>NW_015554094.1:234949-235503 GCF_001515605.1 Sinocyclocheilus anshuiensis
CTTCCCCCCTGGCAACTGCCTGCCGCAGCACCAGCAGTGCTGTTTTGCGATTGGCTGGATCGGTCAGACACATTCTCAGTTTCAAATTTCTGACCAGTGGCAGAAGAGCAGAATATCTGTCAGGGACACTGGTTCCTGACTCACACCTAAGACGAGAGATAAAATATGTAGTGCTGTCAAACGATTAATCGCATCCAAAATAACAGTTTTTGTTTACATAATATATGCGTGTACTGTGTATATTTATTATGTATATATAAATACACACACATGCATGTATATATTTAAGAAAAATATGATTTGTTTACATATATGAAATATGTATATTTATTTATAATATAAATTATATATGAATATAAATATATATATGCATGTAAATATTTTTTAAATATATATGTATGTTTGTGTATTTATATATACATACTAAATATACACAGTACACACGCATATATTATATAAACAAAAACATTTATTTTCGATGTGATTAAAGGGTTAGTTCACCCAAAAATTAAAATTAGGCTGTGTTTTACTCACCCCCGAGGCATCCTAGGTGT
>NW_015554094.1:235733-235931 GCF_001515605.1 Sinocyclocheilus anshuiensis
ACAAATCCTCATTTTGTACTTCTAATTAGTGACCGTTGTTTTGTTTTGATCTCTCCCCTGCGCTTCTGCATTCATCACTTCTGAGCAGCGCATGCACAAAGCCGACCTTATACGTCATCCGCCCGGAGCTGCTTCCGTTTTCAACAGTGAGTGCAAGCTAGATTAAATTGATTATTACGTTTTAAATATGGTTATTTT
>NW_015554094.1:235961-239389 GCF_001515605.1 Sinocyclocheilus anshuiensis
GATGCCTCGGGGTGAGTAAAACACAGCCTAATTTCATTTTTGGGTGAACTAACCCTTTAATCACGATTAATCGTTTGACAGCACTAATGAAAATTAAACATATTTCTTGCCCATTATAGCAATGTTTATAGATGTTTTTTAGTTCTTTGTTATTTTCATTGTTCTCATTGATGATTCTCATTAACATCATTATTGCAAGGCAAGTATAAACAGTGAACATTATCAATTTTACATTAAAATCAGCATAAATTAAAGGTAGTTACAATTTAAATTGTATATGTTTAATATATATATATATATATATATATATATAAAATATTAAGAAAAATTGTTACTCATGTCATTATACAGTATTTGAATTATTTACTTTAAGGCATTGAAACATTTGAATTGTTTCAATGTTGAATCTGAATAAATGCCTTCTATATTAAAATAATTACAATCAAATTAATCTAATTAATATGTATATTAATATAATTGAAAAATCTAATAAAATATATAACAAAATAGAACTGTATTCATTTATTTTATTTTTGCATTACAGTAATTCAAATGTATTTAGAAAATGTGCTTAGTTTTCATGAACATAATGTCGCAATGCAGTGAAATATAACCCAGTCATGCTCTTGTCAGTTTTCATGAGAGAAGTGAACGAGAGGTTTACAAACCTGGCTCTGCGGATGTGAAGTCGAGGGCAGTGATTGTGTCGATGACAAACGTAGGCCGAGTACTGAACCTCCTCCTTAACAGGCATCACAGGTTTAAAGATCTTCTCCACTGCTGCTTCTGATATGAAGAGAATGACAGAATAATGTCTTAACAATGTTACTGTCAATGCCAGCACACCAAAATGTCCAAAGTAATATTAATACTCATTTATTTCCTACCAAGTGAGCCTCTGTAGGGAGTCAGGAGGAAGATGTATTCCAGCTCCACAACGGCATTGAAAACTGTTCTAGAAGTTGCATCAGAGGGAAATACAAATCTTTGATCATTAATTTTGATTGAATGGATACAGGAAGGCATTGCTATACAGTCAATACAATTTGTGCTGCCTAAAATAAGATTTATATCCACCCTAACCAAATAACGACAGAAAAATCTTGTTTTATTAAATTAGATAGGTGAACCTCACAAAACCTGTCAAGAACATGTACAGGTCACATTTTACCTCAAATCCAAAAGAAAAAAAATGTTTTTGTGAGATTCACCTTTAAATGTCCTTACATTTTTATTTCATTGATAAAAGAAAATAAAAAGAAGTCTCCTTTTACCTCATTATCTCTTTAGCGCCCCCAATGGAGAAGCCAGGCTGAGCCACAAATAAACGCAGGAAAAGAGTGTTCATGGGCTGGAGGAAAGAGAAACAGTCTGTCAGGGGGCCGTAAAATGGATATGTTAAATATTAATGGACATCCTCATTTATTTGCTTTGCCTACAGTGAATTTCTCGCCATTGACGTGATTCTGAAGTAAATTCTTCCAGCATGCCTGATCCACCAGCTCTTCAATGCGGTGATCTGAGAAAGACACATGGGCCAAAACTTCATTCATAGCGGTGCTCAGGGTCACAGCTAAATTTGCTTTCTCACTGCAATGAGAAATAGAAAAAAATTCCTTTTATAATTGTCAATCAAACAAGTCGAAGCAATGAGCTATTTCTGATTATACTACATTATATGAAAGTAAATTAAAGTACACTCTCAGGAAAAAAAGGTTAAAAAGCTGTTACTGGGGCACTACCTTTTCAAAAGGTTCACTTTTGTACAGTCTAGGTACCAATATGTACCTTTAGGCTACCAATGTGGACCCTTGAGTTATAAAGGTACCTTTTGAAAAGGTACCCCACTGACAGCTTTCGTACCTTTGTAACATTATGTGTTCATGAGAATTTTCACATTTTCAAATTAAAGCATATATATGTATAAACAGTGTTGGTAAGGTTAGTTTGGAAAAGTAATAGGTTACAGATTACAAGTTACCATTTAAAATGTAATAAGTAGTGTAACTATTTCAATTACTTTATTAAAGTAATGTAACTGATTACTTTTTGATTTTCTAAATTTCTAATCAATGTTTTCAAATGTTCATCATTTTCAAACACCTAAACCAGCAGGGTTAACCTCACAGTAGTACTCAACACTGATTACTGTCAGACTTTCAAAATCCTTCATCACTTGAATTTTAAAGCACAGCCACCATAAAAACTTTAGCACCTTTTTTTTTGTTTGTTTTACGTTGAGATCATTCTGAGGTTAAATACAGATTTAAAATCATAACAATATAGTTTAATAGCTATGATACTGTTTTTGAAATCAAATCTTTGCATAGCTATGACAGTTAACACTGGCATCTAACAATGCCTTGGAAGAAAGTTAATCTTAAAATATAAAGCATATACATAAACCCAAATAGGAAATGAAACAGTTCTTGAATAAGCATGTGTCCTATTCTTTGTCCTAAACTCCTGAAATATAGACCACCCACAATACGTATCAAAGAGTACCGCGGTCCCCTTGTTTTTAATGTTAAACAACAAAAGACAAGGAAATCTCTCACATCTCTTGATTTAATAGCTTTTGTAACTTCAACAAGGATTGGTCTTTAATTTATACAGTGAAATATGCACTATTATTTTACATTTGTTTACTATTTCTGTGCCTGAAAGTTACTGTTCAACACCTGAAAAACACTGTTTATTTTATTTGTATCTTTGCTGTATTGTATTTATTTGTGCTGTTGCATTTAGTTTGATTATTTGTTATTATTTTCTTTATTTTCATTTGACCATAGTCCTTTTTTCCCTGAACAAAGCACATACCGAACGAACCGTACCAAACCATGACCCTAAATCCGTGAACCGAACCGAACCGTGAGCAATCTGAACCGTTACACCTCTAATATATATATATATATATATATATATATATATGAAAGATATCAATTATGTGTGTGTGTGTGTGTGTGTGTGTGTGTGAACAATATTTTAACATTAAAAATGTAAAGAAATATTTGTATTTAAATTAAATTAAATTTAAACATTTTAACATTTATAAATGACTTCTATATTAAAATAATTAAAATCAAATTAATATGTGCATTTATCTAATTAAAAATAATTATTTAATTAATAATTAGCTATTTATTGTATTTAATTTTGCACTACCATAAATAAAAAGTATTTATAAAATGTGCTTAATTTATTTAAAATTTTAAAATGTAATTTATTTTTATTTTGTTTTTGTAAGACTAATTGCATAATAATTTTCTTAACTCTTAAAGGGGTCATATGATGCTGATATATTTTGTGTATTTGGTGTAATGAAATGTGTTTATGCGGTTTAAGGTTCAAAAAACACATTCTTTTCCACATACTGTACATTATTGTTTCTCCTCTATGCCCCGCCTTTCTGAAACACATCGATTTTT
>NW_015554094.1:239479-273954 GCF_001515605.1 Sinocyclocheilus anshuiensis
GAGCTGAGGCCGGGCTAGCGTGAGCGGAAGCCCCGGCTTAGCGTGAGGATCCGACGAATGAGCGGCAACCACATGTGACGGACCCCGGGCTGGATTCCGTTTCGTCCACGGTGAAAGTTGATGTATTCCCTCAGCGACCAGCACAGATCAGCTCTAGGCATGACGAAGCGGATATCATCCTCTTTTGGAAGACCAAACAAAGTAGTTTCACTTTCACAACGAAACACACAGCGCCTTCATGACATGGCGATGGCGGCAACAATACTACAGCAAGAATAAAAGTTACGCCTTCTTTCTTTGCGTGAACATTTGGGCGGCATTATGCAAATCTTCCCACATAGTGAGGTAGATATGTGGGGGCATGTTAGAACGAGCCATTTTAGGTAGGTGTGGCTGACTCTTAACTTTTATAAAGAATATCTCTTTGGATTTGAGACTTTAGTCTTTGCAACTTTACAGATCTTCTTTATGCACCAAGAGCTTGTTACACTCCAAAGAGAAAGGAACAATTTAAATCGCATCATATGACCCCTTTAACACTTACAGAAGATGAATGACATTGATTCTCCCAAACACAGCAACAGCTGCAGGACTGATCAGATTATTGATCTCTTCAGCATCTGACCACTCAGTTCTCCTCACAGCCACACTTTCAGCTTTACCAGCAGATGAAGTGATGGTGTTCACTGCAAATCTAATACAATTAAGAAAATATACAAATAGTAATGATTAGATACAGACATAAATTGTGCTATAGCTGTAAAGATTTGCCATTTGTTTTAATTTTTCATGTCTATAGTAGTTACTAGTTCGCACATAGAATTGCTAAACAAACCAATAACAAATCTTTAATTTGAGCTTAGTCGCTTGTACACAACAATAGATAAGAAAAATAATGTTCATTAATTTACATTTAAGACAAATACCTTTCGTGTGAGAATACTAAAAATCTGTTTTTAAAGAAGTAAATCTCAAGTAAACGTTCATCTGAAGTTACAGCTAACCGTTAGCGAGCGTCCTGTAACCATGGTGACTGAGCTCCGTGATGTAGCAGCGGTCAAAGGTTACCGCGCGTCACGGCAGACGCGACGCGCGACACACGGCATCGAAACGAAAGGTTTTAGCGGCTTATCGAAGTTTAAAAACATAAAGAAATACGTAAAGTAGCCTTGTAGTGAAGTGACAGGAGCGTAATAATCATGGCGTCCACCGTGGCGGGTAAACAGAGAATACCGAAAGTGGCGAAGGTAATAAAATAAATAATGTTTTGTGAGTTAGCATTAGCTTGTAAACAACGTGAAGCGGTTGCGTTTCACTGTAAACACCTATTATATAATGTTTCTAGATGTAGTTAATTGAGTTAAACGTGGGTTTTGTGTTCAGGTGAAGAATAAAGCACCAGCAGAGGTGCAGATCACTGCAGAGCAGCTGCTCAGAGAGGCGAAGGAGAGAGAGCTAGAGCTGCTGCCTCCTCCACCCAAACAGAAGATCACTGATGCAGAAGAGCTCAACGACTATAAACTGAAGAAGAGGAAGGTATAACTGCTATATGTTCTGTATATGATCACGACATGTTTGGCAAAATGCATGATGGTATCAAATGGTAGTACAACGGTACTTTGATGCATACCATACATAGACCACAGTACTGTGTGGTTACTATATGCACGTACCGTGGTATTACCATAATGTCAAGAATACACGGTATTACCAAAGTAGTATATGTACCGAAAACATGGTATTGTCAAGTCACGTTTATTTATATAGTGCTCTAACAATACAGATTGTTTTAAAGCAGCTTCACATTAATAAACGGTCTAAATGTTCATCCGTTGTGAAACATCTTCAAGACAATAGTGTCATTATTCAGCTCAATTTAGATCAGTCATGACTTATGAAACTAATTCAATATTATCATGGTATGTGCCACAAAAATACTAGTATGTATATGTACATGGTTTTGTCTTGGTTCATGCTTTAAATAATTGACATTACCATGGTACATTTCCAGAAAACATGGTAATAACATGGTGCATGTCCAAAAAACATGGTTTTACCATAGCACATGTCCATAAAACATAGTATTGTCACGGTATATGCCTCAAAGACATGGTATTACCATAGGAAAAGTCCAGAAAACTTGATATTGTCATGGTACGTGCCCCCCAAAGCATAGTATTACCAATGGACATGCCATAAAACATGGTGTTGCCCTGGTACGGGCTTAAAATATTATATTACCATGGTATATCTCTGGTCCATAGTGCATGTCCAGAAAACATAGTATTGTTGTGGTATGTGCCCCAAAAATATAGTTTTAAGGTGGAACGTGCCATAAAACATGGTAATACCAGGGTACATGCTATTAAAAACATTTTGTTACCATAAGTAATACATGTTATTACCATAGTACATATCCAGTAAACTTGGTATTACTCTTGTCATGTTATATGCCACAAACACATAGTAGTATTACCAAGGCACATGTCATAAAACATGGTATTGCCATGACACATGCTTTAAATACTTTATATTACCATGGTACATCTCCAGAAAACATGGAATTATCATAGTTGATATCCAAAAACCTGGTATTACCATAGTGCATGTCCAGAAAACATTGTATTTTCATGGTATGTGTCCCAAAAAATATAGTATTATCAATGTACATGCCATGAACATGCTTTTACCATGGTACTACATGCATTAAAACATGACATTACCATGGTGCAGCTCCAGAAAACATAGTATTATCATAGTACTTTCAAAAACTTATCATATAGAAAAACAAGAATTTGCCAGGGTCCATGTTCTAAAAATGCAATTGCTATGGTACATATCCAAACACATTCAACTTTTTTCTATCAATTCAGGGTTTTGAAGACAACATCAGGAAGAACAGAACTGTCATCAGCAACTGGATCAAGTACGCACAATGGGAGGAGAGCCTGAAGGAGGTCCAGAGGTGAGTTTCAGTTCGGTGTCTGATGACTGAATCGTAGATTGGAAGTGATTTCTTTAACTGTTTTTATTGTCTTCAGAGCTCGCTCTATCTACGAGCGTGCGCTCGACGTGGATCACCGCAACATCACGCTGTGGCTGAAGTATGCAGAGATGGAGATGAAGAACCGGCAGGTGAATCACGCTCGCAACATCTGGGACCGAGCCATCACCATCCTGCCCCGTGTCAATCAGTTCTGGTAAGCTTCCTTCTCATGATCATATAGACATTAATGCATTCGGACAAAGATACTCTGTTTTTTTTTCTTGTTGTGACTCCTGATTCATTCTTTTGTTCATATGTTTATGCACCAGGTACAAGTATACCTATATGGAGGAGATGCTGGGGAATATTGCCGGCTGTAGGCAGGTGTTTGAGCGCTGGATGGAGTGGGAGCCGGAGGAGCAGGCCTGGCATTCGTACATCAACTTTGAGCTGCGCTATAAGGAAGTGGACAAATCCCGCAGCATCTATGAGCAATATATTCTTTCATAAATAGTCTGTTTCACCAGCTTTATCCAGATACAATACACATACAGTACATGAGTACTATGTAGCAAATCCCAGCTGCCTTGTTTCATTGCACAATGAAACTATATTATCGCTCAACTCTTTATTTAAAGTTAGATAAGTATGTCCAACTTCAACTGCATACATACAGTATACTTGTGTAGAGTGATATGTACTATATGGCAAATATCAGCTGCTTGATTGCTTGTATTGTGGCATAATGCAACTATTATCGCCCAGCTTTAATTTGCTAAATGCACAAGGCATGGAGGTATTATAAACATTAACATCATGAATTTCTGAAAAGCGCTATAGAAATAAATTTGACTTGAAATGCATAAAATATATATAAAAATAAGCATATTATATTATACTATATTATTGTCATTTGAGTGAATGAATGGCTGTTACATAAAAATGTAGTTGTTATCCTTAACGGCAAAGCACTCGTGATGGTCCATCCTGAAGTGAAGAACTGGATCAAGTACGCTCACTTCGAAGAGAAGCACGGCTACATCGCTCGTGCGAGGAAAGTGTTCGAGAGAGCCGTGGAGTTTTTTGGTGAGGAGCATATCAATGAGAACCTCTATGTGGCTTTTTCCAGATTTGAGGAGAAGCAGAAAGAGGTATGAAGTCCTGTGTTCATGTCATCCAGTAAACACGAGACCCTTCTGATGTTTCCTGTTCAAACCTGACCGTTCGCTTTGTGTCTTTTAGTTTGAGAGAGTTCGCATCATTTATAAATACGCTTTGGACAGAATCCCCAAGCAACAGGCCCAGGAGCTGTTTAAGAACTACACTG
The DNA here is from genome assembly GCF_001515605.1 of Sinocyclocheilus anshuiensis. NCBI lineage: Eukaryota > Metazoa > Chordata > Actinopteri > Cypriniformes > Cyprinidae > Sinocyclocheilus > Sinocyclocheilus anshuiensis. The sequence goes on from NW_015554094.1 coordinate 243,793, forward strand.
TGTTTGAGAAGAGGTTTGGAGACAGGAGAGGAATTGAGGACGTGATTGTCAGCAAAAGGAGGTTTCAGTATGAAGAGGAAGTCAAGGTGAATCATTCAACAAAATGTATTATGTTAATAAATGTATTAAATTATTCATAATAATAATTAATATTATTGTAATATGTATTATGTAATGTAACATATTATATAAAATAAAACTAAAATAATATTTTAACATATTAAAACTATATTTGTATAAATGAAATATCATAAATGTAAAATATTTTTATATAATGTATAAAACAGGTACACGTTTTTGATATTATCAAATTATTTTTTGATATGACCAAATTATAATTATTTAAATTACCATTAATCCTTACTCAAAATTTCATAATGAGTAAACTTAGTTCTTATTTAAAAAACAAATGACTTTCTTAGAAACCTTTTGGTCTTTGCTAAACCAGTTTGTAGTTTTAGCCATATTCAAAACATCAGTTTCTTGCTTAATGACGACTCTGTTGCTTATCATAATTTTCCACGCTATAGGCAAGCCCACACAATTATGATGCCTGGTTTGATTACCTGCGGCTGGTGGAGAGTGACACCGATGCAGACACGGTTAGAGAAGTGTACGAGAGAGCGATAGCCAACATACCCCCCATCCAAGAAAAGAGACACTGGAGACGCTACATCTACCTGTGGATTAACTACGCTCTCTATGAGGAGCTGGAGGTCAAGGTATGATAGACATATGAGCTGAAGTATTCAGCATTCATTTTCATCTCTCAGTTAAGCTGTGGAATTACATGTGCATGTTTAGAGTCAGATCTTGGTGTCATAAGTTTAGTCTGGTTTGTTTAGGACCCTGAGAGAACGAGGCAGGTGTTCCAGGCATGTCTGGAGCTTATACCACACAAAAAGGTAAAACTCAGTCTTAATGGTGCTTAAAAACACTATTTACACAACCTCATGTCATTTTTGGTGAACCAGTCCTTAAAATGTTAATTCTGCACTGGACAATTTGCAATAGGACTGTCATGATTCCTTGATTAAATTTGAGTACTCAATTAAAAAAAAAATACTTGATTGCATTTTGCCCATGTCGATTAACCAGCAAAATAGCGCAAGTGGCAGATTCCACAGGTGAGAATCCATGAAAAGCATTATTAGACCGTTTTCTAAGGCTGCAAGAAATATTAAAACCATTAAAAATCATAATAAAGCATAGTGCTGTTGTGAAATCACAAAGGCTGCGATTCAATTAAATATATGCGCTGCTGGTTTAATATGTGCTTTATTAATATGTGTGTAGCTTACATGCATTTCACAGCGGCTCCGTTCACAGTAAATGCTGCTCCACACAAACAGTTATCATTTACATTCGCGGACTCAATCTCCATCTTTGCATGTGCTGTGAGTCTGAGTTGCTTTTAACGTTTTGCGAACAATCTGCACCATTTTATCAGATTTATAAGGTAAATCATTTATAAACCCACATCAACACAGGAGAATACATCATTATCTTTCTAAATATGCTAACCGATCATTGCGACAGAATAAAAGTTTAAACCCTCACTTTGAGTTTGCATGTTTTGATGTCCACATGTTATTGTTTAAGAAATGACAGCGGCTGTAGCATTTCTATCATAAAGATGTAGCCAAATATTAAAGAATAAGTGGACATGAATTAAAAGTTGTTTAGTAAAGTGTAAAAAAAATGTGTCAGGCTGTTGGCGCCCTCTGCAGGCATTTGATATAATACATAATGTATATAAGTTATGATTATATTGTTTTATTACATTATGTATTTTAGCTGTTTTGTTTAATAAAACCATATGATTACTTGCTTTTGATATTTTATTTGAACCAATTATTATTGCCTCATTGCTATTATATATTGATTTTAAGTCATTTGTTCGCTTAGGTCTATTTTAATTACCACAAAAAAATTATCTGATTACTCGATTAATCGTCAGAATAATCGACCGATTACCCGATTACAAAAAAAAATTACAAATTCGTGACAGGCCTAATTTGCAACAATTTTAACAGCTGAAAACAGACAATTATGTCCTTGACACTGTATTTAATCTGTGAAATCCTCAAAGGGTTTTTCATTATGATGTAGCTACCATTTCTAAGTTGTTTTCTAACTATAGCCTGTATACCTTTGTTTTATATCTAGTTTACGTTTGCCAAGATTTGGCTCTTATATGCGCAGTTTGAAATCCGACAAAAAAACCTCCAGAATGCTAGACGAGGCCTGGTAAGTGTTTCACTCTTAAACAGACTTGTATACTTTTAGACTTCTGTTCTGTTTGGGGTCGGTAAGATTTTTATTTTTTTTAAATAAATTAATACATTTATTCAACAAGGATGCATTAAATTGATCAAAAGTGACAGTAAAGACATTTATAATATTACAAAAGATTTCTATTTCAAATAAATGCTGTTATTTTGAACTTCCTATTCATATAAAAATCCAGGAAAAAAAATCACAGTTCCCACAAAAATATGAAGCAGCACAACTGTTTTCAACATTGATAATAATCAGAAATGTTTCTTGAGCAGCAAATCAGCATATTAGAATGATTTCTGAAGATCATGTGACACTGAAGACTGGAGTAATGATGCTGAAAATTCAGCTTTGATCACAGGAATAAATTACACTTTAAAATATATTCAAATGAAAGCAGTTATTTTAAATAGTAATAATTTTTCACAATATTTATTTTTTTACTGTATTTTTGAATACAGTAAATAAATGCAGCCTTGGAAGCATAGATTTCTTTCATGTATTTAAAAAAAAAAATGACCCCACACTTTTGAAAGGTAGTGTACTTCCTACACACTGCAGAGTTTGACCTCTGACCTCTCTCCTGTCAGGGCACAGCCATCGGAAAGTGTCCCAAAAACAAACTGTTCAAAGGCTACATCGAGCTGGAGCTACAGCTGAGGGAGTTTGACCGCTGCAGGAAGCTCTACGAGAAGTATCTGGAGTTCAGTCCAGAAAACTGCACCACCTGGATCAAGTTTGCCGAGCTGGAGACCATCTTGGGAGACACAGACCGGGCCAGAGCCATATTTGAACTGGCCATTGGACAACCACGTCTCGACATGCCAGAGGTCAGAACTTCATATTTCTCTCTCTTTACAGTAATTGGTTCCTTCCAAGCTTTTTCCTCCATATTCTCACTATATCATACTATATGAGCCATAAAAGCTTGATAAAGCCAAAAAAAAAAAACAATAAACTGTTCCATGTGTTTACATCAGGTGCTGTGGAAGTCATACATTGACTCTGAGATCGAGCAAGAAGAGTATGAGAACACACGAGGACTTTATAAAAGACTGTTACAGCGTACTCAACATGTCAAAGTAAGCCATCAAAATGACGTGCTCATTCTAAATGAATATCTGATTCATTTGATTTGGTTGCATTGTAGGTCTGGATCAGCTATGGCCAGTTTGAGCTGTCCATCGACAGTGACGATCGCATACAGCGATGCAGACAGATCTACGAGGAGGCCAATAAGAGTATGCAGAACTGTGAGGAGAAAGAGGAACGTCTGATGCTCCTGGAGTCCTGGAGAGACTTTGAAGACGAGTTGGGATCATTCGCCAACAAGGAGAGAGTCCGGAAACTCCTGCCTGAGAAGGTGAAGAAGAGGAGGAAGATCACAGCAGAGGACGGGGTGAGAGTTTATGCCTTCTTGTGTCCTGTTCATGATATTGTCATGATAGTAGGGCTGTGTATGATAGTATGATTTACTTGTTTTCTTGATGCATCTATTACAAATAGAGTGGGGGAACTATGACGTCAGAATTCGGAAGTGTAATTCGCTGCAGGTTCCTTCAAGATTTTCCTATGGGGTTTTATAATGGGGTTTTTCAATTAATGAGTACAATAAAGCCTGTGGTAAACATAACTTGATGATACGTTTACGTTTTGTTCTACAATGTAAACTGCACACACTCACAGCCCAAACGTTCTTATCTAGTTACTTATTAAAAAGATACGTTTTCAAAAATGAACAAAACTGCTTCAAAATGTGTTGTTTTGGGTATGGATGCATGTAATTTATGTTGTAGAACAAAATGTAAAAGCATCATCAAGTTACGTTTACCACAGGCTTTATTTTACTCATAAATTGAAAAACCCCATTATAGAACCCCATAGGAAAAACTTGAAGGATTCTGACGTCATAGTTCCACCACTCTATTCATCTTGAAACATGGATTTTTGAAATGTGAATTGTGTTTCGGTGAAGAATCAATTCAAAATGTTAAAAATTGAATGAAATGTAATTTGTTAATATGTCATTCAATATTGTTAAATATTGAAACATTGAATTACCTGCATGCGCAAATGTTTGGAGAAATTGTGACACTCGTTTTCTCATTATATCGATTAGAAATCCTGCTGATGCATGCGCATTAATCTTGAAACATGGATTTTTTAAAATGTGAATTCTTTGTTTCAGTCAAGAGTCTATTTAAAATTCTAAAAATCGAATGAATCACGATTCGGTAAAGTATCATTGAGTATTTAAAAAAATATATAAATATTTAATTACTTGCATGTGCAAATTTTTGGAGACATAGTGACACTGGTTTTCTCATTATTATCAATTAGATATCCTGCCGATGCATATGCATCAATCTTGAAACAGATTTTTGGATTGTGAATTGTTTTTTTTGGTCAAGAATCAATATAAAATGCTAAAAATCAAATTAGCCGTGATTTTGGAAATCATCATTCAATATTTTATAGTACATAAACATTAAATTACTTGGTTGCACAAATTATTGGAGACAAAGTGACAACCGATTACAAATCCTGCTGATACACATCCATCGATCTTATAACATGGATTTTTGAATCGTTTGATTCGGTCAAGAATCGAAAAGCTAAAATAATACTTTAAAATGCTAAAAGTTGAATGAATCAAGATTCAGTAATGTATCATTCAATATTTTTAAATAAACATTAAATTAAATTATTAACATATGTGCACAAACCATCGATAAAGTTGCTGACACATTTTCTGACACAACAAATTATTTCTAGACCAAGAAAAGTCATGGAAATAAATACATTTAAAAAAAGAAATTGAATATGGAATATTTTCTTAGGTGTGTTTAACTCAGTATTTATATTTATATATGATTATATTCCAAGTAGTCTGTATATGCACTAGGGATGCAACAATAAAGTTAGCCCATGGTTCAATGTTTTTTTTACCACGGTTTTCGGTTTGGTTCTGATGGCTTGGGACATCAGTGTTTTTTGCAAATAAAAATGCAATTTTTAAAACAAATTAACAAAAAAAGTTTTCCTTTTTCTTACCTAAGACACATTAGGAGAAGCATTTACATAATCCTATTAATACACTTAAAAATACAGAATTATTCATTGAAATCTGAGTCTCATTGTGAATTGAATATTTTGCAGAAATCATTCCTGAATTGAAAACTTATGAATTGTTAATTGAGCCGACCCAAAGATTCACGCCCCTTTCGACTAGTCATCCCTAACACATTGTCTTTTGTTTATCAGTCGGATGCAGGTTGGGAAGAATATTATGACTACATCTTCCCTGAGGACGCGGCCAACCAGCCCAACCTCAAACTGCTGGCCATGGCCAAGATGTGGAAGAAACAGCAGCAGGATGAGGATGAGGACGAGGAAGAGCAGGAAGAAGAAGAACAGCAGGTTCCACAAGGGAAGGAAGCACAAGAGAGTTCAGAACCAGAGGAGCAGGGACCTGCGGCCCACGGAGAAGAGCCCGAAAAAAAGTATGACGATGAGAGCAGCAGTGACAGCGAGAGTGATGGTGGCGACCGTGAAGATGACAAAGACGAGACGGAAGAAACAAAAGCAGACACAAAAAAACTCTGAACCGGTGTGGTGGAACTTAACACGTTATTTGTCTCAGTTTCTTTCTATCTATCTCTTTTCTTTTGTAACAAAATAAAGGTGTGAACCAAATGTGCCAGTCACTTACTATCATTCAATATGGCGTCCCCCAAACCGATCGTCGAAGAATCAGAGGGAATCATATCACAAACGTTTGCACAGTTGTATAAACAAGTATTTTTATTTACTGAAGCTGTGCATGGACATATGCTATGACACAAGTTTATTATAATTGTTTGTTTCCCCTGCCTTATTCTGACTGCCTTTGCAATGGAAAACGCGAGAAATGTTCAACCTGCACAAGAGTCTTTAATATTTTATTTAAAAAAATACAAATACACCAAGTGTTTGCTTTAACCTTTTTATTTCATGTAACTACAGTCCTTCAGTTTCAGCTTTATTAACCCAGTAGAATTATAATTATTAACCCAATTAATTCAAAGCAGTGGCTCTCTGACATTTCAAATCAATTTTGTGACCAAAAAAAGCAAATGTCTGTTTTCCCAGTTGAATGTTGATTTCAGAGAGCCACATGTTAGTGTTATTCAATATCTTCTGGTCGGACGGGATGTGGAAGCGGGATTATGGATTTCTTCTCTGTGTCTCTGGATAAAGCTTTCCTCATATCTGTCAAACGAAAGAATGGTACAATAAGACTTGTACGTTTTCTGAAGAAATGCGAGTTAGTTTAGCTTGCAAAAGTCTTTGCCGTGATGCTAAAATTCTGGATGGATTGGTAATGTTGCAATTTAAGTCTCTTTTTTTGGTCCATTTTATTGTTTGCCAGGTAATAAAATAAATAAATGTCTTTAAAACTGAACCCAAAATTTTGAACAGCAGTGTAATAAGTGAATAACCCACCATATGCATCTTCGTCAGGTTCACCGTTACTGGCGGAGTAATACTCTAAAACTGTTCGGTACACGCTGTAGCCGAGCTGTTTGTACATATTCACAGCAACTTGATTGGAAACTCGCACAAAGAGATCCACAAAGAATCCGCCCTTCCTAAATAAAACGCAAACAAAACTCGTTTAGAGTAAAAATACACAGATACTGTAGCCAATACTAATATTTATTGTAATGTTATGGCTGATAATGATATGATTTCAGATTATACTGTTCTGCCTGTTTTCATTTTTACATGCATTTATTTAGTAGATACTTTTATCTAAAGGAAATTTCAAATGAGGGATGCTACAACACAAAGTGACTTGTACCTTTCTGAGATCTCCTCTAACATCTCCATGAGTTTGGCAGCCAGACCCAGGCGTCTGAACTCCGGTGCCACCGAGAGAGCGGTGACGTGCCCGTGCCACTCGTCTCTAGTGACGGACCCCTCTGCCTTTCCCATGACTACAGGATGACCGTTAACATACAGGTTATAAATACTCCAGTCTGACAGTTTTACATGAAATCCAAAAGTATCCTAGTTCCTAGTAGTGCTGTCAAAATTAAGACGTTGACACATGCGCTTCATTTTTTCAGCTGAACACATTAAAAATATTTAACGCACTTAAGCAGGGGTGGAGCTAGGGTTGGCCACCCCACTCACAACTGCTGCTTCTGTCTCTTGACAAAAATTGTGTTTATTTAGATGCAGAATGTCTTTACGACCACATCAAACGGGAGACTTTCAGACGCATCTATGTCGTCAGTTAAATCATGAAGTTACCATTAAAGCTGCCTTAAAACTGCATGCATGTGAGTATATGAGTCACATTTGTCTCTGAAATGCAGTGGTTTTCAAACCTGTCCTGGAGCAGCCCAGCACTGTCTCCAGGCCCAGATTAAGAATTCAGAGGCCCCTGGGCACCATGTCTTGTAAGGGCCCCCCACCCCAAACAATCAAGGTCTTGAATTATATGGTACTATTTGTTGGAAACACCTCTAGCTTATACAGGATTTACACTGACAGGTTACAGCCTGTGATCACAACCTGAATGAAAAATATCAACACCTGTAGATATTCTCCATCATACAGGATTTACACCACGATTGCAACAATGCGATTAATTAGGTTTTTTTTAATCAATTGACAGCATTAGTTCCTAAATGTCTATCTTGCATCAAAATGTAATAATTTGTTCTGCCTCTGAAACAACTTTCCATTTAAGATTCAGCCCATCCCCTTAAAACATCAGGATGAATTCTGATCTAATCTTGTTTTGCACAGGAACATGTCAGATTTCTAAAGTAAAAAGGTCTTTCTATATTCCCCAGAAGTCATGTAGGTTTGGAATGACATAAAGGTGAGTAAATAATGTCTGAATTTTCATCCTTTACATGCACTCAACTACAAAGTGACAGAAATCAGAAAGAGACACGTTTGACTCACTGTAACCCATCAGTTCACCGCCTGGAGCCTCTGCTACTATGAAATACTCCGGCCAGTGAGCCAAATATTGAAGATAGAAAGGAATTCCATACTGTTCAATTAATGAAAGTTAAGTAAAAAAAAAAAAAAAATATATATATATATATATATATAATAAACAGAAAAGCGACAATGTAACTGCCAGACTGATTAATATTTGATCATTTTGAGGTGTGTTTTAAAGGATACAGTTTCTGTCAAGGGGTCCAGATTACTGTGGGATAAAAATACACAAGTTAATGTAAATATTACCACAATCTCATATATCATGAGCAGCATATAGAAACAAACCTATAAAAAAATTGAAATACTACAGTCACACGTGGTCTAAAACAATATTAATAGAATGATTATTAACATTTATACAGGTAAAATTCCGATATCACTATATGTTTATCCAGATCATGTTCAACATGTAGACAATACACAAAATAAATGATCCAGCGCAGTAAGCTAACCAAAAATACCATGTTTTTTGAACAAGTACCATAGTATTTATGGAAGTACGCTCGAGTACCGTGGAAATACTATGATACATGATCAAAAAAAAGGTACTTTCTTACGGTTAGTATACTGTACTGCATTATTTATATTGATTACTATCTACATGTTGAATATGATCTGAATTAACATCTAACAAGCCTTGCAACAGAGAAGGTTGCTGATTGTTAATACCATGGTATTATCGTCAAGCACATTCAATGTACACCGCTACAGTACTTTTTTCTGAAATGGTAATTGTCAGCGCTATTATATAACTTGTAATTAATTATATAACTCACATATTGTTGAATTTAAACAGATCATCGCACGTGAAAGCTCGTAATGTTGTCATTCTCCCGTGTGTGCAGGGCGACGCTCTGACCTCTCACCCCTACGTCACACATGGGACGTTTCGTTGTCTTTTTAAACAGCGACATCTGTCGGCTCGATGGAGAAATACACCGGCGGATTTATTCATTTAATCGGCTGCGTTCTACTGAACGGGAGTCAGGCCCTTATTCCTTACCAGTAACCATAGCAACAGTGACCAAAGTAATATCAGAGATGGCCAGGTCCGTGAAACTGAAAGGCTTATCACTTTCTGACACGACAAGAGTCCAAGCCGCAAGTTCATCCGTCAAAAATCTTCAATAACCGACAGCAGCTTTTATATTTGGGTGGAGAGATGACACATGAAATTTTCAGATGACACACAGCTGATTTAATCAGTAATACTTTTAATAATAATTTATTTACTAATATTTGCTTGTTTGTTTAAATTAACTAAAAAATATAAAAATAATTAAATAACATTTTATATTAAATAAAAATATTTCAATTTGTTTACAAAACAAAGGCACATTTTTTTAAAAGACATTTTATTGTTTATGAAAACAGCACAAAACAGTATATTAATAGTTGAGTGCAGCAGTATTTTTAGACACCATACACAGCTTTCCCTGAATTTATTCTTCACATTTCATTGCAGTTTCATTTGTTTAAGACTCATTGATTGTTTTCTCTTTTCTTTGTTAGTTCTTCTCAAGCATGTCTTTATATAGGTCCCTGTCTTGTCCAGAGAATGGCCTTTTATTCTCTCAGGTGTGTAGGCGGAGTGATGAGGGAACAGGTGTTGGATCGCTCTTTAAAAGCATGTGTTATTCTCAGTAGTTCAGTAACTGCTTTCACTGGAGCGTCACACCTGCAAATGGAGTGGCTTCAAGTCTTTGGAGTCCTGGGATGTTTACTACTCTGCAGTGGAACTCTATCCTCGCCAAGGTTGGTTAAATTTACAGTCCTCTTATAACCTGTTTATCACTTGTTCTTACACTCTCAAAAATACACTCTTTTGTCTCTTGACAAGTTTCTTTTTTTTTTTTTTTTGTCATGCTTCAAGACATTGTAATTTTAATACAGACTACCGTTCAAAGGTTCAGGGGTTGGTAACATAAAATAAATAAATAATGAAATAAAATGTCTCTTCTGCTCACCAAGGCCGCATTTATTTGCTTGAAAATTCATGCAAAAACTGTAATATTGTGAAATATTATTACAATTAAAAATAGCTGTTTTCAATTTTAATATATTTGAAAATGTAATTTATTCCTGTGATCAAAGCTGCATTTTCAGCATCATTCCTCCAGTCTTCAGTGTCACATGATCCTTCAGAAATCATTCTAATATGCTGATTTGCTGCTCAAGAAACATTTTTGATTATTATCAACAGTTGTGCTAATTTTCAGGATTTTTTAAATTTATTTTTTAATGTGTCTATTACAATCCTATGAAAATAAGACATTTTCTAATTTCAGCCCAGCACAGAATCCCTCCTATCTCATATCTGTCTCTGAAGTCCTGCGCTGTGGCGTTCCGACCACTTTATCAGTCAGCGTTCTGGCAGATTATCCCATCAAAATCACGGCTGAACTCCTCCATGGAAACAGCAGTGTGGCCCAAACAGAGAGCACCATCCCAGCAGGTAAATCACCATCATTTTACTTTTTATTGTGTTATTTTATTGCATTGCATTGAATTACCATCTGGCTCATCCCACATTTGTATATCTCCTATACATATATGTAAAACATTTATTATGTTAGCTCGACAAAACCAACATATACTGTTTGGTAAACTTGGGTTAGGTTTATTTTTATTTTATTTTATCTTATTATTTTATTTAGCACAAGTGAACTCGAAATTTTTTCTCTTAGTTTATGTAATGTTATGTTTCAGCACGGGACAATTAATAATTGAAAAGCCGATATATGCAGAAAATCAGTATTCAATTATTTCTAAAAAGCACCTTGCAGTTTCTGAAGTTCATCAATTATTAACATGTATTCAAATGTATTAATTTAGCCCGAGATGCAATGCAATGCAATTTCTTAAATCCTAAACACATTATTTGTCTAACAGAGTCTAACATTCAAAATTACACTGTCTAACTGGAAAAGTGACCTTATTATAATAACCTATACAATGTACATATGATATTATATAATATACAACTCCACCCTGTTCAAACAAGTATTCATGTCTGCTCTGCATTCATTCTAAAGGCTCTACCAGACTGCTGGCTCTTCCGCCTGTGAGTATCAAGACTGTAATTTCCATGAATGGATCTTCTCCAACCAGATGGTTGTATTAATACAGAGTTGCAGAGTTTACTGTGTGTTGTTTTCCCTCCGCAGGTCTTTTCTGATGACATGAGTTACTGGTATCCATATCAGCTGGATGTTAAGGGGTTTGTTGGAGCTAATCAAGTGTTTTCCAACTCCACCACGATGGTCTTCAGCCCCAAGTGCATGTCCATCTTTATCCAGACCGACAAGAACAACTACCGACCAGGGCAGATGGTGAAATTTCGGGTTGTATCGGTTACACCTGAAGGAAAGCCATCCAAGGGTCAGATCGATATTTTTATCAGGGTGGGTGTCTGGAGAGTTTGGCCTAAAACCCCCTTAGCTGTTCTAAATTCAATGTAAGCCATGGCTTCATGGGGCTTATTGCTTTCATAAAACGGTTACCACACAATACATATATTAAATGCAAAATATATGTATTAATTAGGGCTGTCAGTCGATTAAAATTTGTAATCTTAATTAAATGATGTGGCGATTAATTGATCAAGTTAATCGCAGATTAAATTTGGCTGTGAAAATATGCACAAAACATAATTTAAAGCCATTATTGGGTTAAATGAGAAAAGTATCAAGTAGACATTACAAAAAGTAGCTTTAGAAAAAAATATTTTATTTGATTCAACAAAATTGATTACATGTCAACATTTAGGCTACAACAGCCTATAACATAAACTAAACATAATTTGAGAAACATCTCAGTATTTCTTGTTCATATAATGAAAGTAACTGGTAACCAAAAGAACCTGGTTACCAACAATTTTCAAACTATCTTCTTTTATGTTCCACAAAAGTAAGTCATACAGGTTTGAAATTACATGAGGGTGAGTAAATGACAGCAGAATTTTCATTCAACTATCCCTTAAATGTTATTTTGTTATCTTAAATGTTATTTATTTGTTTATGAATTAATGATTTTTTTAATGCAATTATACTAAACTAAAAAAACTAAAAACTAAATTTATATTAAACTAAAATGGCGGTAAATGTCTTTATGAGTCAGTCATTGAGTCATTCATTCATTCGATTCCTTCAAACTGCTGATTCATTCAGGAATGAAGTAAATGGCTCTCTTTATGAATGGGCCATTGAACTGTTGTATAAAATCACATTTGCACAACATTTGCGTCAATATGCAATATGCATGTGGACTTTTGACCACAGTTTCATGTCATCTAAAGTCTTTATTTATAGTTATGGTAACTAACATACTCATAATTCATAAAGAGAACTGTTTTATGTTAGCATAGCCTATTCATCAGACAATAATTACACAATTTTGATTATGTAAAACAAACAACATTACAGCAGCAGTTTTAAAGATGTTTTCTTTGGATTGTTTGACTACTCAAAAGAGAATAAAATATTTTCTTAACTTCTTAACTTAATTAGTTTCCTCCTAGCTAAATTTCTCATACATGAACAAAAATCTGGCTCTATCTGGCCTCTCTTTTCTTTATTCAGAGTTGATCTAGACAAACCAAACCTCTGTTCATCCTAAAGCAGTCAAAACTGTATCTCTATATTCATCCTATATGTTTCCTCTTATATGAGACAAAACCTCATACAGGGGCATTTTTTTTGCCCCAATATCTTGAATTTTAGGGGCATATAACTGCAGTTATGGACTACATTACTCAGTGATTTGTTGCCCTGCATCATGTTCGTCAACAATCAACTCAACTGTATTAGATGCAAGTTGACATACAGGTCTGGGGCGGGGCCAGTGTGTTAACTGTGTAACAATATTTTAATCGCGTAATTTTTTCATAATTAATTAAATTAACATGTTAAATTGACAGCCCTAGTAATACTTGTTAAAAATTAAATCATTAAATGCCACCAGTCGGCTAGAAAAATAAATCCCTGACAGTAAAGCCAACTGTTCTCATGTGCTGCTATTTATTTATTTATTTATTTTTAACAATATATATTTCCTCACGCACATACATCTGCTTATCTCTCAGCAAACTACTCTTATAGTTTAAATCAGAGCCGATGATAAAGAGACAACATTAATATGTTCTCATACTCCTTGGCAGTCAAAAGTGACTGAGCACCTTAAAATGGTTATTTTAGCACCACTGGTAGAAAATGAACAGATGCATCAGCAGTGTCCTCATGAAATGGATTGACTGTTTTTGTGTGTTTTAAATGTGAACAGGATCCCAAGGGGAATATGATTCGACAGTGGCTGTCTGTGGATGGTTTTCTAGGTGTTGTTTCGAAAGAGCTGAACCTCTCTCAGAATCCGCCGCTCGGCCTGTGGAAAATTGTAGCTGGAATCAATGTGAGTTGTGTGACAACTTGAGTGGAAAGTTTCCTTTTTTGAAGTTTTGGCCTATTATGCAAACTATGCATAATAGGCCAAACCCCCTAAACCTAAAGTATAAAACTTTGACATGTACTTGGTGCTCTTTACACAATTCTAACACTTATTTTTGTATTTATGCAGGATGTTCGAAAGAGCTGAACCTCTCTCAGAACCCGCCGCTCGGCCTGTGGAAAATTGTAGCTGGAATCAATGTGAGTTCTGTGACAACTTGAGTGGAAAGTTTCCTTTTTTGAAGTTTTGGCCTATTATGCAAACTATGCATAATAGGCCAAACCCCCTAAACCTAAAGTATAAAACTTTGACATGTACTTGGTGCTCTTTACACAATTCTAACACTTATTTTTGTATTTATGCAGGATGTTGTACATGAGAGAGAGTTCACTGTGGACTACTATGGTGAGATTTCACATATGCTGCATATCTTTTATGATCTATGTTTTGTTAAGACAGCAGTCTTTAATAGCATGTGTTTACAGCGCTGCCTAAATTCGAGGTGAACGTGGACGTCCCCTCCGTCCTGCATTATGAAGACATACTGACCGGGACGGTCACAGCCAAGTGAGCGTTTGTCCTGAACAGTAGTCTGAAAATTCAATAGAAACACAAAATTCATACTTTTTCTCTGTTCTCAGATATTTTTATGGGAAGCCCGTCAGTGGGATGATGTCTGTCACATATTTCCACTTTTTCAATGGGCTTAATAAGCATTACCAACTCAAAGAAACAGTGAGTACCGTTTCAGGAGAAATATCTACATTTGAAACTAAGGATGCACCGATACTAAATTTCTCAGCCGATACTGATAGTGATAGCTTTGTTTTCTTAAGGAAAAAAAATCTCTCCCACCTAATTCTGTAAACTATACAGGCTAAAATTAACAACAAAACGATTATATTAATTACTATTCAGTGTTTCCCCTAGGTTTACAGCTTTGGGGCTTTTTTTTTTTTTCTGGACTCCTTTTTAATGGTTAAATTAAATTGTATTAATCAAAAAGCATGTCTAATTAATTAAAATCATGAAACTTAAACAATTTAACATCAATTTATTATATAACAAAAATTACATTTTTAGGGCCCTATGAAATGTTTTATTTTTTCCAACCTTGTTTTATTGTTACCAAATGGTTTTTTAGCATGTCTAATTATTTGAAAGCATAAAAACAAGTTTCATTTATTCTTACAATAGCCTTATGATTTTTGCTCAGAAATTTTGTGTTGTGTATTTAAATTTTTTAAGGCATGCAACATTAATCTATCTTTTAAGTAATGAAAATTAAACAAATGTTATTTTTTTAAAATAAAGGTAATTTAATATTACAATTAAAACACTGAAGAAATATTGTATGATTATTCCTTAAAAATAAGGTTTTAATAATTTTAGTAGTAGTAGTAGTAGTAGCCTATTATGTACATTCTACTGAAAAATAGTAATATATTTCTGCCACAATGTCTTCAAGTTAAACCGAACTTTTATTTTGACGGGTTGTCGTGAATACCTTTACATTTCTGTGTATATATGAGGATAGATTTACTCAAATGAAACGGTCAAATGCTCATGAAGTGACTCTCAGAGCAGTTCTGGAGACGTTGTTCATGTATTTATGTCCTCATTTAGTGAGACAGCAGACGTTAATATCACTGGAAGCGTCACGCGCGCTTCAGTACCAGTGATAAACAAAACCGCACGTCTGCGCCATTCATTAACACAGAGACACGCAGAATTCATATTTATTTTCGGAATTCATATTTAAAAAATTTATAATTTTTTACATTATAAATGTAAAAAAAAAAACATTTATTTTCGTAAATGTTTGTATAGCCTACAACTCAATACTTTTCATAAAAACATGTCATGAAAGATTTATTCAGACATACATACATAATTAACAGTAAGCTCCCCCTAGTGTTTTATAGCTAACTAATGAACTGTGAACACTGCATAACGTTCCTGAGGTAAATGCATTGTCAAGTGACATATTGTTCAAAAGCTGTTTTATTTGATGTCTTTCTTTTGGTTGAAACGCTGATCGAGTGAGTACAGGAGACATGATGCATTGCTTTTATCGGCCGATACGGATTATTGGCCAATACATTGGTGCATCCCTATTTAAAACCCCATGCATTGAATTTAAAGTCAACATTTTGTTAACCGTTAATCAGACTCATTATCTCTGGTGTAGATTGACGGTTCTGCTGCTATCACATTTGATGTGCCGTACTCCAAACAGTTAGGTGACCACACATACTCATATTACGATGGATATGGGCCCAGTGAATATGTGGACATTAGTGTGAATGTCACAGATGTTACAGGTGCGTCCCGTCCTGCCTGTAAATGGCTATCAAACATTAATAACATGAACTAAACTGCATTCAAATTAATACACAAATCGAGATGTCCTTTCAGGTTTTATTTGAGCTGTTTTCATTTCTGTCTGTAGGGTTAACCTACAACAGCAGCACGAGGGTTTCTATTGTGAAGAATAAATACAATCTGGAGTTTCTGCAGCATCCGCAGATCATAAAACCCTCCATGACCTTCACTGCTCAGGTAAAGACAGATTAACGTTACATTTCAGTCCATATTTGGGGTAAACTGGGTGAATCACAAGGTCATGTTTCACCCTAAAATCAAAAGAAAAAAAATGTATATTATACACAAAAAATGAATTATTATTATTTTATTATTTTCATGACAATCAACCAAAATTGTGTGATGTGTTTATGTATCATTGCCATAATGCAGGTATATTTGACTTTATTACACAAAATGACTGTAATAATTTTTTAGTAAAATCAGCAGTACAAAAGAAACCTACAATGATTTATAAACAATGTAGATTTATATAATATACAATTACACATTATTGACAGTAAACCCACTCAGAAAACCTTAGCAACAGGCTAAAAACCTCCAAGAACACGATATCAACACACTGAAACCTACAAAGAACAGCTGAGCAATTGCTTTCGGCAGCATTCAGTTCATCCTTACTCAGCACATCGTCCAAGGTTTTCTTAGTGGTTTTTAGTGTGCTTTATTATTATTATTATTTACATTAATGTCAGTATTTAAATGATATATTTTTTCAAATGAATGAGAGTTAGGATGTGTTAGTTGTTGTAGCGTCTGGACCAATCAAAAACACAATTTTTCATTTGATTTAACAAATCAGTTATTCATTAGATTAACAAGTCGTCACAGACCCCTCACCCAATAGACTGGGAATTTTTTTTCCCTTTATTTTTTTATTTTATAAGCTGAAGTTAAGCACCTATGACAGCCGGCCACTGACAGCTGAAGAGCAGAGCAGAAGTGTGCGGCTGGCGGTGACCCAGCACAAGTTCAGCCCCTGGACGTGGACGTGGAACAACGACGAATCCCTGGCACCTCGCATGATGAACAACACACCAGCATTCAGCTTCTCTTCCATTTACGATATTCCAGTTGAAAATATCGATCTTCCTGTTACTGCTGATGGCGTGATGTCTTTCCAGATTCACCTCTCTGACAGCGTTGCCACACTTGATATAGAGGTGTGAACACTTCATCCACGCTTTCCACCGCCTTGATATCCAAGATGCATAGTAGAAACATGTCAACTGGGATAAGGCTTGGCACTTGACATCTCTTCCTCCTAATGTTGCTTTCAGGCCCGGTTTAAAGATACAGTCCAGGGTCTTCAGCTCTACAGGAGTTATTCTTCACCAAGCAGATCCTACATACAGCTTCACAGAGACAGTGAGCCTCAGGTACTCAAGCCGTTTGAATTTCATGTTATTTCACATTATTTTTGTTTTCACTGACAGAGTGACTTTTGCAGGTTGGACAGCCACTGTATTTGACTTTGGAGAGCAATTTTAACCTGGCAGAAGTTCACTACCTTGTAAGTATTTTGAATAAAGCGATACTGCATTCATTTTTAAGACAAAAATGTAACTATTGAGCCAATACTGATAAACCCTATATGAGAAACCTCCATTTGTCAATCAGTCAATCAATCAATCAATCAATCAATCATTAAGAAGTCAGAAAGTTCAAACAACCTTTTTGAAGTTGGAGATCATGATGGGTTTCAATTCTGCAATTCTGCAATTTATTTAGAATTATTTATTAATTTAGAAATGTGTGTAGAATTAGTTTTACTGAAATTATAGAATTTGTTTTACTGAAATTATGTTTAATTTATTTAATTATATGTAATCCATTAAATTTAACTGTGAATAATGGGAACCTGCTAATGTATTACTAAATATTAATATTTAAATGTTAATAATATATTAATTAAACATGATTTAATTTAGTTTTTTATATATATATATATATATTGAAGAAAATTAGACATTTAAAAATAAAATACATTTATTTTGCATTACAGACTAAGTGGTGTTTAATCTAAAGTAATATGATTAAGTCCAGTACCGTTGAAAAAAAGAAGTACACTTTTGCATACTTTTGCATATAAGTACATAAGAGTACTTATTACAGAAATAATATACTTTAAATGAATATACAAACTGAATGTAATGTTTTCACTATATTGCATGTTGGTTGCAATTAAATCAATACTGATTGTATTTTAAATTTAGATTAAATGCAATTATTTGAACTTATGAGTGCTTTTTTGAGCAGCTTAATTAGGACTTAAAGGGATAGTTCACAATTTTTTTTTTGTTTTGTTCAGTGAAAAAAAATTACCCCATGATTTACACACCTTCAAGCCATCCTAGGAGTATATGACTATTTTTCAGATTCTTTACAGCGTTATATTAAAAAACGTCCTGGCTCTTCCAAGCTTTATAATGGCAGTAAATGGCTGTTGAGATTTTGAAGTCCAATAAAGTGCATTATTAAGCTTGGAAGAGCCAGGACATTTTTTGATATAACTCCGATTGTATTCGTCTGAAAGAAGAAAGTCATATACACATAGGATGGCTTGAGGGTGAGTAAATCATGGGGTAATTTTCAATTTTGGGTGAACTATCCCTTTAAAGGGGTCATATGATGCGATTTCAAGTTTTCCTTTCTCTTTGGAGTGTTACAAAATAATGATCTTTAAAATAGCATCATATGACCCCTTTAAGTACATCTTTATATGTCATTTCATAATTACGCTTTTGTCTTTGAAATATGGTTGAAGTGTACTGCTGAATGTGGTATTTGAATGACTGGTATTTATGTTAAACTAAAATATACTACACTGCCTAAACTTGTATTTAAGCATGTATTTAAATATATTAGTAATTACATATCTGTTAAATGCAATATTGAATAAAACACTACAGTTAAATTATAATTAAATGCTTTTCATGTGTTTTAGTATTAGTATGTTAGTACTTCTTTAAAGCACAACAAAACGTTATAATTTTTTTTTTTACATTTTTCTTTTTATACCTTTTATTTTATTATTATATTATTATATTAATATTATATGTATAGTTTTTTTATATATGGGGACATCTGTTGCAAAATTCACTTTTACACGTTATTTGCATATAAATGTGTCTTAGCAGTGCAACCACCCTACAATGATAAAAATCAACTCTAATATTTAATCCCGCTGACGGACTGTCCCATATTAGCATATTTCCGCCCTCAGCCAGTTGTACGCTGTCCACCATTTTCTCCACGTTCGAGCAGTTGTAGCGACAACAGTCTCGTAAGCAATGTAGTTGGATGTAAAAGTGAACATAAGAGTCTTCATTTTCTCCGGACATGAGAGCCACTGAGGACGCAGTGGATTAGTTTTGTTTTTGATGGTACCAACCAAACTCACAAAAAATGGAAGAGAGGGGTCGGAGAGCAGTAGCTCATTAGCATTTAAACAGACATGCACCGAAACGGGCCGCTGTGAACAGAGCTGTTTTTGACATGGTAAAAAGTGTGTTGTTTTACACAACCATTGAGGAATTTTAACCAAAGTATGTTACAGACATTTCATGAAGACCCTAAAGAATCATACCAACTTATGGAAAATGGGCATCCGATGTCCCCTTAAAGATCTGAAGTACACTACAAGTGCACATTCAATATGATTAAGCACAAAAGGGTATCCTGTTAATGATATCAGTTGTAAGTCATTGGGACATTTCTGAGAATGAGCCTGTATTGATGGATGTGTTCTGCAGGTGATGTCCCGCGGTCAGGTGTTGGATGCTGGGACGGTGCATTCCTCCTCCTTCAGTCTGAACACAGATCACTCTTGGACTCCAGTGGCTTGTGTGGTGGTGTACCACACGCTTCCAGACGGAGAGATCGTGAATGATGCTCTGCAAGTTACTTTCACACAAGTCCTGAGAAACACAGTAAGAGTTCATCACGGGATATTCACGTATATATGTTTGGAAATACAACATAGTAAAGATCAAGATGGAAATTGATAAATGTGATTGATTTTATTTCTAAATTAAATAAATGCCTTTTTGGTCATTGTTTTAGCCTACTGTTGTAGGTATTCTGCTTAATATTACAGAAAAAAAAGCAAATAATGATAGACTTGGTCAAAAGGTCTTCTTAAAAGTGTTTCATAGTCAGTTCTCATGAATTATCCTGTTTTAAAATACGTCCATTTTAAGACATTGAACTATTGACTATTCAACTTGATGAAACCAATGCTGATAAAGAATGTTTGTCAAAAATAAATGAATAAATAAATAAATGCATAAATATGAAGTCAGAAAAGAAAACTAAGAAAAATTCTGCAATTCTGAAATTTTAGTAGTTTTTAAAAAAATTGAAATTCTATTTAATTAATTTGGACATGCAAATACTAAAGCAAAATATCTTTTAAATTAGTGCAAAATTAGTACAAAAACTTATCTGCACTAAACCAGTGTTTCATAATTAATGACTTACCTGACTTAAATATTTACCAAACTATTGGTGCTATGTAAAAATATATAGTACAATAATAATTAGCACCACAGAATTACAGAAGAACCATAAAATAATTTAAGTGAAATTAATTTTTGTTACATTGTATATATCATTTATTTATGATTTTTGATTTTATGATTTTAATTATAAATAATATCATATAAATGAATATACATAAGTGTGAACTGAATGTAATGTTTTTTTTTTTGCAATAAAATAAAAAATGTGTTGTAGTTTAAATTTGTATCAAATGCAGTCATTTGACCTTTGAATTATTCTAGTTGAATATCCTGTTTCACGCTGAAATGTGTCACATTATTGAAGTAAAATGGGTTGCAGTGTCATTATAATAATCATTTTTACTTGATCTCAATTGCAGGTATCTCTGAGCTGGAGTCAGGATCATGCCGAACCAGCAGATTCTGTCTTTCTCTCTGTTTCTGTTTTCGAGGACGGGTCTCTGCTGGGAATTCTGGTGGTGGACAAAGCAGCATTGGACTCCAGCAAAGACAATGGCATTACAGAGAAGACGGTAATATGGTCTTATACAGATTCGTGACATCAACACTGGGCAATATAGAGAGCCTTTGTTTTCCGAGTTTCTCTCCTGATTTCTTATCTTGTGCAGTGTATTGACTTTTAAAGTGTGGGAAATCATCTTTGGGATTTTCAGACGATTGTTTTGCCCACAAAAAGATCACACGATAACTATAACTGGTCATCCTATGTAACCAAACGCCGACACCACGCCTGCGTTTCACTTTTAGACAAAAGAAAGAAACCGAGAGGAACTGTGTTTATCAGAACTAGGTGAACATGTTTGATAGTACAGACACCATTGTGTTGTTCGGTTTGTTGTTTTGTATTCACAACAATAGCCGGTTTGTGATCGCCAAACGTAAGCTTGTTCTATTCACTCATGTGAATGTGTCTGGCATCACAAAAACTGATCAAAACTAATCTAAGATCAGCAACATGAGCTTCTGTGTGTGTCTTTCAGGTGCTGGAAGAATTTATGTCATATAGCAGAGAGATGACCGATACGGATTACAGCAGCGTGAAAATGGGAGATCCGTATTCCATATTCATGGTAGATCAGATACATGAATGTAATCTGATGCTTGATTTTTATCTCAGGAACAGAACTTGTATCATTTGTCCGCAAGGGTTTATGGTTATTGTTTTATTCTGCAGACGTGTGGCGTCACGGTTCTGACTGATGCCATGCTGAATCAGGAAATTAATCAGTTTTTCCCTGCGTTCCGTAAGTCTTAAGGCTGAACCTGCCCTAGCAACCACTCAGAACACCTTAGCAACCACCTAGTAACCAATTAAAACAGAGTAACATCACGTTAGCGAGTTTTGCACTCACATTTCCTTAAGGCGAGGTGAACACGGTACAGTTTTTAACTAGTAGATATCATCATACCGCTTTGGCTTATTAATCACAGTACATTAAGACATTACATTTTGTATGAAAAGTTATGGGCAAATATGCAAAGGAGGCATTATATAATTACATATGCACTAATTTGCATACATTTCCAGAACAGAAATCTGAACGTTGACTAAAGCCAGGTTCAAAATTCTTGTTTCATTTTGCTGAGTTGACAGGGAATTTTGAATATCTCTTTCATCACTCCATAAATGAGAAAATACTGTCAACAGCAGTAAATCGGCATATCAGAATGATTTCTGAAGGATCATTTGACACTGAAGACTGGAGTAATGATGCTGAAAATTGTTCAAACAGAAAAGTTGTTTTACATTGTAATAATATTTCACAATATTACTGTTTTATTTTTGATCAAATAAATAAAGCATAAGAGACATCTTTATTATACATATTCCTAGATGAGTATTCCTACAATGTCTGTAAGCTACTGACACAGTAGGAATAAAAAATAAACACTAAAATGTGTATTTCAAATGTTTTCTTTCCGCTAGTCTGAAAGAAGAAATGTAATGGAAGCAAAGATAAAATCTCAAAATTGACCAGTACATGAAAAAACAATGGTTTTGCCTGTAATGTCTTGCCTTTTCATAATCATTTTCTCACCAAAGCTCATATGTTCCACAGCAGGGGCGGAACTCTACCTGAATCAGCTGGACAGCGAGGCTTTTCAGGAGCCCAGAAAGCGAAAAGACTTTCCTGAAACCTGGATCTGGCTGGATGCTAATGTGAGGTATGAGGAGAAATATGTCTGTCCTTGAGCTGATTTTAACTAGGAAATAACAAGAAATCACAAATGAGATCTCTTTAATATCCCAGTTGTTTCTCCTAGACAGCAATGAGCGAAGCAACTTTTGCTTTAGTCTCCTGCTGATTTTTTCCTAGTAACTTCACATGCGTCTCCTCTAGAGTTTCACAAGAGATCTCAACAAATATATTCCAGTATGCCAAAGTCTAAAACCAACAGTCAGAGATCTCAATTTTATTTTACTTAAATGCAGTAATAAAATTATTCATTACTGTTCAGAAGTTCGATTTTTTTCCAGTTGTTTTTTAAAGATGATTCTTAGGCTGACAAAGCTCTTCATTTATTTGATCAATAATAATAATAATATCAATACAGTAAAAACATTAACATTTTGAAATATTATTACCATTTAAAATAACTGTTTTCTATGTGAATATATTGTAAAATGCAATTTATTCCTGTGATGCAAAGCTGAATTTTCAGCATCATTACTCCAGTCTTCAGCATCACATGATCCTGTAGAAATCATTCTAATATGCTGATTTGCTGCTCAAGAAACATTTCTGAATATTATCAGTGTTGAAAACAGTTGTGCTGCTTCATATTTTTATGTAAACCATGATACATTTTTTCCCAGAACACTTTGATGGGTAGAAAGTTCAAAAAGAGCAGCATTTATTTGAAATAGATTTTTTTAAATATTATAAATATCTTTACTGTCACATTTGATTTCTTTGATTTTTTAAAGGGGTGGTTCACTGGGTTTTTTCTAGGCTTGATTGTGTTTATGGGGTGCAGTCTAACATGTGTTAATGCTTCGTTTTTAAAAAAACGCATTATTTTTCACATAATTTACCTTTATTCCACACCTCTCTGTCCCTTCTCTGAGAAACGGGTTGATCATTTCCTTCTTTTATGAAGCCCCTCCCTCAGAAATAGGCGATGGGCTCTGATTGGTTAGCTAGCCCAGTGTGTTGTGATCGGCTAAACCGCCTCTAGCTAAACGTTCCGCCCCTCACCTCGGCGGCATGTGCTCCGGTTGTATTGTAAACAACTGCATCGTTAATATCGCTTATCAGTTTGAGCCCGATTGAGAAGCAGAGGATATTATTGAAGAGGATCACGTAGAACCTGTGCAAGCACAGCTTTTAATGGTAGGCCTATGTTTTTTTGTTTGTTGTTGTCTAATACTTTTAGATACGCTGTTATTTGTAAATGCTACTGCTTATGTTAGCTTCTAATATACTGTTTTATCTTGATTAAATCTTTAATACAGCAGAATACATGGTTGCATTATAGCATTTTTTTAACAGTAAGAAGTGTTTTGCCAGCAAGTATTGCTCGTTACAGTAGCAACTGCGTACACGTCCATGTTTAACGCTTCTCATAGCTCTCCGTTTGCATTGAACTTTCAGCTTTGTAACTTTGCAGATATTGTTTATGCTCAAACAGCAACATTAGACACTAACTAACGTAAAAAAAGAGAAATCGCAATGAACCACCCCTTTAAGTCAGAAAATTGAGCAAATTTCAATTTCTTTTTTTTTTCCCCTAAGAATGATCTGAGCTTCTATCTACATTCATTTAATGTCAACAATTTACTAATTTGTGCCTGTTTTTATTTCTTACGTTGCAGCAATTCTGTCTCGGATTCCTTCCATTTCACTGTGCCGGACAGCTTGACCTCTTGGGTGGCCTTTGCCATCGTGATGTCAGAGAATCTGGGTTTGGGCATCAGCGCTCCTGCAGAGGTGATGCACCATGTACAGTTTACCTATCACTGAATATTAATATATATAATAGAGATAATGATTATTAAAAAGGAGTTTCTTTTCCAGCTGACTGTGTTCCGAGATTTCTTTGTGTCACTGAATCTCCCGGAATTCCTGATCCGTGGAGAACTGCTACTGCTGGATGTCAATTTATTCAACTATATGGCTGTAGATTTGGAGGTGAGATTTGTGTTTGTAAAAGTTCTGTGCAGGTGTTGTTCACTGATACGTCTGAGTTCCTAAACTTTGATTAATTCATAAAAGAAAACACATTTATTAGTGTTTGTTAAAGGAATAGTTCACCCAAAAATGAAAACTTGCTGAAAATGTACTCACCCTCAGGCCATCCAAGATGTAGATGAGCTTGTTTCTTCATCAGATTTGGAGAAATGTAGCATTGCATCACTTGCTCAGCAATGGATCCTCTGCAGTGAATGGGTGCCGTCAGAATGAGAGTCCAAACAGCTGATAAAAACATCACAATAATCCACAAGTAATCCACACCACTCCAGTCCATCAGTTAATGTCTTGTAAAAAAGCTGCATGATTGTAAGAACTTTAAACCATCGCTTTTAACTTTAAGCCGTCGCTCCTGGCCAAAATACTATAATCTATAATCCATAATAACGCTTCCTCCAGTAAAAAAGGCCATCCCTTATTGTCCTCTCACATCAAAATCCACCCACATGTTTTGACATGTAAACAGTCCTCGATCTGTGCACATTTCTCTTCTGATTCAGACGAGACAAAATATTTAACTGGAGAAAGCAATATTATAGATAGAGCACTTTTTTAACCAGAAAAATAGTTTGAAGTTAAAAACATCTTAATGATGGATTTGTTTCTTACAAACACACATATTTTCATGTGTTAACTGATGGACTGGAGTGGTGTGGATTACTTGTGGATTATTGTGATGTTTTTATCAGCTGTTTGGACTCTCATTCTGACGGCACCCATTCACTACAGAGGATCCATTGGTGAACACGTGATGGAATGCTCCATTTCTCCAAATCTGTTCCGATGAAGAAACAAGTCTTCTGCATCTTGGATGACCTGAGGGTGAGTACATTTTCAGCATATATTATTCATTTTTGGGTGAACTGTTCCTTTAAGGCAGCATCATTATGACTGTTGAAACTGTTAAACTTTGTGTTAGTTATCTGAACAAAGCACTGACTCACAGCATTAAACTCTGGCACACAAATAAACAAAAGCAAACTGTTTTGTGAATGCCATTTGATGTTGATTTGTGAATTGAAGTCAGCTAAATGACAATTGACCTGAAGCTCTCTTCATGTCTTTACCCGTCACAGGTGATGGTGGTGGTTGCAGAAAGTTCGATGTTTGAGTTTGTGTCACCAGACAATGGAGGATTTTCCTTGGACAACGTGAGGAAAGCCTCAGTGTTGAGTAACAACATCACAACGCTTCTGTTCCCCATCAGAGCCACAGCGCTGGGAGAGATTCCCATCTCCATCAAAGCCACGTCCGTCTACTCTTCAGACTGGGTCTACAAGACGGTTCTTGTCAAGGTGATTCATTTCAGCGTAATATTTCACCCCCAAAAAAATAATTTGTTGGCCTATTTTGCATAAAGAAAATTAAGGTTGTTTTAAGAATATTTTTTCATTTATTCATGCATTTATTTATCTATGCATGTATTTTGACATTATAATTAAATTTTCAACTCATGCAATTATCAAATGCCTGCAA
The DNA here is from genome assembly GCF_001515605.1 of Sinocyclocheilus anshuiensis. NCBI lineage: Eukaryota > Metazoa > Chordata > Actinopteri > Cypriniformes > Cyprinidae > Sinocyclocheilus > Sinocyclocheilus anshuiensis. The sequence continues at coordinate 270,098 of NW_015554094.1, forward strand.
TGCATATGGACATTTTTAGCTTTTTTCCTCATTATTTTTGATGATTCTATATTTCTTACAGCAATGGAATATCTGTAATACGTTAATGTTTTTATTTAAATAAATTACAGACAGTACAACTATTTATTTTGACATTTTGACAGTTTTCATGGCAATTTTTGCCTCATACTGTATGTTCATGACTGCAATGCATCTGGAAATTTTTAGCTTTTTTCCCTCATTCTTCATGATTCTATTTATTACAGCAAACCAAATCTGTAATAATTGGTGTTTTAAATAAATTAAAGAGACTCCAACAATGTGCAATGTACAACATATGCAACAGCCTGGGAAAGTGGAAAATCCTGCTAAACATTTGTTATTATTGTTGTTGAATGTCAATGTTGATGAATGATTTTTCTCTAGCCAGAGGGACTGGAGCAGTCGTTCACTCAAACCTTGTTTCTGGAGTTTCAACTGAAGCAGAAAACGCTGACTAGGACAATGTCGTTTAGTTTTCCTCCAAATGTGGTTCCTGACAGTCAAAGGGCCAGCGTGTCTGCTGTGGGTGTGTGTCCTCACTCTGTATTTCTATTCTAAGAGCACTTTATCAGTCTGTTTTTGCATTAATGAGTGAAAACATCTGTCCTCTATGTGTCTGTGCTGCAGGTGACATTCTGGGCCCATCCATTGACAATCTGGATTCTCTCATTGAGATGCCTTATGGTTGTGGTGAGCAGAACATGATCCATTTTGCTCCAAATATTTATGTTCTCCAGTACATGAGAAGCACCAAGCAGAGCGATGAACAGACCAGAAACAAAGCTATGAGCTACATGATGGAAGGTGAGCGGTGTGTAGTCTTTAGGGCTGTCAAAAAATTATTAGAATTTCGAATATTCGTCGAATTTAAAATAAAAATCCACATTTGAATGCAAAAACGTTGCATTCGAATTCTAGGTGTGTGTTAAGGAGGCAGCCTTATCAGTGGCGCACAAGATGCAATGACGATGTAGGCTAAGTGTCATTGCATTATAATGTTTTTGTTAGCCTATCCAGTTGAAGCCACTAGATGCGGCGCTGCTGCGTTGTTAATTACAAATATTGCGGGAAAAGAGAGCATCAATGTGTCGAAGATCTTGTTTACATCAAAACTGAAACCAAGCCGTTCACACAGAACACATATTTCGCACATTTTCTAGAGGGACACCTATCACCGTTGCCCTCACGTCTCGCACAAAAGAGCCGCATGTTTAGAAAGCCATGTAAAATTAATGCAAGTTTAACTTTGAAAAAACATATCTCGAGACTTTATGGCGGGGTTTTTTCCCCATCCCACTGCACCTCGTGTTTTTAAATGAAAAATGTAATCTGTGTGATGCTGTTTTGTTTATAGTTGTTTAAGCAACTTAATTAATTATAATTGGTTTATAAACACTATTTTAAACATGCACTTGTTTCACAGATAGTCATGTTATCTTAAATGCTTTGAATAAACGTGCATTGGTCGATGCGCCCTCTTGTGGCCTCAGGAGAGAAGCCAAAAGCTTTTCTTCACCCTAACTGAAATTATGCATTTTAAATTCGAATATAATTCGAATTTTGATAATATTTAAGTACAAAATTCGAATTTAGTTTTTCAGCCATTTTGACAGCCCTAGTAGTCTTATAGTACTATAAATGTCCTTGAGTTGTCATATAATATCATATATCACATTCTGTTTGATTGCAGCTTATGAACGTGAGCTTTCTTACCAAAGGTTTGATGGCTCCTTCAGTGCTTTTGGAGATAGTGATGATTCTGGCAGCACATGGTAAACAAAAATAAACACATCACAGTGTAAATTCTACCCCTAAATTCTGATTTGGAGTAAATATACCAATTTTAATATTTGTGGTGTGTTTTATGATATTCAGGCTGTCAGCGTTCGTGCTCAGGTGTTTCCTCCAGGCTCAGGACTTCATTTCCATTGACCTGATGGTGATGCAGAGGACAGCATATTGGCTGCTGGCCCATCAGAACCCTGACGGTTCGTTCAACGAGCCGGGTCGGGTCATCCACACAGAGCTCCAGGGAGGACTGGATGGGCCGGTGTCTCTCACAGCGTACGTCCTCATAGCGCTTCTGGAGGACGCTGAATACAGGGTGATTCTTAGACTGAATGATTGAACGATAGATGGATTGAAGGATAGATCGACTGAACGTAGAAAGGATGGATGGATTGATTGAAGACTATCTGTTTGTGTCTCTGGTAGAGTACATATGAAGGCAGCATTTCTTCTGCTGTGAGTTTCCTGACATCTCGACTGGCTCAGGGAATCTCCAGTAACTACAGCCTGTCTTTAGTGACCTATGCTCTATCACTGGCCAACAGCACCGCCGGCCCATCTGCCCTCACCGAGCTGTTAAACAGAGCACTAATTGTTGGTAAATATCCTCTGGATTTACACTCTGAGGACAGCATGCCACAGAGGTGAAACATACACACGAGGCTGAAAATAACCTGCAGTTGTCCTTTAAATCCACACAGTGTGGCGATCAGCTGTAGTGTTATGGATGAGCGTCGTACCTGGCACAGTAAAATGTGTTAGATGCTAATGTGTTTATAATCGTTGGATGGTGACGTTGTATCTGGGTCTTTCAGATGGAGTGCCAACTTGGAGATCTCCAGCTAAAGTCCTGTATAATTCCTGGCAGCCAAGTTCATCAGATATTGAGATGTCGGCCTACGTATTGCTCGCCATGCACAGACTCAAACTAATGGATGAAGGATTCACTCTGGTGAAGTGGCTCAGTAAGCAAAGAAACCATCAAGGGGGATACGGATCCACTCAGGTACATATCAAACAGACATTCATCTCACGAGAGAGACAATAGAAACCGTTTAAATGGGACAGAACAGCTGACTAAAAGGCACTTTTAGGCATTCAGGCTTCCGAAACGAATGTCAACATTTTAAAAAGGCTAAATTGCCTACAACAACATTCTAAAACACTGGCTAAATAGTTATTTTTATCATAGTTTCCACAAAAATATGATTTCAACATTGATAATAATCAGAAATGTTTCTTGAGCAGCAAATCAGCATATTAGAATGATTTCTGAAGGATCATGTGACACTGAAGACTGGAGTAATGATGCTGAAAATTCAGCTTTGCATGACAGGAATAAATTACATTTTAAAGGATATTCAAATAGAAAAGAGTTATTTTAAATTGTAATAATATTTCACAATATTACAGGAATATTCCAGATTCACTAGAAGTTACGCTTAATCTATATCATTTGTAGCATAATGTTGATTATCCCCAAAAATAATCTTGACTAATTCCACATTTTATTTTGTTTATTTCTCTTTAAAAAAACAAATGCAAAACAGCCAGGCACTTACAATGGAAGTAAATGGGGTCAATGTTTAGAGGATTTAAAAGAAGAAATATGAAGTGTATAATTTCATAACAGCATTTAAATTATTTCTTCTTAAAATGCGTTTATTATTTGGGCTGTAAAGCTATTTAAATCATAATTTCATAACTTTACACATTATGTGTAACGGAGGGAACACAGGAAGCGTGCGGAACCATCTGCAAGGCTTTATTCACAAGAGACGTGGTCAAAAACAGGCATAGGTCAGACAATGGCAAACAGGTATATTGATGGCAAGGCAAGAGGGATAATCCAGGTACAAGGCAAAGGTCCAGGCAGGGGCGAACAGTATCCAATCGGGCGAGACTCGAGGGATAATCCAGGTACACAGGCAGTGATCAGAACACGGGGAAACAGACAAGGCAAGACGATGAAAACAAGGAAAACAAGACACTAAACAGAAAACACGGAATGGCTCGGTAAGGCAGCTAACACTTGGGGAGTGGAAAAT
>NW_015554094.1:274123-284033 GCF_001515605.1 Sinocyclocheilus anshuiensis
CGATCTAAACAGGAACTGAGAGAGTGTTAAATAGAGTGTGTAATGGCTCTCAGGTGAGCGTGTGATAGTGACGGCTGTGTGATAAGTGAATTCAGCTGTGTAAGTGCAATGGATGATGGGAACTGTAGTCCGGAGTGACATGTAACAGTCTGTGTAGTGTGAGAGTCAATGTAATGGTAGAGTGACCTCTAGTGGCAATCGGCCGGAAGGCCAAGGACCGGATTCGTGACATTATGTTAACACATATTGTTTACATCTTATTGAAACAGTATTGTAACATATATGGATTGGCCCCATTTACTCCCATTGTAAGTGCCTCACTGTAACCAAGCTTCTTCTTTTTTTTTTGTTTAAGAAAAGCAGGAACTAGTAAAAAAAAAAAAAAAAAAGAGGTAATCAAAATTATGCCACAAATGAACTTGGGAAATGCCTTCAACAACAGGGTCCTTCCAGTCAGCAGGGTTTAACATCTACTGAGGCACTGACTAGTTTCCAGTGTTGATGATTACACACATCTATGATCTATATTTCATTGATTCAGGGAGGTGAATTTGTTGGCAGGCAAATGTTTCAATTGGAAATCAAGCTGCGCGAAAGGCCATTGAGGTGAGATAAGAAAATGTACTTTTAATTTTAAAAAGGCCCTCGTGATATTATCCTGGACATTTGCCTCGGGACCGAAGGCCTGCGATCTGTCATGAACACTAACCTCAATGAGCACTAGCAGTTTCCAGGACGTGAGCTTTGATAAAGCGCTACACTCATGTTGAAGCCCCTCGCTTTGACACAACAACTCGAATCCAACAGGAGAACATCTGACTGCACTTGAACGAGTCGTATTTGGTAGAGTGTGGAAAGATTAAAGGATCTGTGTCTCTGCTCCGCACATGTGCGGTGTTATTTTCCAGGCGGCAGGTGATTGAATTGAGAGTGTTTCTGTGACACAGATGCACAGACACCTGTTATTGATGCAGAGATTATAACATCTGCCAAAACTGATACATGCTTATCCCATTTTTTTTCTTGTTGAATGTCCTTTTTGTTGTTTTGATCAGTTCTAAAGCTTTATTAAAATATCTCTGCTCAGTTTGTTTGTCTTTATTGTCAGGATACAGTGATGGCGTTGCATGCACTGTCAATCTACGCCACCTTCAGCAGCGCAGAGTCCATAGATCTCACCATCACTGTGAACAGTGCCTCCAGTGCTGCCGCCACATTCAACATAGACAGATACAATTACCTGCTCCAACAGAGCCAAGACCTGCCCGTATGTATATAATACACTGCTCTAGATACACACTTCTGTTCAAAAGATTGGGGTCAGTAAGTTCATTTTTGTTTGTTTTGAAAGAAATTAATGCTATAGTAAAGACATTTATGATGTTACAAAAGATTTCCAAATAAATGCTGTTCTTTTGAACTTTCTGTTCATCAAAGAATCCTGAAAAAAATGCATCACCGTTTCCACAAAAGTATTAAGCAGAACTGTTTTCAACACTGATTATAAGAATCAGTGTTTTTTGATCATCAAATCAGCATATTAGAATGATTTCTGAAGGATCATGTGACACTGAAGACTGGAGGAATGATGCTGAAAATTCAGCTTTACATCACAGGAATAAATTACATTTTAAAATATATGAATATAATATAATTTATATATTAATATAACATAATTTTACAGTTTTTACTGTTTTTTTCAATCAAATAAATGCATTAAGATTAACAATCGTAATGTAAAAGCACAAATGTGAAGCATATAATTTTATTAAAGCACTTACATTAATTCTTCAGTTAAAACCTCTATTATTTGAGCTGTAAAGCTGTTTAAATAATTTTAAGAGCTGTCATGGTAATTTTTAAGTAGTAAAATTAGATGTAATTTCACACAGAAAAGGTTAGTTTTTGCACACTAAAATCTTATTTATTCAGCTTTCAGATGAAGTATTAATCTCAATTTGACCCTTATGACTGGTTTTGTGGTCCAGGGTCACATATTACAATAGAAAACAGTTATTTTCAATTGTAACAATATTTCACACTGTATGTGTCTTTACTGTATCTTTGATCAAATAAATGCAACTTTAGTGAGCATAAAATACTTTATTCAAAATTGTATTCCTCATATTTCTGAACAACAGTGTGTAACTCCTAACATGAAGTATTAAACGGCATATGTGTGGTTTCTTATCAAAGTTATTGTTGCTGTGAAGCTGTAGTAATTTGTCAGGATCTGCTAAGTGACGCAGGCTAATGTTGGGTTTGCCTCTACAGATTGAAGCAGAAGAGGGGGTTGATATTGAGGTGGTGGCAGAGGGTAAAGGCTTTGCTCTGTTTCAGGTATGTCTAAACTCCCTGCTTGAGAATTTGTCCTGAAATGCGTTGTTTTGTACTGCTGCAAAAAATATGAAAAGTAAAAAAAAAAGCTGCTGTTTGCTTGTTGACCATCTTAACAACTTTGCATAATTTAGCAGGATCAAGCTATCATCTCCATTGCAAAACTGTCAATTAGCAAGGCATTACCAATGAAAGCAGGTTACGAAGGTTCAACAGCTGCGAATAATAACTGAAATTCCCGTAAAGATAAAAAGAGATGTCATGGCAGAAATATTCTGTTGTCATCAGCAGTCGGATCCCCTCTTTCTCGGTCCAATGTGTAATTATACCTTTGATTGCTCGCCATGGAGCACATAAACCGGCCCAGGCGGTTTTCCTCATCAGTGAGACACCAGCAACATCTCGAGCTGCATTGAAAGACCTCACTGAAGAAACAGCATCCAGAACTCTGTTCAGCAGAAGATTAGCAAAAGCAGAGATGATTTCATTTTGAGTTGTGTTTGCTAACTTGTTCTTCAGACATGATTCCTCAAATCATCTGGCTTGTACTATTACTTTATAAAATGTCATAAAATGAGGGGAAAAAATCCCAAAGACTTATTAGAGTAATATTGATTTTCTCTTACTGTTTCAGCTTAGTGTGTTCTACAATGTGATGAACCTGAGAACATCACTCAGAGGGCGTGACATGCACACGGACGAGGTCTTTTATTTGTATGTAGACGTAATGGACAATGAGGAGTTCAATGTAAACCTTTACATATGTTTCAGGTGAGCGGCTGAGTTAAGAAATTAAGTCTGAGTTAAGAAATGATTTCATCAGCACCAAAAAATGTGATTAAAAAGTTAACAAAACAATAGGGCTGCTTGATTATGGCAAAATTATGGTCACTATTGATATTCAGATTATTTAACACGATTATTTGACTTTTGGAAACATCATGCTTTTTTCAACTTATTATTAGTGTTTTTTTATTTTAAAAAAGTCTTTAACTCAACTAAAAAAATAAATATAAACAAAATCTGAAATATTAGTGCTGTCAAACGATTAATCGCGATTAATCGCATTCAAAATGAAACGTTTTTGTTTACATAATATGTGACCCTGGAGCACAAAAGCAGTCTTAAGTCGCTGCGGTATATTTGTAGCAATAGCCAAAAATACATTGTATGGGTCAAAATTATTGATTTTTCTTTTATGCCAAAAATCATTAGGATATTAAGTAAAGATCATGTTCCATGAAGATATTTTGTAAATTTCCTACTGTAAATATATAAAAACTTAATTTTTGATTAATAATATGCATTGCTAAGAACTTCATTTGGACAACTTTAAAGGCGATTTTCTCAATATTTTGATTTTTTTTGCACCCTCAGATTCCATACTTTCTAATAGTTGTATCTCGACCAAATATTGTCCTATCCTAACAAACCATACATCAATAGAAAGCTTATTTATTCATGTGTGTATATTTATATATACATAATAAATATACAAAGTACACACACATACATTATGTAAACAAAAACTTTTATTTTGGATGCGATTAATTGTATCTTATTTTCACATCCAAAATGGTAATAATAAAACATTTATAAATATATTTGAATTATATAACAAAATATAAAAACAAATGGCATTTATTTTGAATAAAATATAGCAAGTGCACATTTCAATATAAAAAACAAATCACAAAATGAAGTATGAAACAGTAAATATATTGTTTAAAATTAAGACAAAAAGTCTTGGACAGTTTCTGGTTGTCAAACTTTGTGGATATTTATTGTTATTTATATAATAAATGACACCGTTGTTATTCTGCTAGGACATCCATGTGAATTTGAGAAATTACTTCATGCATTCATGAAAAATGGATGCATGAAAAATAATTGGCTCTAAAAAATGTTTTGTGAAAAGCTAAATTGTTAGTTTGCAGATTCCACTCGGTTTGATGTTTTGTTTGTTTGTTTCTTTTCATTTCATTCCATTTCTTTTTATTTAGTTAAAAAGGACAATGTACATTAATAAACATTCAAATAAATGTAAATGTTCTTGAGTTAGCCAGAAGGCTCATTTTCATCAGCAGGCCATTTTGCATGATATTATTGGGCAGAATAGAAAAATAGTACAATACAGAAAGCATATAATAAATAATATACAGTAGTCTCAGTATGGATGTTAAAAAGTAAAATCAGTGTCCACATTGTTGATTAACAAAAAACCAATTCCTAAAAATATACTTAAATTATAATATGCATATTCTACAGTATATCATCAATATTACATTACATTTTGGATAACTAGTGCAAATCATGAAATTCAAACATTTTTAAGTGTCCAAATACTTTTTGGGGTCACTGTGGATATTCGATGGAATCACTTTTGATCAGAAATCTGTTTTAAGGCTGAGGGAGAACCAGGGCCTGAGACAGACGGGTATGGCCATACTGGACGTGGGTTTACTCTCGGGGTTCAGTTTGGCCCAAAACGGTGTCCAGCTAAATGATATAGTCAGACGAGTAGAGACGCCTTCAGGACGAGTTATACTTTATTTAGACACGGTGAGTTCCTCTTAGCTTCTTAAACAATATTTGTATCAGTATTGTGTGCCAAGTCTGTTTTTGTGCTGATGATGGTTTATTTGGTTCATGTTTTTGTGTTCATTATGCATCCATGGCTGTATGTCCAGTCTCACTGTCTTTTCTCTCATCACAGGTGACCACAGCGGAAAGGTGCGTTGAAATATCCACCATCCAGGACTTTAAGGTGACCAATGTCCAAGATGCTGTGGTCATGATCTACGATTACTATGAGCCCCGTAAGACTCTTTAAATAATAGCTCCAGATTCTCTAATGCATTTGTATGTTCCAGTATGTGTTTCAAGCTCCTTGTTTCATTCCCTTACCTTCTGCAGGACGGAGGACAGTGCGGTCCTACACGTCTGAGACAAGACGGGACATGTCTGTGTGTTCGCTATGTGGGCCGGATTGCTCCGAGTGTGGGGTTCGAGACATCTGGCCGACTGACGGGACGCCGTCCATTAATAAACATCCACTTCTGGCTCTAAGTTTGACCACAGCACTCATCCTGTCAATCTGCAACTAGTGTTTTCCCTAAATCAAAACCATTGTAATCAATAACACAAGCAAAATGTATGTGTACATTGTTTTTTAAAAGGTCCTACACATCTGAGACAAGACGGGACATGTCTGTGTGTTCGCTGTGTGGGCCGGATTGCTCCGAGTGTGGGGTTCGAGACGTCTGGCCGACTGACAGGACGATGTCCATTAACCAACATCCACTTCTGGCTCTAAGTTTGACCACAGCACTTGTCATCCTCCTGTCAATCTACAACTAGTGTTTTTTCCTAAATCAAAACCATTGTAATCAGTAACACAATAACACAAGCAAAATTGATGTGTAAATTGTTTTAAAAATTGTTTCTGTAAATGTGAAAAAATTCTGTGTAAATTTTATGTATGAAAATTGGTGCATTTAGTTCAGTGCAACAATGAATGATTTTACAAACAGTTTAGACAGAAATTTGTTTAAAAGTGACATTTCATTAATGACAGTTTAATTACAAATAAATGATTAAATCAAATTCATTATTTAATTATTGATTAATATTATAATAATTATTTTCATTAATTAATTATTGATTGAATAAAGGATGCTTTTATTTTTAGAGTTTTCCAATGCACCATGATTTTTTTTTTTTTTTTTAAGATTAATTGAAATAGTAAATGAGGGTCAGGCTCAAAACTGATAAATGAACTTTTTAAATGTGAGCATGTGATTCTGCATTCCGTCACCATTATAACAAGCTGTGTTACGCACTGCAATTACGAAATTTCCAGTAGTGAACATGTTCGTGTCTTTTTTGATCTCATAAGCTACAACTTCTTTAATAAGTTTAAACACTATTTGTTCTTCAGACATTCCTCTTTATAAACGATAAGTATCAGCTGTAAGCAAAGTGACCTACATTTGGTTTTTGATCATTGAAAATTGGTAAAAATCAACAATTTGCACATGGAGCCGTATTATCTCTGGCATTGAACCATATAGGGCATTAAAAATGAAGATTAAAATAAAATAAAAATCTACAAGAACGTCTTTGATATGTCTTGAGTTACAGCATGCAAACTTTGGAAAAATAATATTTTTGGCACTCAGACAAGTATGTTCTTATGTGTTGTGATAGAGCGAAACAAGATAGATTTCTACTTTCAACATTAATTGTTCTTCTTTAAAATAAAAAAGTATCAGTTGTATGCAAAGGGACTCACATTTGGTTTTTGACTGCTGAAAATGCGTACAATTAAACTTTCTACTCTTGGAGCTACATTGAGATCTCTGGAACTGAACCATATAGGGCCTTAAAAATGAAGATGCCAAAAGAAAAGTTTGTTAAGAGCAAAAATCTAAAAGCATACTAAGATTAATACTTGAGTAACAGGCATGCAAACTTTGGAGAAAAAAAATTGAAAAGTGAAGGGTCACCATTGGCATACAATGCAACAAAGATTGCTGAAGTCAATAGATTTTACTAATAGACCTACTAATCTCTATGTAAGAATAACATAATGAAGCTGCAGTCTTTTCATAAAGTTATTTCCCCCTTCTATAATTTGGCTCTAAATCGCAGTTGAAAATTCCCTCTTCAAAATAGTGGATTACTCAGTAAATATTCATCCATGGTATTTGACATTTTTGCTTTCTTCACTATTTATATTTGTCTTTCTTTAGAAAAAAAAATATATATAAAAAAACTAGCTGCAGAAGTTTGAAATTTGGTTGATTTGACATTGAATGACCCAATTGCAGTCACTCCACTGACCTGAATGGAGCTATATAGCAGATGTTAAATTGTGAAGCCATGCATTTTTCATGATACAAACATACTGATTGCTGAATGCTTTTTCAGTTAGCTTGCATTGTGGCCTAACAAACCCATCAAGACAACACCGTAGACTTACTGTATATACATTACAAAGTCAATTTACACTAGATATGACATCATATCTTTGCTAAAAACCCAGCGAGTAAGGTAATGTGCTGGTTTTAACTGGTTTAAGATAGTTTAGCTGGTCTTCCAGCATGACCATCAGACAAGACCCTTATAAAACCACTAAATCAGAACAGCTTGATGAAGTTGGGGAGACAAGACTTCAGCTGTTTTCCCCCCAGCAGGGATTGCATTACCACAATATTTATTCATAGGAATGACAATTTATCTAACTGATTCTGGGTTTATAAAACAGCTCCTGTGAAATAAATAGCAGACACAATGAGTGGAGGAATTAACCAGCAGGAAACGCTTACTGCAAACTTTGACATTACATCCAAACTGCTTTGGCCTGAGTCTTAGTCGAGTTGAAAATGAGACAAATGTGCCCGATATTCAGAGCCAATCAAACTCAAAACCACAGACTTAGAAGATCTTATGACGAGAGCAGAAGCTATTGTAGTCGCCCTGTTTACAAAAAGTATATTAATGTGCAGAAGATGTGTTCGTATTCATTAGCAGAGATCCGTGAGTCCTTTTTACTGAGCGCAGGAGGTCGAATCTCTTTGTTCCTCCACGTTCATGTGATCGAGCCACACTGAGCGTTTTCTCTGCCACCTCATTAGTGCGGCCCACATGCTTTATCTAACAGGAAACACATCATAACACAGCTCCATCTTGACCTGCAGGCTTGCCTTTCCTTTTGGAGTCCAAATCCTCCAGCTTCATGTTGGCAGTGTGGTTTACGCATCTTTGTAAACAGCGGATTTCTGATGGTGTAAGAAGAACTCCTCTGTGTCTCTTCAGCTTGTTTAAGCTCCATCTGTCCAGCAACAGATTTATTTTGCTAAATAACTAAAATAACTATTTAAATCGTGTCATAATCTTTGTTTTTATTTATTAATGCTTTCTTATATTGCAGTAATTGCCCTAAAATATGCTTCATTTAGGAGTAGATTTTTATTATTATTATTGTATTCTTATTTCTTCAGTGACAGTATTTTTTGTTGTTGTTAATTAAAGTGTTCTGAGATTCCTGTCAGAATGACATAGTTCTGCACAGGCCCCTCCCACGATAGTTGATTGACAAGTCTGTCTTACCTTAAGACCCGCCCTGAGTGAGCTGAGAGCTGTCCGCCATTGTGTCGACTCCGGTGCAGGGGAAGACAAGAATGTCTCTGATTCATTCTCCAGCTTCATCTACAGAAGAAGTGAGTATAAGGTTTTTTTTTGTATGAATCTTTGTAAATTGCCTTTCCTAATATGTGCTAGTTAGCAAGTTTACAGTCTACTCGTCATCCCACAGAAGAGAGGGGCGGGGTCAGCAGAGCTCATTAGCATTTAAAGCAACACGCACTAGAACGGTGTGCTGAAAACAGAGCTGATTTTGACAGGGTAAAAGGGTGTTTTTTACACTACCATTGAGAAATTTTAACCAAAGTAAGTTATATACTTTTCATTAAGACCCTAAATAATCATATCAACTTGTGGAAAATGGGCATCCGATGACCCCTTTAAATAAAGTGAAGTTGCGACATCTGCTAGTCTGCAGACAAAACTTTATTTTTGATATAAAAAATATCTATATAAATAATATTGTAAACAACAGATATTAATATTTTATTGTGTTATAGTAGATGTTTTAACAGTGCCTGCTAGATTAAAAGAATAAAACGGACTTGTATTCTTCATTTTCTGCTATGACTTACACTACACACCTCAGGATAGTCGGCACTGAATGGTTCTGGAGTGTGTGTGTCCGTTTAGTTACATCAGCCAGTGTCATGATGTCATTATCTGGAGCTACAGAGTGATTAGTCACATGACATTTACAGTTTAGGTGATTGGCTCAAATAAATGTCAGTGGTGGTAAATGAGTAAAGATGTCTGATTAAATACTCCCATTGCTTTATGTGCTATCCAAGTAAGTGTCATTAAGATGAATGGGAATGCTAACTGATAGCTCTCTAGGTATCATAGACTGTGTTGGTTCAAATTGATTCACAAATTGTTGATCAACCAATATCAATTCATCATATTTTTAACTCGGAATATCTCTCAGGGTTAAGATGAATGTTGTGAGCCATGCTCCTCCTGAGATGATAAATGTCAAAGACTCACAAATAAATGATCTAGTGATCTTTACTTAGTAACTTAATACATTGCTAAAGCAAATAGAAACATATAAACATTACATTCACTGTAATGCTATTCTGCTGACCTATCTGTTAACTCAGAGTGCCAAACCCATATGCATCAAAACACATTCCTTTTACATAAACACGTTTACGCCCACAACCAGCCACAAGGCACACACACACACACACACACATATATATAGACAGACACTATTTGAAGAGAACTGAACAGAGCTGGATGATGACATCACTCAATTAACAATGAACTGACTTTAACCAAAAAATGTACTGTTACTATTGTCCTCTTGCTGCTTTGACACAATCTGTATTATATAAAGCACTACATAAATAAAGGTGATTTTTCTTGACTTGATATATACAATAAATAGATAAATAAAATAAGAAATCTTAATTATTCCAAA
>NW_015554094.1:284148-297553 GCF_001515605.1 Sinocyclocheilus anshuiensis
AAATCTTCATAAATCTTAATTAATTTAATGCATTTTTTGCAAAAAGTATTTAAAAAAAGTCTTAAAACAGTAGAGGAACAAGAGAAAATAATAGCTGAATTAAAAAAAATTAAGACATTCAAAAGTTTACATACACTTGATTCTTAATACCGTGTTGTTACCTGAATGATCCACAGCTGTTTAGTCCCTTGTTTGTCCTGAAGAGTTGAACTTCCCGCTGTTCTTCAGAAAAACACTGTCTTTGGTTTTCCAGCATCTTTTGAGTAGGCTATTTGAACCCTTTCCAACAATGACTGTATGATTTTGAGATCTAACTTTTTGACACTGAAGACAGCTGAGGGACTAAATAAAAAATAACATGCATTTTGTATGATTCCTTGTATTTTGGTAAAATAAACAACATTTTGCAGATACTTCAGATTTGCAGATCTATCTATCTATCTATCTATCTATCTATCTATCTATCTATCTATCTATCTGTCTGTCTGTCTTATATAATGAATAATTCAGGAAGTACTATTAAGGATTTCCCCTCATTTCCCAAGAGTGAATTCATCATTGCTACTCCCCATTCCGCTTGTAGGAATAAATGTCAAATAATTTTCACAGTAGGCCTACATCAAGTTTTATTTTAGCTCATTGTTGCTCTAAACTGTCAGAGGTTTGATGTGGATTGTATCCAGAGGCTCGGAAGTATTATTCCACAGAGGCAGAGCGTGGGGCCGATGAAAGAGCAGTGTTCACTTCCTCCCCAGCGGCATTTAATTCAGACATTATGGAGGCCAGTCAGCCTGGCCATAGAGTTAAGGTGATTGGATTGAGGCTCCCACTAGGTGGCAGGCATGGCAAAGCAATGCTCTACAGTGTGAACTTTGCGTCTTGACTTGAAGAAACCTCCTAAATCATGTGCTGATAAGAGAGTGGTGAGTGTTTTCCAACTTTTGACTTTTCTCGGGGCATAAACTGATATGTAATCACTCCCAAAGTGCATATAAAGCTGTTAGCATCACAGTGGCGAAAAACCACAAAGAGAGTTGACAAGAGACAGTTGTACACTGCATATGAGAACATGCTTGAATGAAAAAACACTCAAGAGATTCGGTCGCAGCCGAAACCTCAAAGCCTGTTCACATACAGAACGATAGCGTTCACACCAACGCACGATAACGTTCTGTTTATCATAAGCACGCTGCAGTTTGTCGTTTGCAGCTTTACATTCTCGCGCTCTTTAAAGTCTAGTGGATTCTGTTTGGCTGTCAATGTTTTTAATCGTTCATACCTGAAAAAAAAAAATCGTTCTGAAAGTGATTCCAACTATATCGTTCGTTTGTGTCGTAATTGCTAGCCTAGTTGTGGCGTGAACTTCCCTTACGAAAATGAACCATGCTTTACTACAAATAATAATAATAAAAAAAAAATGGTTGCTATAGTTAAACCATGGTAACCACAAAGTAACCATGGCTTTGCTACACTAACCAGAGTTTAGCCATAGTATAATTTGTAGTAAAACTGTGGTTATACAAATGGTTATCAATATGCCAAAAACCAGTTAAAGGGGTCATATGATGCGATTTCAAGTTTTCCTTTGTCTTTGGAGTGTTACAAGCTGATTTTGCATAGATAAGATCCCTGAAGTTGCAAAGAATAAAGTCTCAAAACCAAAGAGATATTCTTTACCAAAGTTAAGACTCTGCCACGCCCCCCTAAAACGGCTCGTTCTAACACACCCCCACATATCTACCTCACTATGTGGCAATATTAGCATAATGCCGCCCAAATGGAAGTACTGCTCACTGCAGAGCCAAATGACCTCCAGCTCCCCCTCTCTGGATGTCCAGCTCCACCTCTGTGTGAACTAATGGATGGAGTTATGTTTAGCGATAGGGTAAGGGGTAGGGTTAGGGAGTGGTTGGGTGTCTAGCTCCACCCATTACATCCAGCGAGGGGGAGCTAGAGCTGCAGCTCCTCCCATTTGGCTCTGCAGCGAGCACCCTCTCCCCAAATGTGCACGCAAAGAAAGAAGGCGTGGTTTCAGTAACCCAGTTAGTGTTGAAGCAGCCATCTCAGGGAGACGCTGTGTGTTTCTAGGCGAAAGCAAAAGCACTTTATTTGGCCTTCCGGAAGTAGATGCATTTAGGAATCTTTTTGAGGCATTAGAATGGTATAACGATAACTGTATTAGCGTCCACCACACCAAGTCACAATGAAATCAAAATGACTATTCTATTTTTAACACAGTGTTTAAGTATTTATTATAAATGATTTATCCATGCACATCATTATTATTATTTTTAATTCATTTGCACTTGTAATAAAATTAACCTCCCCTCCCCCTCTCAGCTAGGCCTGGGCGATAAATATATCAATATTTATCGACGGTATACCTTCTTCGATAACGATATAAAAAATTTTCAATATAGTGCACGATATAGGCACGTGCTATGAGTGATGCAGACAGCACACACAAACACCGAACACATAATGAATTGAGTGCTGTGCCTGCCTGTGATGAGGAGATTGTGAATAAAGAATGAATATTAGTCGAATTTAAAATAAACATTTACATTTAAATGTTAGGTGTGCATTAGGGAGCGTCATTAGTGGCGCGCGAGATGCAGTGATGATGTAAGTGACGTTGTTGCATTTTAATGTTTTGTTAGTCTAGCCCACGAGACACGCCGCTGCTGCGTTATTCATTCAAAATATTAGAGAAATATTGAAGCTCAATGCGGAAAAGATCTTGATTAGGTTAAAACCGAAACCAAGCCATTCACACAGAATGCATATTCAGCTCATTTTTTAGACGGACAAAATTATGACTGCTGCACTCGCATCTCACAAAAGAGATGTAGTCATGCAAAGTTAAAACAGTTTAAACTTTTAGAAAACACGTCGCAAATTTGTGGAGGTTTATTCCTTTTCACTGCATCTCTTATTTCATTATATCGTTGATAAATTTTTTAGCTATATCGCCCAGCCCTACTCTCAGCGACATCTCTTCATGACATAAGACTTGAAAAAGGGGGCCGGGAGTTTGATTGCCATGCGATCTGACCAATCATAATGCCGATTCCTCCATTTAGTCAGAGAAAAAAACAGCCGACTGGAGAACTAATAGATTAAAGTCTGCATGAAATAAAAATTTACAAAATAAATTTTGTTAGTGCCCGTTGCTAGTCTTGAGGTGAACAAATGTATCCATGCAAGTTAATCCACTGAAAAAAAAATTGTTTGTCTTGGTAATCTTTAATCAAAATCTAAATGTTTGCTTACGCTCTGGAATGGTATTCCTTCTCTGATGACGTCAGTGTGATGGCTTGGGCAGAATATGCTTAACCATGCCCCTCCAACCGTTAGTTTGCTGCTAGTGAGAGATGAGAGGAGGATCGCAAAAATGAAACCCCGCCCTCTATTCAATATTCCGTTTCATGTGGAAATATGTCAGTATACTGAAATAAAGTCGGCAGCAGCTTCCGGTTCACGCGGACTTAACTTCAGTAGAGTCGAACTTGAAAATGGTGTATTGAAATCTTTCTGATGTTCATTCATGTTTATTTCATGCTGTATCTAGCAGGAAGAGATTGATTCACATTTGAACCGCTAGAACTGAGGAGCTACAAAAAACTGTCATTAAAGAGCCACAAAATGATATTTATTTGAATTTCTTAAAAAAAATGACTAAATTTGAAAGCTGAGACTTTAGTCGTTTCTCAGTATGCATTCTTGTCTGTACTTGTGTTCTTGTGGACTTGTGAAATGCCATCAGTCGTTGCCCAAGTACTGTTCAAAGTTCAAATCTAGCCAAGTACAGTTCAAATCCCCGGATGCGTTCTTGCTCCGCCCCTTTTATCAAGGATGCATCAAAATGTGACTTGTGCGAACTTGAGGCAGCCAGGTATCCCACAATGCATTTCACACCAACCAGTGTGCTTTAATGGCGGAGGAGAAAACCTGCGTAATTTTCAAAATACTACTGTTATGTCATGAAATGTGGTTTTAATAGTTTTTCAGGCGAGAAAGTAGTTGTTTAAAACTCAAATCTGCGGTTTATTTGTAAAGATAATGCCTATTTGATAATTTGCTTCACTGATTTCGAATCTGTTTGTTCCTGTCATATCGTTTTGACAATCAAACTCTCGGCAACAGGTGAATTCCAGACCTGCCCTATATTTTTTCTAATTCCAGAAGCCGTTGCACTTGGATATACATCAAAATAGGGAAGAAAAGACTATCACAACTTCTATTTCATGCCGACTTTAAATGCACAAGCTAGTTAAAGCGAGATGGAGATTCTGATTGGCTGTCAGTGTTGTTATCGATCATGAGCTGGGAAAAACAAAGTTCTGAAAGTGATTCCAACAATTACGTTCCCATGTGTCCTTATCATTAGAGTTGTGGTGTCAAGTTCTTTATTCTCATAGAATTAAAATGGTTATTAAAACTTTAGTCATTGTTATCATTATAGTTATGGTCTTTGTTGTGAACGGGCCTTCATTTCTTCAGAGTTAACATTTCTTCATCCTGTTGTTTCCATAATTTAGTTTTCTTTTTACACTTCTCAATAAAAAGTAAAATGATATAATTAAACTAGATGTTTCTAAAGTGTTCTGAGTGTTTTAGAACATTATGTGGTTGCTAAGGTGTTCAGGGTGGTTGCTAGGGCATTATGGATGTGATATTCGAGTCTCTGTGACCTGCTGTTCTCTAAATATGGCTCAGATTCATATTCCGTGTAAGTCTATGAGATTTTTCAAACTTTATGGACCAGTATTATCATCTTTCTTCAACAAGCCACATCATTTTAACAATGGTTTGTTCAAATCTCTAATTCTTAAATGTAAGTCTTAAATATAAGCTACAAAGCATATGAGATGTAGACATGACCTGTATGTGCATTGGGCAATAGCCCTGTAGAATTCATTTTTGCTGAGTAACATCATAAAATGAACATGCATACACACACACTTTTTGAAAGAGTGCGCGTTAATGTTGTAGACTTTGTGACTGAAACAGACACAGTAAGAAGATCTGTAATGATGTCAGCAGGACACTGCGTGTTTAGTTCGTTATTGTTCTAGGGTTCTCTCTGAATGTCATGGCCGATTCCCACTGCCAACTAGTGAGTAAAACCTGATGTTTCCCTAATGGAATAGATATGATGTCTAACATTTACAGACATTTGAATGACTCTATCGCCCCCTGGGTAGTGGGTACTAAGGTTGTTATTGGCACATTAGCGTTAAAAACTTCAACATGCAACCAACCTTTTTATTTTTTTGCAATGCATATTTTGGTCTTGTTGTGCAAGATTCTTTAAAGCATGTAAAGTGTTTGTCTTTGTAATCTTTTAAAAATAATTTTTATTTATAGTGTAACTTTCTCCGCCACTTAACTACAAAAATTGTAATTAGTAACGTAATCAATTACATTACAAATTTTAGGAAATATAATCAGACTACGTTTTGATTAATTTTGACCTAACTTGTTTATCACATTGATTTAAATAACAATCTTGTACCATATTTATATAAAAATACAAAGAGAAGGAAAATATATTCTATTTGTTGTTAACAGAATGAAGTGCATTAAACATAACATTATGTCAAGGTTTCCCAAGCTGGGGTTCATTAAGGACCTGCATGGTAAATCAAAATCTTCATCAGTAGTTCATGCAATATTGAAATGTTGAGAAAACACTTTTTAAAATTGAAATAATTTTTGTATATTATAGCTACCTGACTAGTGACTAGTCTTTTTTTTTTTTGGGGATCAAAATTTTTATTCAGATAGTTTCACAGATGCCATGAGGCTGTCCACTTGTAAAAAAAGAAAGAGGGGAGGAAAAAATAGAAGAAATAAAGTCAGATAAACATAGTGAGGATATCAACTTTTCAGCCTATCTAGCAACATCACAGCAATAATTGTCCAACTCTGAATACTGTTGTCCTTTGCGCCGTTGAGCCTGGCAGTGGTGCCAGCAAGGCAATGCCTCTAAAACTAGTGACTAGTTTTTGTGTGAATGCCCACAAAACTGGAAGACTTTCTGTATGCAGATAACAAGGAACATTTAAAGATGAAAAAGAATTAGGGAGAATCAATAAATTGTGAATACTTTATTGTTGTTGTGTGAATAATATACAATCATGTAATCAATAAAAATGTAACTAGGAGTGTTTTTTTTATATAATATAATCTAATTACAAGTACTTAATTTTTGAAATCTGATTACATAATCCAGATTACATGTAAACAATTACTACTCAACACTGAATACGTCACATTTCGTAAGTAAAAAGAATGACAAATTCCGTTCATGTTGATGCATGTTCAACGAAATCACGTGCATGCAATGTGTTGGCCAAACATTCGCATCTGTGTTTGGGTTTTTTTCTGACTAAACCATATAGGCAGGATGTGATTTGTACAGTTTTGTGTGGTTGCTCAGAGCTGCTGGCTTTTGTTTTCCTACTGTTTATTTTGCAATCAGAGAAGACAATAGCGGATTTATGGATGTGGAGTTCCGGACTGGATGGATCATTTTCGTTGGGAATTGAGTGCTTTAATGGGCCATAACTATTGCTACTAATGCTTCGTTGTTGTCCCATTTCAGCAATTTGTTATGAAATCTTACATAAAGCCAACGAGACCACAGGCCTACGAAAGTTCGCGGGTTCCGTGTTACATTTCAGCCGGAAAATATTAGCGAGTTATCACATCAACACAACATCTCTCGTATGAACATTTTCATAGCTTACATTTATTATCTCGTACAAATTAGATTAGTCATCATGGCTTGGGCGATTTGGAGATTTGGCAGCGTTGCAGAGGTGATGTCATAGATCGAAGTATCCAGTAGGAAAGTTCTCATTTGTTTCAGACAAACATAACCTTGTACTGGCCCATGATGATGATGTGTTTTTCTGGCAAGGACAGCTCACCCTCTCATGGGGAGTCATGGAAAAACCGTCTGGCGTTTTCATCCCACCCAGAGATTTGATTTAAAGAACAACGCCTGCGCATACCTCTGTCTGGGGGTCCGCATACTGAGAGTATCGTGAATGACCTACATCGCTGGTCTCTCTCACAGCTGCTGCTGCTGCTGCACTGGAAATTGTGAACAAAGTCTAGTAATACGGCATTTTTTTGTTGTTGTTGTAAAGCTGCTGCTATGATAATGTTTATTTTATTTTGATGATAAAATATGTTTATATCTCATTCGGGGCCCACTATGTCCCATAAATACAACTGATGTCAAAATAACTCAGCATGCATGTCACTCCTAAACTCTGGGCTTTTAAATGCCTCATCGGTACCATGCCCTCTTGCTCATTTCAACAAACCTAGTAACCACATAGCAACATGCTAAAACCCAGTCAGAACACCTTAGCAATGCTCTAGCAATGAGACAAAACACCCTAGCAACCAAATACCATGTAAAAAGAAAAAAAGGAATGCTCTAGCAATCAACCAGAACACCAATAGTAAAGTCTCAGACCATCCTAGCAACACCCTAGTAACTGCATAGCAACATCAGAACACGCTAGCAACACTCAAGCAATCTGCCATAACACCCTCCTGCATTTAGAGCAGTACAGCTGTGAGTTTCCACAGGCAAACAGCACTCACATTGTCTTCAAAACAGTAACATAGAAATTAGGGGTGTGCGATATTAAAAAAATTTTTTTTTGAGTTTTTTGATAATGAATGGATTATTGACTCAAATTATTTTGTCAAAAACTGATTCATTCAGGAGTGAAACACCGCAGTGTTGCTCTGAGACACACAAATGTTCTGCTCCAGCTTTGTTTGAACTATTTTTGTTGGCGAAACAAAAACAGACACTATTGTCCCTAAAATTAAACTCATTCAATAGTAACTCCTTGTCTGTTAAACTGTTGTATAAAATAATCACATTCGCAATCACGCTCACATGCTGATATTCGGCATGTTGTGTAATATTACTCAGATTCCAAAAATTAAGTTTTTGTAATTGGCTTACATTTTAAAATACTCCTAATCAGACTACAGTTACATTTTTATTTGATTACATATTATTTACACAATAGCAATAAAGTATACATAATTTAGAGAATTTTTCATTCTGTTTGTATTTTTATATCAATATGGTATAAGATTATTTAAATCAATGTGATAAATCAAAATGTAGTCTAATTATATTACCTAAAAGGTGTAATGTAATCGATTACTTTACTAATGACATTTTGTTGCTTTCATAAATTGAATTATAGGGCCTTCTGACTGCATTCTAATAGACTTGATCATGCAGTGAATGCTTTTGGACTCTCAAGACAGGTTTTTGTTTGTTTTTTACCTGTGCTCATTCATACTCTGATATCAGCTTGCACATCGTTAAAGCAACAATTACGATATTATTGTAGATGATAAATATCAAATTGAGCATTAATTTTTTTTGTTTCTCTATAAGGGCATCATTCAGGACAAGGTCAAATATCATCTCTGACTGTCATTTAGCTCAGAAATGATGTAACCATGACAGTCAGGCTTGATTTATAGTGATACCCAAAACAAGGGGGAAAATCGGCAATATTAACAGCTCTTGGACGTGCCTCTGCTGGAAAAAAATGTGGCTCTCCCTGGAAGGGCAAGAGAGGGCAAAACCCTCCGGGGTTTGTTTCCTGCTCTTAAAGAGAGCATGCATTATGATCCACGCCGAGTGCTCCACTAACTGATCCTGAACATGCTAGACACGGGGAGTTTATGAGTTCTCAGACATAGTCAGTTTCTCCATGGATTTCCTGCGGCCTCCGTTTGACTGGAAATACACGAACAGCCGAGATGGGAACAAAAGAATGTTTGTGATGAATGAACAATGATCCCTCTAGTGACTTTCTCTTGACCGGTGCAGTGTCTGAGCCATTTGAGATAGTTGCTGATATTATGTAAGACTTCTGTTTGAGGTTCGGTTTTGGCTGCTTTCAGATGTGCATCTGTCATGGGTGAGTAATATTGTGCAACAGACATGTTGCTGAGGAAACTTTAAAGGTGCAGCTCATCGAAAAAGGATTTACTCACCCCGTGTTGATCCAAATCTATGAGCTATTATTTTCCAGGAATCACAAAAGGAGAATTTGGTGAGAATCTTTACAGCCCTTGGACATTCAACAGGTAGAAGTGGCCACTGCTGTCAAGCTCCAAAAAGGACAAAAAACATCATGAAAGAAGCATGAAAGCCATACAACTCATGCTCTATATAAGAGATACTAAAGTTGACCCGTGAGGCCGTTATTTGGCCTACAATGTCATATCACAAGAGGAGAGAAAAATAGGGGGAAAACATGCCAATGAAGCATTTCTTAATTTCTAGTTTATATTTATAACAAGCCAGAACACATTAACAACACACATGCAATCTGCCATAACACCCTGACAAACCACAGCAAATGCATAACACCCTAGCAACCACATAGCAACACCCTACCAATCATAATAAAAGTTGATGCCTAACAGCACCCTAGCAAAGCCATAGCAACCACACTGAGCACCTATGGCAAATAACTTTTCAGAAAATTCAGTTTTTAATAAACATGTTAAGACCTGCCAGAACAACCTAGCAATGCACTAGCAATCTTTCATAACACCATGACAACCACACAAAACACCCTAACAATGCCTATCAACACCCTACCAACCATAATACCACAAGCAAATGCCTAACAACACCCTAGCAACCACATAGCAACACCCTACCAGCCATAATACCACAAGCAAATGCCTAACAACACCCTAGCAACCACATAGCAACACCCTACCAGCCATAATACCACAAGCAAATGCCTAACAACACCCTAGCAACCACATAGCAATACCCTATCGCCATTATACCACGAGCAAGTGCCTAACAACACCCTTGTGATACAATAGCAACTAAATAGCAATGCCAAGGCAAGTTTCAAAAATTCAATTTTAATGTTTCTAGGAACAGATTTAGAATGTTATGAGAGTGAAAAAATAATTACATGATTGTCATTTCTGACAGAATTATTATTATTATAATTCTTATGTTAAATGTTAAAATTGTTACATTTTAACGCAAGTTGGCTCTAATATTTGTTGTGTGTTTTCTCAGCTTTAGGTGGTTGGTTATGTAAAAAAATGATTAGGAGACGAGTCTCAAGCAGAAATCCAACATATTTATCATGTTTTTGCAATATTGCAGTAGCTTTTCCAGTGTGCCTATTGATTGTTTCTGGGCATATCTGGAGTTTAGAGATGTTACTGGGTGTAGTTCAGTGTAAAATGAAGCATGTATCAGAGCTAATTGCTCTTCACTGGCCCATGTAGAGTTCAGTCCTGACTCAGCAGGAGTGTCAACTTGTAGATTTAGACAACTGGAAACTACAAGGACATAATCAAAAACAGAAAACCGTGGTTCCCAGGAAGCACCACTCTGTCTCACCAAGAGACATTTGAAAATGACTACGAACGCTGAAGAATCTTCAGGAGATGGAGAATCGTAAGGTTGTTAGCTGTATTCTGCTTTATTTTATTGCATTTGGTTGATGTCTGCAGTGCTGGTTAGTAACTGATGACATGTAATCTGGATTACGTAGTCAGATTCCAAAAATTAAGGAATTGTAATTATATTAGATTTTAAAATGCTCATAATCAGATTACAGTTACTTTATGGGTTACATGAATTCAGATTATTCACACAATGGCAGTAAATTATTTATAATTGATTGATTCTCCCCAATTCTTTTTTCTTTTTAAATTTTTTGTCAAACCACTTTGACCTAAAACATTTACCTGAAGTCCCTCTGAGATTTAAAGTGAATATTTCAATAGTTTAACAACACATTTGCTTGTTCTCTGATGTTGGCTAATGACCATACATTTTATTTCTCTTTTTTTTTTTAAAATATAAAAATAATGCCATTTAAATCTATAAACAAGGCATGTCAAAAGTAATCTAAAAAGTAGTCCAAAAGTAGTCAGAAAACGTAGCCTAAAATGAGTAATCTTGAAAATTGTAGTCAGTAATGTAATCAATTTGTAATTTGTAATCCGTAACAGACTATAATTTAAGTAATCAACCCAGCACTGTATGTCTGTTATGCTTCTGACCATTTCAATGACCAGTTAAACAAATACAGGCACATATGGTTGTGGAAATTCCAGCCACTTAAAAGCAAACACCATTGTTATCCAGGATGTTTGCTGTAGAGGAACATCTTAAAATCGTAGAAAAACACACCTAGATGAACCAAAATAAAGTTTACGGCAGCTAAAATTCTTCATTGATGTGACATCACAAATCAGATCTCTTTACTTTCACATTTCTTTCTCCTAGACACCAATGAGATGAAATGAAGAGTTTGCCTAAGTCTCAACAATATCTCAAACTATGGTCAGAAATGCTAAAATATCCACTTTAAAACTCTAACTGTGTCAACTATTGATTAATTCATCTCCTAAGGAATTGTAGGATGAATGTCTGAGACATTTAAGTATAACGCAACATGACTCCATCAAGCTGTGCAAGAGAAACCTCTGAGCAATAAACTTTCCTTCTGGGCTGGCCCATTAGACTTTCTCTTGATCTTTGGTCTTTCATTAACCATTCCCTTAAGTCAGGGGTGTCAAACTCAATTCCTGGAGGGCCGGAGCCCTGCAGAGTTTTGTTCCAACCCTGCTCCAGCACACATACCATGTAGTTTTCAAATAAGCCTGAAGGACTTGATTAGTTGGATCAGGTGTGTTTAATTAGGGTTGAACCTAAACTCTGCAGGGCTCCTTGCCCTCCAGGAACGGAGATTGACCCTTGCCTAAAGTGAAGAACTGTTGGAAGAATTGGTCGAACACAGACCAATGTTTCTTTGAAAAATTCAGAAAAATATCACAGCATTTGTTTGTGATCAGCACTCACTCTGAAAACTGCTTTGCTATATTGTCTTCCGCTTGGATAACTGATATGTTTGGCATGGAATGACTTTGGAAGTAAAGCTGGGTTTCACAAATCTTAAGAAAAGCAAATATACAGCTATGTTATTATTTTAAGGGGATTTAACAATAAATCTTTAATCACTCCCTGGGGAAAAGAGAATTTTGACATGCATGCTTAGACTAGAAATGACTGAAAGAAAAACAGCCTTTAAACTATTGTTTCGTACTCTACAAATATTTGAAAGATGGTTTATTCTGAGAGCACTAACTGAACTGAAACAGTCTGAGCTCCAAATGCTTAGATCTGTCAGTGATTGATTGGGTGAGCACTCTACCAATCTGGGCCCGTATTCACAAAACATTTGATCTTACCACTAAGAGTTCTCCTAAATAGCAGTAAAAGTTTTTAGCTAAGAGTTTTCTCTTAAAACCTATTCACAAAGCTGCTGAGACAAACTTTTACTACGGAATAGAGAGAAGTCTTAAAGGTTTAGATCACCCAAAAATGAAATGTGTGACATCAGTGGTTCAACTGTAAAGTTATGAAGATACGAGAATACCTTTTTGTGCAAAGAAAACAAAAATAACGACTTTATTCCACATTTTCACTGACCCAGATCCGGCGTGATGACATCATTACGCCGGATCTGGGTCAGCGCCGCCACACGCTCGCGTCATGATACTGTTGTGAACTCGCGTCCACAAGAGACGCAGTAGAGAATTCTCTCTCTACGCAAAAAAGTATTCTCGTAGCTTCGTAACTTTACAGTTGAACCACTGATGTCACACGGATTACTTTGTCGATCATCTTGGTACTTTTCTGGACCTTGAACGTGGTAGTTACTTTGCTGTCTATGGGAGGGTCAGAGAGCCCTTTTCTTCAAAAATATCTTAAATTGTGTTCCAAAGATGAACGAAGGTCTTACGGGTTTGGAACAACACGAGGGCGAGTAATTAATGACAGAATTTTCATTTTTGCTAAGAGTAAGGGCGGGGTTGACCTCGTTGCTATGGATGATGTCAGCGTGCTTGCTAACTATGCATACAGTGATTGGCTGATAGGGGAGGGGTCTCTGTCAGAGATTTATTCATAGAAATATTGTAGAGCACGATGTTGCCATATATATGGGTTTAAAAATAAAAATGTTGCCACATTCAAATAAAGATTTTAAAATGCAGACTAAGTGTCACTAATTAAACAAGAAGAAAAAATAATAATTTTTGGAAATATAAATTGTGACATTATAAATGTCTTTACTGTCACTTTTGATCAATCTAGTGGCTCCTTGCTGAATAAAATCTAACTGACCTCAGTTGTTTTTTGCTAAATGCAGCAGGCTTGCACACTTAAACTGTTTAATGCAAAGTATATTTCTCAACTAACACTGTCCTAAGTGTATGCTTTAGATAAGCAGCATCAGCTAAATAACTCAAAACCACATAGAGAAAAATACACACATATACACACAGGCTTGGGGCT
>NW_015554094.1:297954-323059 GCF_001515605.1 Sinocyclocheilus anshuiensis
AATTAACACAGTAGAATAATCATGGCTGATAGTAATACATGCAAACGTAAAAGAAAACCAAACTGGATGCAAGAAGAGCTGTTACTTCTTACCCAACTGGTTAATGAAAGCAAGGATATAATCAAAGGAAAATTTAGGGTTGGGATAACCTCCAAAACCGAAGGCGATACCTTTTTAAAAGGTCATTATCATCAAATGTTTCTAAAATGGTTACATTCAGAGGCAGATTGCCGCAACAGCCATTTTAGGATAGTTTGTGGTTTGGTCTTAGTGACTTAAAGAAAAAATAATAATTTTTTGAAATAGAAATTTTGTGACATTATAAATGTCTTTACTGTCACTTTTGATCAATCTAATGGCTCCTTGCTGAATAAAATCTAACTGACCTCAATTGTTTTTTGCTAAATGCAGCAGGCTTGCACACAAACTGTTTAATGCAAAGTATATTTCTCAACTAACACTGTCCTAAGTGTATGCTTTAGATAAGCAGCATCAGCTAAATAACTCAAAACCACATAGAGAAAAATACACACATATACACACAGGCTTGGGGCTAGACTATTAACCACAACTCTTTCTTTTTATTATACAAATGTATCATTAAAAATGTCTATAAATGTATAAACCAATCTGAGATCAGGTAAAAACCATATAGACAGAGATTCATGAGTTCACAGAGATTGACCCCTAGCAGTGAACTATTACAATTTTGAAACAGTTATGACATAACAAAGCCTCATTTACCAAAATCACACAACTTTGTCAGTTTGATACGTGCTCAGAATCACAGGTTTGAAACAAAAATGATTAACAAAGGTTTCAAAAGTGGCCATCATTAGCAAGTGATATCAGAAGACACAATTTTTTGTGCATTTTTACAATGATTTATGATAAAACACATGCATAGAAAAGAAGACTAACATCTCATTATACAAAATGGTAACCATTTATTGCTTTTGCAAGCTTATTTGCATTGCTACCAATTAGCTTAATTGCCAACGGAGGTCATTAAAGGAGTTAACTCCACCTGACTAACAGTGAGTACGTTTACATGGACAACAATACTTCGATTTTAATACGATTAAGACAATACTCTGATTAAGAATCTACCATGTAAACAGAGATTTTTGATTACCTTAATCCGGCTAAAGTCATAATCGAAGTAAACCGAAATCGAATTAAGACGTGGAGTATTCCTATTTTAGTCGTATTACTGAAGTGCAGAATAGACATCCCAGACAGCAACATAGTGTTGGCCCAGATCTGGGCCGAAACTGTCTGCTGTCTGGGATGTAAACACCTTAATCACATTATTACCGTCGTGTAGGACTTTTTTTCTGCACAGCAGTAGCTCGGTTCATAGTACATCCTGATGAAGAAACTCACTGTTCAGGGCTGGTTTCAAGCTTTTACTTCAAAAACAAGTAAAAAAAAACAAAAAACAATTAGCTTGTTCTAGAAATGTTTGAATTGTGAAACAAACATAATGTTCTGGACAAAGCAGCATGTGCATGAGGTTTGGTTCGTGTCTGTTGAGGTACATCCTCCCCAAAGGAAGGTTCTCCGAATCATTTGAAGCTCCACCCTGAGTTTTAAAGATTTACATCTGATTCCCAACTACGGGATGCCACATTTGCGGTCCGCCAGATTTTACAGAATTATGTGCTCTGTGGAATTTCCTTTCGATGGCTCACTGCAAACATCTGAGCTGCATATGAGGCCGACAGCATGGGAAGGCTGACCCGTCAGAACCTTCACACAATATGAAAGGACCGTGGAGGATTTACAAACACCTCATTAGAAGTCAATCTCTAAAGTGGGACCAAGTGCTAGTTCTACAACAATCGTTAATGTGGGATGAAGGTCTGAGTGCTGATACCCCAAACGAGACTCACACCCTGATCCTAAAGTCCACAAGACGGTTTCTGGAGGTTCATGAGTAATCAGTGATGGTTAATGATTTTCTTATTCAGTATTTTTTCTTGTTTTCCAATACAAATATTTAAACATTCCTTACTTGAGAATGACATAAATGGCATAAGATATTAAAGGTGCAGTGAGCGATTTCTGAGAAACGCTGTTGATATTTGAAATCACCAAAGCAAACACACCCCCTACCCATCTTGATAGCCCCGCCCCCAAAATTAAAGAACATGCTATGCAACACAGGCACCTCTCCCATCTCAAGTGGACACGCCCCTTACGTGTGATTGGCTACAAGTGTGTTTTGGCGCTTGTTTCGATTCACTTTCAACAGCGTTTCTCAGAAATCGCTTACTGCAACTTTAATTGTTGTTATCTGAACAAAATGTATCAATTAAGTGAGTTTATGCTTACAACAAGAATAAATATTTGCCAATACTGTAAAAATGTAAATAAAACAAAGATTATTGGAGTACATAAATATACTATAGAGTACATAAATATATACAGAAAATACAATTTCAGCCTTTCTTCAAAATTTGAAGTGTGTTAGCTGACGTTTCTTTGTAATTGTGAAATTTACTTGCAATTTCTTAGTAAAAACTGTTTCTACATTCTTCAATTAATATTTTTCAGTGAATGCGGTCAGAAAAATGTAAGTTTTGAATTTAATTTAATTCAAAGGGAACATAAGGGTAAATAATAATTTAACTTAGCCTATTTGGCAGATCTTTGGCATTATTTATTGTTTTAAGCAACAACTCACTTAATTTAGATTTTTTTTTCCAGAAAAAAAAAGAAAAAAATAAGACTCTTTCTTAAGTCATTTTGCTTCTCTAATAAATATATTTTAAGTTCAGAATGTTTAGATATTTGTACTGAAAATCAATATTAAAATACTGAGTAAGAAATACTTTTTTTGCAGTGTTGTACTTCTGACTGATTCTGTGGTCTTGCGTAAATCTGTTGACTGTCTGACCTGCTGTATGGGGCTTTGAGCCGAACTTGAGATGTCAACTGGCAAAACACACAACAGTAAATCAGCAGAGGTCATGGTGAGAAGCAGGACATGAAACAAGGCTCACATCAATACTGCATCCAAGGAATGAAAATCAGAGGTCGGCATGCACTTAATTTGAGTGCCTCTGAGATGCTTTTCATATCATCTGTCTGAACAGATATGACATACGGGGCTGTAACATCATCTAATTGGTGTGTGTGGACAGGAGCGCGAGTGGCGGATGAACAAAAGCGGTGCTCGAGAGGTACGGCTGGAACATGCCCTAGAGGTTTGGCGAGGCTGATTAAGGGTTATGACATCCAGACGCAGTCTAAGCCTGCAGGTTTGGATGAGTGATAGCAGACCAAACAGGCCTGACTCATGCTAATCTGGGATCTTAAGAAACGTTCTGTCTTCTGTTACAGTAGAATATGTTTTGCTGCCACAGATTTTGAGTCAGTGCACAGATATGTGCCATTCTGAACGGAATTGTGAATGAATTTAAAATTACAATTCAAATCAAATTTATTTGTATAGTGCTTTTTATAATGCACATTGTTTCAAAACAGCTTTACAAATTTTACATTTTGGTCGGTTTTGTTCTATTAAGAGATTTAAATGTTGGTCGGTTTTGGTCTATTAATAGATACCAATTTTGGTCAGTTTTGGGGTGTTAATAGATTTAAATATTGGGTCAGTTTGTTCCATTAAGAGATTTAAATATTGAACAAAAAAAGAGATTTAAATGTTGGTCATTTTGGTCTATTAATAAATAAGTTTTGGTCTATTAATAGATTTAAATATTGGTTGGTTTTCTTCTATTAAGAGCTTTAAATGCTTTTTTGTTTTGGTTTGAATAAGAAATTTAATGTTGGTCGGTTTTGGTCTAGTAATATTTAAATATAGGTCAGTTTTCATATATTAGATTTAAATATTGATTGTTTGTTTTCTATTAAGAGCTTTAAATGTTGGTCGATTTTGTTCCATTAAGAGACTTAAATATTGGTCGCTTTTGGTCTATTAATTTAAATATTGGTACTTTTTGTTCTAATATGAGCTTTAAATGTTGGTCGGTTTGGTTTGAATAAGGGATTTAAAGGTTGGTCTTTTTTGGTCTATTAATAGATATAAATATTGTTCAGATTTGGTCTATTAATAGATTTAAATATTGGTTGGTTTTGTTCTATTAAGATATTGAAATGTCAGTTTTGGTCTATTAATAGATTGAAATATTGGTTGGTTTTGTTCTATTAAGAGCTTTAAATGCTGGTTGGATTGGTTTAAATAAGAGATTTACATATTGGTTGATTTTGTTCAAAGCAAGATTAAATGGTTCTTAAAAAGTATATGATTGGATGTTGCAGGTGAAAACAACAAACATCATGAGAAGAAAGTAATCAAGAGATTTCAGTAATGGTTGGTTTTGTTTTAAAGGGGTCATATGATGCTTTTTTAAAGATCATTATTTTGTGTATTTGGTGTAACAGAATATGTTGACATGCTTTAATGTTCAAAAAACACATTATTTTTCAAAAAGACAGCTGACTCTACTGTGATGTGACCCTGTCTCTCTCTCTCTCTCGCGCACACACACACACACGCTCTCTCTCGCGCACACACACACACACACGATGCGCAAAACTCCGCATTTGAACAGTCAATAGCAAATACTTAAACTAGTAACAAAACATACTTACAGTAGCTGATTCAGAAGCGCCAGATTGTCATAACAAAGTCAGAATTACCTCCTCTCCTAGGTTCACGAAACGGTCGTCCATAAAATGCATTGCTGTTCTGTTGTAAGTAATCTTAAAGATTCCTAAATGCATCTACTTTCTGAAGGCCAAATAAAGTGCTTTTGCTTTCGCCTAGAAACACACAGCGTCTCCCTGACATGGCTGCTTCAACACTAACTGCGGTTACTGAAACCACGCCTTCTTTCTTTGCGTGCACATTTGGGCACATTATGCAAATATTCCCACATAGTGAGGTAGATATGTGGGGGCGTGTTAGAATGAGCCGTTTTAGGGGGGTGTGGCAGAGTCTTAACTTTGATAAAGAATATCTCTTTGGTTTTGAGACTTTAGTCTTTGCAACTTCAGGGATCTTATCTATTCACAAACAGCTTGTAACACTCCAAAGAGAAAGGAAAACTTGAAATCGCATCATATGACCCCTTTAAGCAAGAGTAATGAATTCTCATAAAGCATCAGTGAAGATATGATCGGTTGCAGGAGTCTTATCAAAGACACTTCTTTATCGAAGAGTGTTTTTCAAATTCTTTCATCCTGAGTTTTATGCAACACTGAAACAGACTCAAAAGCACCAAAACAAACCACATTTTTTGAACA
Organism: Sinocyclocheilus anshuiensis; assembly: GCF_001515605.1. Lineage (NCBI taxonomy): Eukaryota > Metazoa > Chordata > Actinopteri > Cypriniformes > Cyprinidae > Sinocyclocheilus > Sinocyclocheilus anshuiensis. The sequence goes on from NW_015554094.1 coordinate 303,229, forward strand.
TAAAAAGCATCCACGTGATTTAATGCAGTTGTATGATTGAAAATAACTCCGTTTTGGTGCACTGTGTGTTTGCTCATGTGCATGTGAACATGAGTTGACTTAATGATTAAATAAGCTAAGCTAGCAAACAGTGTCATGTTACGCCCACTAAAAGAAAGACGTTCCAGTGGCTTTTATTAGAGGTTAAATGATGATATAGTGGAGATGAACTCACGCCTCTGGCATGTTTCTGTGGTAGTCGGGTTTTATGCATACTCGAACATTGCCTCTAAAAGCCACCCTACTAGTAACCCAATATGACAATGTTAACCTAGAATGCACTTCTGTTTAGACACCATTGTCGGAACAGATCAACAACGTTTCATGTTCTGACGCAATGCAATGGCTTGCAAACCATTAGATCTCTGACCTATTACAGAAGCTTTGGAAAACTGGTCCATGAGCTCATATCTTTAAAACAGAAATTTGAACGCAGGTTCAGTAATATTGTTCGTGCTGGATGGGTTTCACTTGGATGGCAACAGTGGTGCCTGCCACAGTTATGAATTTAATGATCAGCAAAGGAGCACACATTACAGAATGAGTGTCCTTGTACTGTTGTCAGTGATTTCTCAGTCTTACCTCATTCCTTACACGAGGGCACTTCTGAAGTCAGCATGGAGAAGTGTGAACATTGGGTAACAATGAATGTTTTAGCCCTCCAAGACAGGAGCGTACTGTGCTTGAATTTGTAGCAGGGGCTTTTGAAAGCGGTCAGTTATCTCCAAAAATAAATAAATAATATTATAATAAAGTATATATGATTTAAAATTTGGATATGGTATTATGTAATTGCAATTTTTAAAGTATCATGAGTCTAAATAAAATAAATGCATGTGTCATTCACAATCATGGTTTTAACATTCAGTGCAATTCAGTACCATTAACAGTCATGGAGGACCATGTCAATACCATGGTATATAAATCATCTGTACCCTGCTATATATCAAAAGTACCATGGTATTGTGATCTGATACGATCATTTTGACACATGATAGTACTTTGATATGGCCTATATACCATGGTACGTTTAGTATTTGATACCACCACAGTACCGTTACATGATCTGTAATATGTGTAACAGCACCTTTAAATGCCATGGCCTTTTGTAACTCTCTTGTGTCTCATTCATTCTTACATGCGGACTATTACGCTGCTCATGTACACAGCATTGCTATTTATGTTTTTTCATGCCATCTTTATTGCTTGTCGAATGGGATGTGTCCAACAGCTGTAAGGGCTCTGGAATACTTTCCAAGCCAGATATGTGAACATGGCCCATGGTTCTGTTTTCCACTCATTAAAAAACAAGAGCTCACTCATCATAAATCCAGTGTCATCTCAGTGCCGCTCGCGTCTGGAGGTCCAGGAACCGTGGTCGGCACTTTGCCATCAGTGTATTTACAGCAACAGGTTAGCCGGGTCTGTCTCGAGCATGTTCACGTAATGCCCTAGGTACCGCCGTCACTTGATAAGTATTTTTCAGCTTTCTCGTAAATCAAGCAGCATCATCTCCTCTTGAGGAGCAGTGGAGCGATAGACATCAGGGGCCACATTTATAAAGATATAATTCATCTTAAATGGAAGCGCAATGTGTATAAGCACATCAACGCCTAACAATTTTACACCTGTTTTTGGCTATGTAAATCCTGATTTGTTTCTCACTTTTGACGTAGGATAAAATCAATGGTATTAAATCCGATCATATGTATCAAAGATATGTTAATGTCTGATGGTAAGTTTGAATCATTGATGTTCTGTTAATGGAGCATTTAGCCAATAGCAGATGACAAAACAAGCTCATATTTAGGTTAGTATGGAAGGCCATTTTCTGCCAAAAAAAAAAAACATGCCTGGGTAAATAATCATTATGATTATAAAAAGCCAAATCGTGACATATAAAATTTGAATTTTGACAAAAATTAAAATAATTATGAGATATTGATTATAATTATGAGATATTGAGTCATAGATACTATATACTCAGTCATAATTAACATGAAAAATTATAATTATGACCAAAAAATATTCCTAATTATGAAATAAAAAGTATATATTATGAGATAGTATGTCATAATTACGGCATTAACAGTTGAAATTATGAGATACTAAGTCATAATTTAGATAAAAAGACAAAATTATGACATGAAATGTATAATTATGACATAAAAGCAGAAAATATTAGATGAGCCAATTATGAAAATATGAAAAATCTAAATTTTGAGATACTGTGTCATAATATTGACATAGAATGTAAATTATAAGATACTAAGTCAAAATTATGACATGAAAAATTATAATTATAATTGACACAAGTAAAAATATTCATAATTATGAGATACCACATCATAATTATGACATTACAAATTGAAATTATGAGATGTGAAGTGATAATTGAGAAGTCAAAATTATGACCTGAAAAATTATAATTATGACAAAGTAAAAAATATTAGATACTAAGTCATAATTATGACATAATGTCTAAATTATAGGATACTGTGCCATAATTACAACATTAAAAGTCGAAATTATGAGATACTAAGTTAAAATTACAGTAGAAGTTGAAATTGTGACATAATTATGAGATAAACATTTGAAATTGAGATACTAATTTTGACATGAAGTTAAAAATTATGAGATACTAAGTCATAATTACAGTATGAGATAAGCCAAAATTGTGACGTACTTAGTCATGATCATGACTTAAAAAAGTCGAAACGTTGTCATAATTATGACTTTTTATTTTATAATTATGATTTACCAAACCATTTTTCTTATGTGGCAAAAATGGGCTTCCGTAAGTGTTTGTTTGAGCTGAGTTTCCAGGCACAACAGTGGAACTTTGGTTACAGTATAACAGGTGGATGAACTGGTTGGAATTGTGGAATCATGGTGAATAAACATAGGGAGGAGGAGGAATGCCAACTCCAAAATAAAAACAGAAATCATAATAATTAAAACAATGATGCGGAGAACGTTTGTCATCACATTGAAGAAAGGTTATCCTACTCTTATTTAGACTTTCCTTAATGGAAAAAGTGAGAGGAAAGGAGCAAGAAGAATGAAACAAATGTGAAATGGGGCCACCATTCATCTTTTTTAATCACAAAAAATATGTCACAAAGACCCACAGACTTTTCTCCCTGGATGTTTTGTGGCATGGAAGATGGTCACCTGTGTATGCTGTAATTTTGTGGAGATGGATGTGTCCATTCTGAGGAGATGAACCAGGATGGGCCCATGTCAGCAGTTCAGGTTTGGACATGAAAAATTATTGCCCTGCAGTCAAAGAGCTTATGTAAGAGTGAGAATAAACACAGATGAGATGCTTTAGCTTCTTATATTATCTTGGTTTTATGCTGCATTCACATCATGATTGAATTACTGTAATTACATATTTCAACTCTGAGCTGGTCATTTCTTTGGACATAGAAATGTTCATAATGCCAATATGGATCCATATGTGCATTTGATGTTGTTAATGCCAAAATAACCCCCTTTTTTGTTTATTATTTGCAAAATCTTGAAGAACAAAATTGCATCAGGTTGCATTAGCTGTAATAAGATGATATACCAAACAGATATATGTGCAAGTAGCTACATAACTAACCTTATGCTTTCACTTAGGAGTAGTCAAATAAATAATTCTTTGGCTTAACTTAATTGAATTGTGCAAAGTGGTTCCACATTTTGAAAAAAAGGTTTTTCGTAATATAAAATAATTTAAATACCACGTTTGGTAAAATTTGAATTGAGTAACCCCCAATAAAATTGGACATGGCAAAGTAACTTGATAAACCTCTTTCAGGATAACTACAAACACACATTTGCATTCTAATTTAATATTTTATGGGAATATTTTATTCATATTTTATGGAATTGCATAGGATGAACAATACACAAAAGTATCCATGTTGTGACTTTTGTACAGTATTTGTTTATTACATGGTGAGTAGAAAAACAATTGGCCAGAATGGCCTCTCTTTCGCCATCTGTGGTTGAAAATTGCATGCTACATGCAGGGTAGCTGTGCTTCGGTGAATTTTAAGATTTGGAATCGCTATGGTTGCCGGTGAACATCACGTCAAATCAGATCTAGACGGTAAGAAACATTTCCAATACCAGATTAAAAATGTCATACGAGCAATTAAGAAACATATCTGCCGTTGTGGTTCAGATGTTGTTTTGGCACGGGTTTCATCGCATTCCCGCCTGACTTTTCGAGATTTCTTTGTTTTGAAAGGGTGATTCCCCAAGAGATCAACGAAAGTTTGTTCAGATCAGTCCATGTTAAATGCTAGCAAGCCGACTAGTTTAAACAGCACTATTTATTTTAGCAACAAGCTGCATGCAAAACACGCCATATAGAAGCAGGACCATTCCCATTCGAAAGGGATCTCGGGCTGCGTCCCCTATTGGGGGCTATGGGGAATGCCTTCAGCATGACCGGAGTCTGAAGCATGAGTCTAAACACGACAATGAACTTGACATTAGCAGGCGGCAGCCTATGATGTCACAATTGGTGTGGCCAAGAGTATAAAAGGGCACCTGTGAAATACATCATCCTCTTTCTTGTCTTCAGGAGACGTTTGTTTGTACATGAGTTAAGAGCACTCGCGTTTAACTCCTGAGGGAGCAGAATGCGCTCATTGAAAGGATTTCTCAATGAAATCTCAATTTGCGTCATCCCTATTTTCAAGGGATGTGAGATGCACTTTTGGGTGGAATACTGTCTTCTCTTCGAGCAAGCTGGATGCGCTAGGTATGATGCATTCACGAGACTGACTACAAGAGACAGGTAAGGAACTCTTTCCTTTCTGCTCTGTCTTGAGGGATAGTAGTTAGCGTTTGCATGAGTACGTGCAGCTCTCTATAAGGCACTTATAGCTATGCATTCGCGTCTGTTTTCGTATGATTCTTTTTAGAGTGATAGAATCCATCGTTTGAACTAGCACGCTTGAGGTTAAATTGCGTGCTTTTTGTGATGTGGTTGCAGTAATTGGTTCCACCCTGCTTGACTCTCTCGAGGGATGAGAGTTGAGCACCTGCACCCCGCGGTTGGGTCCCGCGACCGCCATTACAGTGAGGCGGGATTAAGGGCGGGGGTTGTAGGCAGAGCACGGCACTTATTGTTCTTTAAGTGTATAATTCTGAGGAATTAGAGACAGAAAAGTGCTGTAGTTATTATTATTAAAGTTATAGCTTGCACCAATGACAGATTAGATCTGCATGCGACAGCATTTTTGGAAAAATATTTCTGTCTGTACATACTGTCTGTCCCTGTGAGCCTTCTGTTTTTCCTTTGATCTCCATGCTGAGGCAGAGAGATTGTAAGGGATTCTATATTTGGTGGAAATGTCAACGCCTCTTTTCTATTTCTCAGTAGGTGAGGCGTCCTCATTGAAGGCTCTGGCCTGGCAAATTGGGTTTTATGTTCTGCTGAATGGCTGGTTCAGTAAGGAGCTCTGCTCTGTTAGCATCAAGTTATTAGGCTTTCTGTAAGCCTCCTTTTTAAGCCATTCTGAGTGTAGGACGTAGTTAGGCCTCCTCTCATCTTAGAGAGTTGTTATGCTGAGGCCTCCATCCTCAGAGCTCCATCACACAGTGGTGCAGAGTTAGGCCTTCTGAGCCTCCTTGGCCACTGCTTTTAGGTAGAGTTACCTATGAGCCCAGCTATAGGATAGCAAATGCAAGTTGTAGGCTCTCTGTGAGCCTCCTTGCAAGATGTCCTGAGCATAGGGCATAGTTAGGTCTCCTCTGGATTTAGAGAGTTGTCATGTTGAGGCCTCTGTTTCTAGAGCTTGGCTAGGTAGTGGCCTAATTTGTTAGGGTCTCTGTGAGCCTCCTTGGCTACTGCAAGCGTTGCTAGGCCTCCTCTTGCTGGAGAGAGTTTTCTTACTGAGCTCTCTGCTTGGATAGCATTACGAGTAGTAGGCTCTTTGTGAGCCTCCTTGGCCATTGTGAGGGTCGTCAGGCCGCCTCTCGCAATGCGTTGTCAGGCCACCTCTCTTTACAGATAGTTATCTTTATTGAGGCCTCCCCTCCCCAGAGCTCCGTTAGGATAGTGTTTGTGAGTTGTAGGCTCTCTGTGTGCCTCCTTGCATGGTATCCTAAGCATGGGGTGTCCTTAAGTCTTTGTGCTGTTTGTCGTTATGCTGAGGTTTTCCCTCCTAGAGCTTGGTTATTGTTTGCTGAGTTGTTAGGCCATTTGTGAGCCTCTGTGGCTACTGCGAGCATCGTCAGGTGTCCTCTTGCTATACAGAGAGCAATCTTTATTGAGGCATCTGCTCACCAGAGCTCCGCTAGGACATCATTTTGCAGGTTGTAGGCTCTCTGTTACCCCTTTTCCATCAAGGCAGTTTGAGTGCTGGTTCGGAGCTAGAGCCTAGTTTCAAATCAGTTATTTGTCTTTCGACACCCAAAGCACCAGCTCCAAACCAGGAAAAGTGGTTTGTAAGTAGCACCAAACCATTACTGGTCTAGAAGTAGGGCTGTGCAAAAAATCGAACGAGATTGTCATGCGCAACTCATCAGTAAAGCCGGTTCTGTGATTAGTAGTATATCTCCATCACGTGCTTTCAGATGGAGTAGCATTTACTACACAGAGCCGTAGTTCACTGACAAGCTACGCAATATCGCGTTCATAATCGCAGACGATTCATCGCCGATAATGAATGTGATATTGCGTAACTTGTCAGTGAACTACGGCTCTGTGTAGTAAATGCTGCTCCATTTGAAAGCAGGTGATGGAGATTTACTACTAATCACAGAACCGGCTTTACTGATGAGATGCACGTGGTAATTGCATTCGATTTTTTGCACAGCCCTATCTAGAAGTAAGAACCGCTTATGTCAGGGGCAGGGGGCGGGGATACCATGATCAACAAGATGAACAGAAACTTTTGACCGCTATTTTTGAAATAGCAGCTAAACGCGAACATGTTGAATTCGCCGTGTTTGGATGCCGATGTAGATTCGCAAAGCCATGAGCATCAATAGCAATGCAACGTCCACCACTGTTGATTGTGTGTTTGATTGGCTTGTTTGGGCTGCATCGGCGATGTGCGGACTGGTTGGTGTGCCACGGGAGTGATTGGAAAGCAGACGACTCTCTTTTGGATCGCTTTCGTGGTACTTTGGTGTCGTGCGCCGATCGGTCTGCATGCCGCCGATGCATCTCGAATAAGTCTGTTGTGTTTGGCACTGCCAAGCTAGCGTTACTGGGAGAGATGAGACGTATTCAGTGTCATAAGACCTGGCTCTGTGGTGGCTCTCTAGCCCGTGGAAAGGCAAACCGGTTCTTAGAAGGCTCCCCAGTTGAACCAATTCCGAACTAGCACCCGGTTCATGCTGGTGGAAAAGGGGTATGTGAGCCTCCTTGCATGGTATCCTATGTGTGGGGCATAGTTAGGCCTCCTCTCGTTTTAGAGAGCCATCATGCTGAGGCCTCCGCTCCTAGAGCTCTGCTATCTACTGCGAGTGTCATCAGGCGTCCTCTCGCTGCAGATCGTTATCTTCATTGAGGCCTCCGCTCGCCAGAGCTCCACTAGGACAGCATCTGTGAGTTGTAGGCTCTCTGTGAGCCTTATTACAAGAAATCTTGTGTATGGGGTGTTGTTAGCTCTTTTCTCGATTTGGAGAGTCATTCATACTGAGACTTCCGCTCCTAGAGCTCGGCTAGGCAGTAGTGTAGTATGCTAAGTTGTTAGGCTCTCTGGAAGCCTCCTTGGCAACTGACCTTAGTGTGGAGTGTCGCTAGGCCACCTCTCATTTAAGAGGTGGCATATTTAGGCCTCCACTCTGCAGAGCTTCGCAGGCCAGTTAGCTCTGAGTGTTAAGCTCTCTGTGAGCCTCCTTGGACACTGGACTGAATAAGAAGGTAGTTAGGCTTCTTCTCTCCTGTTGAGGCCTCTGTTCTTGGGAAGTTCTCTCTCTCTCTACATATAGTGGATTAATGCCACTTATTTGTGTTTCACTTGTGATTTTTAAAACAGTAGGCAGTATACAGTGTCAACTGAACAGTAGGATGCTAATATTCCATTCTGAACATAATTCCATTCAGAATCTTCACTCACTTCCCGTTATGCTAGGCATCTACTTCCAGCGTCCTGCATAACCATTCCAAAATGAGTCCCAATAATATGAGCTCATTTTTCAGCTATGAGGGAAAGACTGTTTCATATGATGAGAACCGTACGCTAAAGCAGACACTGGGGTACATGTCGCCACTAGATGTCAGGCTGGTTGTGTAAAGAAAACCTTTTCTTTTGGAAAGGTGACATAGAACAGGACCGCATATTGTTTCTCTCATATCATCATTTCTTTCTTGTCTCTCTGTCGGTCTGTCTGGGTCTCTCACTAGAACATTCTAACAGGCTCGTCAGGGAAAGGAGGATATGTTTCCACTGCCACAATTCATCCCAGATCAACCGCGTCTGGAAACTCAATAATTCACATAAAGAGGTTGTGAGTCAGAGAACGAGAATCATGCCTCCCTACAGCTACCTATGCTGCTAAAACAGTCCTGCGTTTACAGCCATTATTAGTGGTGTTTGCTAAAGCAAACATTGCTATTATTGTTCAGAGTTCGGGTTAGTGATCTAAACTAACCCCTAACCCAAATTAATAAAGGGTAATAAAGACATCAGCTATAGCTAAACTCATGCAAATTATTTATAGGATAGGAGTTTGTTACTCTTTTATATGATTACACTTGCAATTTTGGCCTGGTGGATGATAAAAAAAGAGCAAACATTCTCTCAGACCTGGCCTGATTTTGAAGGTGGGACACAAGCCATATCTAGAGACCAGAATATCACAGAGACTTTGAGTTATTTTGATTTGGTCTAGTAGCAACCACAAATTTCAGTGCATTAAGAACTATGTAGAACACCTTAGCAACATCATAACTGAAACTTAAACCCACACCTGTAGGTATTTAATGTAGCTGTCATAAGCAATACAATTATAATATTCCACACAATTCAGTATCTCAGATGAAATAGTGGAATCCTTCACAGAGAATAATGACTTCTTCCAGGGATGATTACACACACGTCACCCTTCTGCATGACTTCATTTGTCAAAACACACAAACGAGCAGAAAAAATTAATATAAAGCCTGTTTTATACATTAGATACTTTAAGTATAACCCTGCACCATTGTAATTTTTAGGTCTTCAGAGTAGCTCCTCGCGATTTCTCATGGAAAAGGGAGTTATTGGAAAAAATAACAGACAGTGGAGAACTTTGAGGAATTACATCTCAGAAATGTCTTGTTGCACATGGAAAAACTATTTTGGATGGATGCGTGTCGGTTCATTAGCATGTTTTGTGGGTTATGCAAATGCCTGGAGTTTCCCGTAATGGGAAGAAAGAGAATTCTGGCTGTCTTTGTTCTGTATATATGATGCTCTTTCAGAAGTTGTGCTCTTTCACTAAAAGACTGTGGAATAGTGCAACAAAAGTAAGTTAGGTTCATGATTTTTCTTCAAGGAGAGTCTTCATGTTTTTTCAAATCTGGGTCTTCAAATCTGTTCTTTGGTGTTTGTACAGATTACGTGATTTCAGATGAGGATCTAATGCATTTCATGACGTCAAGTCACGAAATACAGTACACAAATGGATTTTGAGACATGCTAGGTGTATTTTGTCTACAAAAGGTGTTTTCTATCATCCAAAAAATTTAAATTATGTAATGATCAACACTTCAAACCGTTGTATGCTGAAGTGTTGCATATTTACATTTATGCACTTGGCAGACACTTTTATCCAAAATGATTTACTGTACATTGCATTCAAGCTACAAAACGCATGCATTTCCTGGGAATCGAACCCATGACCTTGCCGTTGCTAGGGCTATGTTGTACTGCTTGAGCTAGGCATTTCATATTCTTGTCACGTAACAACAGATTTTTTGTCAGTCTGATCATAAAAATATTGCGAAAATTGACATTGCTTCCAGTTCATTAGTCAGACTCCAAATGGAAGCTCATATTGAGTGCATTTCAGTCTGGGATACATTGTCTCATGCAATGTGCATATTTGTATATATGCTGTACATTCATGTAGTAATGTATCCAGTAATCCCATGCATATAAATATTGTGTGTATTGTATACATACCGGAAAACTACTCCTAATGTTATGTCATTCTGAACATTCAGTATGTGTAACTGGCACTTCATTCCCACTACGACATCTGATGTTTAGACTTGTTTAGTGAAGGTTCTTTATAATGAAAAAAGGTTATTTAGATTATTAAATTAAAAAAAGGTTCTTGTAAGAATTGAAGAGTTCTAATTGAAGGTTCTTTAGGGATGGCAATCATGGCATCACTGAAAAAAAAAATGTAATAAATAAATAAAAGGTTGTACTATTATGACATTCTTATGGAAAATATCAATATGTAATTTTAATTGTGTTACTGTGAATTAATTTAATATCATATCAACTTTTATAGTTGATTTGATTTATTCCAAACACATATAACCATCATTGCATTATTACTTGAGTCTGATTGACCAATCGTCGCACTTTGTGGTCAATAACCTTCCTAAAATACATAAAGCTTTCATGTTACTTGTGTCACTCTGCACTCTCTTTATTCTCACATAATAAGATCATTTCAACTCAAATACGAGGTTTATGACTAAATAAACCCCTTATTTGATTTGGCTCCTGATCATCCTGTACAGCATTATACCCTTTGGATTACATGGAGATTAGGGCTGCACGATTAATCGCATGCGATATTTAACGCGCATCTTGTCAGTAAAGCCGGTTCTGTAATCAGCGGTAAATCTCCATCACCTGCGTGCTTTCACATTGAGCAGCATTAACTACACAGAGCCGTTGTTCACTGACGAGTTGCGCAAAACCAAGTTCATATTCGCGCGATTTTTTGCGCAGCTCGTCAGTGAACAACGGCTCTGTGTAGTTAATGCTGCTCAATGTGAAAGCACGCAGGTGATGGAGATTTACCGCTGATTACAGAACCGGCTTTACTGATAAGATGCTCGTTAAATATCGCATGCGATTAATCGTGCAGCCCTAATGGAGATGGAATAGTATATTATCAGCTTTTTATATTCTTACATATCAAAAATATACGCATAGGCTAATCTTCACCTCCAATTGACTTTTTTCATAGAAACCTGTTGAAACATCATAACCAATGGAAGAAAAACGGATGAAGTGTTTGAGAAACCTTGTTTGAAAATGGCCATTAATTTCACAATTCCCTTTGGCACAGCAGAAATAACACAATATTTATCTCTAGCCCTCCTTGTGGGAGTGATATATGAGCGCGCTAGTTTCTGGTTCATTGTATATGATTGTACAACTCACATTTGAACATCATTTGAAATATATTTCATGCGGTTTGCTTGGATTCCCTTGTGCATATCTGTTTGTTCGATATTTTATTTTCGGTATATGGAGTGATATTTTCCGTAGCTTTCTAGTAGTAGCTCAGAAGGCTTCCATCATTGGCTGTTTGCCGAACGCATCACTCTCTGACAGGAAGAGAATATCGGTGGCTCAGCTGTCTTCTTCTAGACATAACATACGCTTGCTTAGATCTGTCTGATTGGCTGACTTTGAAAAAACGAAGGCCACGGTGACTCCATAGGAGTACAGGGGTTCTCTTCCGCCCCCCCGGAGATGCCTGCCGCACACGACATGCTTGAAGCGCTGAAAGCACAGGCCTCCCCCTTTATAAACACTCATTACGGAGATATAGCCACTGGCTGTTTCTCTGTCTGTTTCTAATGTTGAGCGGTTGTGGTTAATACTATGTATTGTTCTGTGCAACACACTGGCATCCCTTACGCTATTATATGCGTAAAGGATATCAATGTATATTATATCAATATATTAAATAATATAACAGTATATTAGAAAAGTCGTCCAGGGCTGAGCCACAGCACATGGCTTAGGCTGGTAACTCATTAGTGAACATTCATTGTATATTTTCAACAATGTTCAGCTTGAAGGACACTCGGGACAGTTGACGAAATGTATCTGCACATGTTTTTAAGTCTTGCCAATATATTCATAGTTTTTAAACCATTCAAGCGTAATAAGCAGCAAAAGAGTACTCCTTTCAGTACTCACACACTTTCTGAGAGACGATTTACTGTAAGCATATACCCAAAATGCGCACACATAATAAAGCAGCCTCTCAGACAGCGCGTGAGTACAGAATTGAGTTCATTTTTACAGCTTATTATGTAAATGTTCTGATACATTCAAAATTGTCAAAATGCCCGTCTTGGCGAGTATTCACGTAAACACAATCAGTTATATCTTCAGTGAACGTAAACCACTAACAGTCCCCTTGTCCAAATACCCGCACTTGCGGTCTTTGCACTTGACCACTTGACTACTTATATGATGTATTTCTTGTATTTTGTCCAAGTGTTTAAGTGAGCATGAAGACCACAAGTGTGTGTAGAATTTTTCATTACCTGATGGGACACACTTAGTGTTGTAAAAATGCAAGGTTTTACAGAGCTTTATTTTTATTTTCAATACTTTGCATTTTAAAATCAACTTCTAAATGTCTGTTCAGTGTCTCTATAACAGATGACACAATTTAATTTTGTGGTGCTTCTAATTAAGTGATAAAAAGCAGTTGCAAATGTTGTACAAAATAATTATCACCACTACTCATTTGCACCAATAAAACGTGCAACTCTTTGTTTTACTACCAAATTATATGTAATATCTAACTATTATTAATATAGTACATTGGACACAATAACTTAATAATAATAACATACATTGGAAAGGTTTCCACGCCCTCCTAAAACGCCTTGTTTAAACTCGTTTGTCTACGTCACGATGTGGGAAGATTTGCATAACGCCACCCAAATGTTCACGCAAAGAAAGAAGGCGTAACTGATTCTCGCTGTAGTATTGTTGCCGCGGCCATGTCATGGCCATGTCGCGGAGACACTGTGTGTTTCGTTGTGAAAGCGAAACTACTTTGTTTGGCCTTCCAAAAGATGACACGACTAGAAATCAGTGGTTAAGTTGTATTTACAACACTGTTCCAGAACAGTTCAACCCAAATATTCAGATGTGTGCAGCGCATTTTATGGAGGACTGTTTCCTGATCCTGGTACCCAAGTACGTTTTCATATTTAAAGAATTTGGCACTGACGATTCAAATGCGAGTTTTGAGCAGTGTAGAGCAGCACTTGTTGTTTGTCATTTCTCCGATCACAAATGCAGACATGGTTTTATGTTTACGTGGCGCGATGCAACGCGTAAAAAGACTCCGTAAGTATGTCCCCACTGGATGTAACAAATGCCTCATTTATAATGGCTTTTAATGTTTTTTGGCTCATCGCTCCGGGACACAGCATCACAGTATGGTAAGGGGCGTAACATTTCCTTTAGCAACATGTTCCTGTAGCAACATGCTTGAGGTATTCGGCCAATCACAACACACTGGATAGCTGGCCAATCAGAGCACACCTCGCTTTTCAGACCGATGAGCTTTGTAAAAATGGATGCGTTTCAGAAAGGCGGGGCATAGAGGAGAAACAATAATGTACAGTATGTGGAAAATAATGTGTTTTTTTTTACCTTAAACTGCATAAACACATTGCATTACACCAAATACACAACATAATGTTCTTTTTAGCAACATCATATGACCCCTTTAAAGACCTAGGACAATCTTGTGCGCGCACTTCCTGTCGCGCGCACGCGCTCTCAAGTGGCCTAGACCGCAAGTGTGGGTATTTGGACTAGGGGAGTATATTAGATTTGTGCAGTCGGTGCAGTCTATTAAACTGATTGCTGTCTGAGTCATTAATATTAATCAAACAACAAAAGACAGAGAAATCACTCACCCCTCTTGACTGACTTTTGTAACTTTAATTGTAAGCTTTCATCTGTATTTATTTATACAGTGAAGACTATCCAGTGTTATTTTACATTTGATTACTTAATTCAAATTCTGTATTTCTGTAGTAGTAACTTTTTATTCTTTTGAACTTTCATCATAGAATTCTGAAAAAAAAGTATAATCTTTTCCACAAAAATATGAAGCAGGACAACTGTTTTCGACATTGAGCAAATCAGCATATTAGAATGATTTCTGTAGGATCATGTGACACTGAAGACTGGAGTAATGATGCTGAAAATTCAGCTTTGACTCACAGGAATACATTACATTTTAAAATCTATTCACATAGAAAACAGTTATTTTAAAATTGTAATAATATTTCACAATATTACTCTTTTTACTTCATTTTAGAAATAGATTGATTGTTAGATGTTTTTGGATTTTCCCATTGTATATAGCAACAAAATGAATGTCAGAGTTCTGAAGTGGAACTTTGATCCCAAATCAAATTCTAAAAATGAAACACCCGGTTTAACGAGTCTGTCTTTTTCCACGCCTTGCAGTTGTTAATGGATACATAAGAGCAACATAAAATCGCATTGACGCAGTAAAATTGCATTTTCCACGAAGCTTTACATCAGAGAACAGAACGAGGTGGGAATGAAGGCAAACATGATTGAAGGAGCCATAAAATAACAACTCACATGAATGCAGAGAATTTCTGTGGTGTATTGCCGGACCTCCCACATTTACAGAGTAGTTTTGCAGATATACTGTGGTAGTGCTTCTTTTTGAAGTGCATTGAAGATTTTACAAAATCTGTAGTTAAATTAATCGACCACTAAATCAGCCGTACAATCTCATAATAACCAGAAATTTAACGAGTCACATGAATGTGAACCGAAAATGATGTCATATTATCTTTTATGGCTAAATGCAAAAGTCACGGGTAAATTTATTACACCACAGAGACAATAGGGCGTGTATATTGATCTTAAAGAATTTTACAGTCTCCGTTTATTTGAGTATTATTGTCGTTTGCAGAATTGTTGACTATACGTCATCTGTGGTGTTCTGAACAAACTTTATTCAACCGTTAACATACGTAATGTGATTTTATGCCCAAAACCTTCAAGGAAGAATACGAGTGCCCCATGAGCTTTACTGGTTTCCTAAAACTATTATTTTTCATTGTAATAGAGCTGCATAAAGCATTGCATAAGCGCAAAAAAACATGCAACATAAACAGGACAACTGAAAACATATGTAGCACTAAAACCTGAAGTTAGTCTGGGATATGTTAAATCATGAAAGCTTGTGTAATTTTTGACTGGAGAAACTGTATCACTGTTATGCCTAAACGTTGGTAACTAATAACGATGCTTAAGTTTAGTTTGCCCCTTTAACTTGCAGCTCTAAAAGGTGTGCATTTGTTTTATTACTTTATTGGAGAAACTGTATCAACAGCTTTACAAATATATAGTTCAGTCATGAAACTCTAGATGGCGCATTCTGACGGAGTGTTAAGGTTTGTCCTCAGATTTTGTTACTGGCAAACCAGGTCAGAATTGATAGTTCAATTGAAGTGATTTTGCATTTCAATAATAGAGCGTCTATTTCAAGAGAATAGGTCTACACTGATGGTTAAAATAACAAAAACAGCATGCAAAAGAAAATTTTATTCAGAAACTGATTTATATTTAAATAGTCGGCTTCAGACAAACCGTATAAAACAGACCTGACAGTGTTTTCAAAGTAACTTCTTCTATGTCTTCTTCTACAGTGTTCTCTTTCAGCTCAACTACTGTCATGACAGAACAGTTTGAAGTTGTGAGACAAGTTATGTTAAAGGAATAGTTCACCCCAAAATGAAAATTTGCTGAAAATTCACACACACTCAGGCCATCCAAACTGTAGATGAATTTGTTTCTTCATCAAACAGAGAAATGTATCACTGCATCACTTGCTCACCAATGGATCATCTGCAGTCAGTGGTGGAAAGAGTACTGAAAAAATATACTCAAGTAAAAGTACCATTACCTTCCAAAAAATGTAGTGCGAGTAGAGTAAAAGTACTTGTCCAAAAAACTACTTGAGTAAGAGTAAAAGAGTAGCCTATTTAAAAGTACTCATGAGTTGTCTGCAGTGAATGGGTGCCGTCAGAATGAGAGTCCAAACAGCTGATAAAAAACATCACAATAATCCACAAGTAATCCACACCACTCCAGTCCATCAGTTAATGTCTTGTAAAGAAAAGATGCATGTGTGTATGCAACAAATCCGTCATTAAGATATTTTTACCTTCAAACTGCTTCCCATTATCCATTATATTGCTTTCTCCAGTGAAAAACTCATCTACTATACACTCTTAAAAATAAAGGTGCTTCAAAAGGTTCTTCACAGCGATGCCATAGAAGAACCATTTTTGGCTCCATAAAGAACCATTCAGTCAAAGGTTCTTAAACTCATCTACTATACACTCTTAAAAATAAAGGTGCTTCAAAAGGTTCTTCACAGCGATGCCATAGAAGAACCATTTTTGGTTCCACAAAGAACCATTCAGTCAAAAGTTCTTTAAAGAACCATCTCTTTCTTACCTTTTTGTAATCTGAAGAACCTTCTTTCGCCACAAAGAACCTTTTGTCAAACAGAAAGGTTCTTCAGATATTAAAGGTTCTTTATGGAACCATTTAGACAAAAAGGTTCTTCTATGGCATCATGAAGCACCTTTATTTTTAAGAGTGTAGTCTGAATCAGGAGAGAAATGTGCACAGATCAAGCACTGTTTACAAGCAAAAAACAGTCCAAAACGGTTCTAAACAAAGATGTGAGTGGATTTTGATGCGAGACGACAACAGGCGATGGATTGTTTCACTGAAGGAAGCGTTATTATAGATTATGGACCCATATTTTAGCCAGAAGTGACAGTTTAAAGTTAAAACATGCAGCTTTTCACTTCAGAAGATGTTAACTGATGGACTGGAGTGGTGTGGATTATTGTGATGTTTTTATCAGCTGTTTGGACTCTCATTCTGACGGCACCCATTCACTGCAGAGAATCCATTGGTGAACAAGCGATGAAATGCTACATTTCTAAAAATCTTTCAGATGAAGAAGCAAACTTTTGGATGGCCTGAGAGTGAGAATTATTTGGTGAACTATTCCTTTAAGGGCATTCAACAAGACCACGCAGTTGCATCTATATTTGTGTAGCTGAACAGCGAATGTTCTAAATCAAAATGGTCTTTTAGTTTCTTAGTACACATCCCTGGTTGTGCACGATTCAGATATTTTCCTTAAAGAGAAACTTGTTCTGAGTTGATCACATTGCGATCCTCCTCATAACTGACACCTGTCAACCTTGTGTAAAGAACACAAATCCTCAGCAGTTTTAAAAAGGAACATTGTGTGATGAACCGTTTCTTCGTTTTTTTAGATAACAAAAGGATGCGTTCGGCCCGTAACACACTTTGCCAACTGTTAAAGGCGGTGAGAGCTCAGTACATTTATGGGCAGATACCTTATAGCTCTCATTATGTCGAATGATTGCTGTGTACGGTTGTGTAATGGCCTCAAATGAATATGAGGTCATTTTTATAAGACCAGCTGCATCCTACATTATGAACACTATTCCCAATGATGTTCAAGAGTTGTTACAGAAACGCCTTCAAACACTCACCACATCTAAACGTCACTGAACCTTCATGAGAAGTATTTCATCACTAGCTAGAGTGATTGCCACGCAAACTTTAGTTTGGCATACAGTACAGTAGGTCATATAGGTTATATATTGTTTGTAATTTTTTTTATTTTGCTTATACTAAAAATCCATTAGTAGGATTTGAAATTTAAAGGTGCAGCGTGTAACTTTTGCACCGCTGTTTGTTTCAGCAGTCTGCATCCGCCAGTGGTGTAATAAATGAATTGGTCCAGGTCCAGGTCAAAAATGATGCATCTCGCCCACCAGATGCAAATTCAATCACTGCTATTATATAAAATCTCTTGAAGGGATCTTTGTAGGGAGGGTAGAAAGATTTACATTTACTTAAGAGAGTGTAAACTCCCTGTAATTCATCAAACGAAGCCTCACAGCTGGCCGTGTTCTGACGCTGAGTACTTTTACATGCTTTGAGGTGGATTATCTGAGCACTTTAATCAGGCCAGCACTCGAATCCTGTCTGTCTGTCTCCTTAACCTCCTACTTCCCTTACAGGGGCCATTTTTCTTGCTGTTTTATATAGAAAGGGGCATTCCTAGTGGCTGTGCTGTTGGGCTCATTCCTGCTCGACTGCTGAATACGGCAGTATCAGGAGGCAGATCACATGAGCTTCAGTCTTGCAAAAAGATCAACTCTGCTGCTTTGTTGCAGTTTCTTACAGTAAATTCTATGACGTCTGGTCACTTTGTCACTGCAAATCATTTGTCAAAGGCAATGCCACCTAAGTATTGTGTAGACGACTTTCATAATGTTATTTTAGTATTATTTACTGTATATACTGTTATAGAATATCAATTGGCTTTTATTTTTAATTGCCAGTTTTCATTTTCATTTTAAGTTTGTTTTAGTAGTTTTGTTGTGCTTTTGCCATTTTAATATGTATTTTACATTTACATTTTTATAGCTTTAATTCATTTATATTTAAGCTTTAGTTTTAGAACTTAAACTTATTCAGTTTCAGCCAAGGCAACATTTCTAATTTTCTTTTAGTTTTTTTTTATTGAATTGTATCTTAGCTTTATTTCAGTCACTCCAAACTATTTTTTATATTTTTAGGTTTAGTTAACAAAACATTTATTAATGCTTGACCTCATGACTTACTTCATTAAAATTAACTATTTGTTGAAAATGTTCAACAATTCTTGAACATTTTGTCAAGACACAAATCAGTTTCATTACATTCAGTCCAGTTTTTGAAATGGAAGTCCTTTTGCATTGAGACCACATTAATCATTTTTGTTGACAACTAAAACTGGACAGTAGATTTCTAGTTCCCAGCATGCTTTGCATGGGGCAGCATTAGAAGAGAAATGTTAATTACGTGTTATTTTATGTATTTCAGACATGTATAATATTATAATATTTGGTTAAGTTGCAGAGTTATTTTTTACTTATATGCTTATAGTTTTTCTTAATATTTTGAATTTGAGCTTTTATTTTTGTATTTTTAGTTTTAATTTAAGTTTAATTTTGAGTAAAAAAATGCTTGATCATTTTTATTAGTTGTTTTTTATTCTAAATAGGTTTAATTGATTTCAGATTTAGTTTTTTTTTTCCGTTTTTTATTTTAAGTTTAATTTTAAGTTTAGCTGTATTTTCTGTTTTTCATCTCAAAATGTATTTTATTTCAGGTTTTTTTTATTAGCAATTTAAAAGAAAAATATTTTAGTTTTGCTTAATGATAACACTGTTATTTTGGAGATTTGTAAGTTTGTGTTTTTGTGGTTACCACTTGTGCTTTAGGTTATGGTTGACTACAGAGTGCATTTTTATCTATGTTGTGTGTTGTTTCATTTAATGAACTACAATGTCAGTTGTATTCAGTCTCGTCTGACTTTTTTTTTTATCCCATACATTATGCAGAGAGTAATCAGTGAAATTATATTTAGCATGTTACTGTGCACTATTGCTGGCTAATTGTTATCTGACACAAGAACTTAGATTTAAAGGGGTCATATGATGCTATTTAAATTTTTCCTTTCTCTTTGAACTGTTACAAGCTCTTGGTGTATAACGAAGATCTGTAACGTTGCAAAGACTAAAGTCTCAAATCCAAAGAGATATTCTTTATAAAATTTAAGAGTCAGCCACACCTACCTAAAACGGCTCGTTCTAACACGCCCCCACATGTCTACCTCACTATGTGGGAAAATTTGCATAACGCCGCCCAAATGTTCACGCAAAGAAAGAAGGCGTAACTTTTATTCTCGCTGT
>NW_015554094.1:323253-363390 GCF_001515605.1 Sinocyclocheilus anshuiensis
CTTTCACCGTGGACGAAGCGGAGTCCAGCCCGGGGTCGTCACATGTGGTTGCCGCAAGCCCTCCGGATGCTCCTTCGTCGAATCTGCCCGCCGCCTCTGCTCACTCTAGCCCTCAGGCCGTTCCTCACTCTAGTCCCCGGCCTCTTCTCACTCTAGGCCACCTCTGCTCACTCTAGCCCTCCGGCCATTCCACACTTTATCCCCCAGCCTCTGCTCGCTGAAGGCCGCCGTGTGTGACGCTGTGTTTCATTGTGAAAGTGAAACTACTTTGTTTGGCCTTCCAAAAATGGACACGACTAGAAATCAGTGGTTAAGTTGTATTTACAACAGTGTTCCAGAACACTTCAACCCAAATATTCAGATGTGTGCAGCACATTTTATGGAGGACTGTTTCCTGATCCTGGTAGAGTACACTACAATGTTCTGACTCACAGACTGTAAGTACGTTTTTTTATATTTAAAGCGAGTTTTTGGGCAGTGTAGAGTAGGGCTTGTTGTTTGTCATTTCTCCGATCACAAATGCAGACATGGTTTTATGTTTACGCGGCGCGATGCAACGCAACGCGTAAAAAGACAGTATAAGTCATTATAATCCATAATTATGTCCCCACTGGATGCAACGAATGCCTCGTTTATAATGGGTTTTCATGTTTTTGAATCATTGCCCTGGCCTGACAGGGCATCACAGTATGGTAAGGGGCGTAACATTTCCGTCACACGCTTGAGGTATTCGGCCAATCATAACGCACTGGATAGCTGGCCAATCACAGCACACCTTGCTTTTCAGACCGATGAGCTTTGTACAAATCGATGCGTTTCAGAAAGGCGGGGAATAGAGGAGAAACAATAATGTACAGTATGTGGAAAATAATGTGTTTTTTTAACCTTAAGCCACATAAACACATTTCATTACACCAAATATACAAAATAATGTTCTTTTTAGCAACATCATATGACCCCTTTAAGGCTGCCTTTTGTCTAAATTGACTTTTTGTGCAAGTTTTGCACAGACAGTATTTATGCATGACTCGATAAAGCAAATAAAGTGATTTGATCAAGTGATTGCAAATTGTAAGGAATGAGCTATTAAGAATTATTACAATCGTTATTGTAGTGAAATCAACCTGTCAAAATGGGTACCAAAATAAAAACAGTGTTTGCATTGTGAAACAGGCCCTAAAGTCTTCTATATTTCCTCATCAGTACTAAAGGTCTTTGAGTTCATGAATGGCCCAAGTGTGCATTTTAGATGCACAACATAACTGTTTCCTTCTAACATGAATGAAATCCTGGGAATCTACCTATATCCTTTTCAATTGTTGCGAAGGTGTGCCAATAGCTTAAAGGCAAAACCGTGCATTCTCCACAAATATCCCTCAGCCAGGAAATAAAACATGATAATCAGCGTATTTGAAGCCATGTACTCATTAAAATTTATGCAGCAGATGTATGGTTTTATGAGTTTTGGAGCATGAAAGATGCAGACACGTGGTGGTTATAAAAAGAAAAAAAAGAAATGGAGTAAAGTAAAAAGGGATAAATCATATTAAATCTAATATATTCCTTGAATATTCGTTAAAGTGTGTAATATGGTATATATTGTCTTTGACAATTGATTTTGAATGTCTTGGTACATGATCGGTTGATCATTTGATTAGTTTTGCCTTTTTCGTGAGTGTTCGCCTATGGGGGGAGTGGCGCGCTGCTCAGTTAATACACAGCTTCAGAAGAAGACGCAGCAGCTCATTCTCTTGTGGTTTTTTTCTTAACTGTTTATTTCCCCTCATCAGGTATGAAGTGTACATAAATGCATTTAAGTTATTGTCAACATGTTAACAGTAGTATGCGATGTGAATGTTATTGGTTACGGTGTTGTATGAGCTGTTTCCGAGTGTTTGAGCACTATGTCATTTCGGCTAGTTATGCTAATCGGAGACCATGCGGTTGTAGCGATATTTTTGATAATGGAGTAATTAAGTATATTATCTGTCAATTAGTGTGACAAGAAATGTCACAGAGACCCCACAAAGCTTTCTTGTCCGCTGTCTAGATTTAAGATTTTGTTCGCATCTCAGGAAGCCGAATCCAGCTTGAAGTATGACCCAAAGTTAGTCCAGAGTATGTTTCTTCACACTGTCCTGACAGGTCTGCAGAACGACAGCATCAGAGGTGACCTGCGACCCTATTTGGCACAAACTGATGTGAGTGATGAACTGCTCTTTGATAAAGTCAATCAGGCATGTGCCCATGAAACTGAGCGACAAAACAAAAAGAAACTTGTCCAGCCATGTACCCCTAAAGTGCACACAGTTCAATCCAGTGACACTGCTTTCGAGAAGAAAGGGAAACCGCCATGTCAGAAAAATGTAGAAAAGGCTGAACTTGACATTCTAACTGAACTGAGAGAAATGCGCTCAGGAATGGCCCTGTTAAAAGACCTCAGTGCAGAAGTTTCTCAAATCCGAGAATCAATAAAACAACCTCAGGTCATGTCTACTCCGTGTCCTCCTCCAGTGATTGATGTCACTAATGCGTCTTCACCACAGGTTCAGTATTCACATCCAGGTTACTGGCAGCCGGATGACCAGCGGAGAGTGACAGTTCAGCGACCACAATGGTTCCCAGTGCAACGTTACCAGCCTCCAAGTCGAGTAAGGAAATGCTTTGCATGTTGACAAATTGGATTAGATGTCTACTGTACTCACTGCTACAAGTGCGGTGGTAGTGACCATTTCTCAGCTGGCTGTAGAGCACGGATACCTATGATGCATCGGGAAGGCCCTTTAAACGAGGCTGGGTCACGACCGTGGGACAGGCAGTGACCGGTGCTGAAGAAGAGTCCCCTCAAAGCTGTACATATTGTGGTACCATCCGTTCTGACCTAATGTTGAGAAACTGTGCAAATTGTAAGCAAACATTATACTGCTCAAAAGCATGTCAAGCAGATCACTGGGCAGATCATAAGAAACAGTGTAGACTGTACTCAAAAATAAATGTGAATTCCGCCTCGGCTACTACAACACGGAGGTCAAACAAACCCTCTTGTGCTGCGCTTGTTGGAAAACAGTGCCTTGTGCGATGCTACCTTCAAGGTTTGCTTGTAGAAGCGTTATGGGACACAGGCTCTCAAGTGTGTATTGTTAGTGAGATGTGGAAGAATGAGCACTTGCTGAATATACGATTGAGAGATGTTTCAGAAGCAATCGATGCACCCGAAGAACTCCGCCTTGTAGCTGCAAATGGTCAGGATATACCATTCATAGGATGGATGGAAGTCACTTTTGGATTGACGCTGGATGAAAGAAAGAATAGGGAGCTCATCATACCCGTGTTAGTGATGAGAGGCGGACATCTGCATCATCCCATCATCGGGTACAATGTGATTGAGCAGGTAGCCAACAGGAACGGATTGACCCAGCCACACAGCAGTGAGATGTTTGTGACAGCCATCCCCAACTTGGAAGGAAATCAGATAAGAGAGAAGTGCAGGATCTGACCATGTCATGGACAGCCATGACCTCCCTTTATAACCCGACAGAGTGTGCGGAGTCAAGTGAGACCTACTCTACTGATGAGATACGACAAACACAGAGAGAAGATGCCTACATTGGACCAGTAGTGCAATGTAAGTTGACTGGTGAAAAGCCCTCTAGACACCTTCTGAAGACCTTAAGTACACAGAGTACAAGCTTGCTACGCCACTGGGACAAACTTTCCTTAGAAGAGGACGGAATCCTTCGCAGAAAGACAGCTACCCGAACTCAGCTTGTGCTGCCGGAAAGATACAAACAATGTGTCTTGCTGTGGGAGAAAAAAATTAATTAGAAAATGAAAACTTACCTGCAGTTCAGCATCAGCAACCTGGGGATAGAAATAAAGGACTAGAGGAAACAAACTTACCACTTGTCCAGCTCAGCGAAGTTGAGAAGGAAAGAAATGAGAGAGAATGTGTGAGGGTGGAGGAACAACCTGCAGCTGATGTTGAAGTAGATGGACATGTAGCCCCGAGTGAAGTTAATGAGGAAGGAGAACAGGGGAGCAGTTGGCCTAGGAGAGAGAGGAGACCACCAAAGACGTTTACCTATGATTACCTTGGTACTCCGGCATGCTATGGGGTAGAGCATTTAAACCCAGGAATGTTTCAGCCTATTCAATATGGGATGCAGAACTTGAACCGATGGACTCCCCCAGTACCACCGTATCAGCCAGTATACTTATACACATACAAAGACGTATATACATACTGAAGAAAATGAATAAAAAGGTGAAAAGGAAGTGCCTATAAGGAAGACAAGAGACTATGCACTCCCAAAACAGACCTTTATTGATGAACTGTAGATACAGTAACACACAGTACATACACAATGTAGAACATTTGGATAACACAACTAAAAAAAGGAAAAGATAAAAGAAGGGTGTAATGTCGGGACGACATTTATTTTCAAAGGGGAGAGTGTGGTGGTTATAAAAAGAAAAAAAAGAAATGGAGTAAAGTAAAAAGGGATAAATCATATTAAATCTAATATATTCCTTGAATATTCGTTAAAGTGTGTAATATGGTATATATTGTCTTTGACAATTGATTTTGAATGTCTTGGTACATGATCGGTTGATCATTTGATTAGTTTTGCCTTTTTCGTGAGTGTTCGCCTATGGGGGGAGTGGCGCGCTGCTCAGTTAATACACAGCTTCAGAAGAAGACGCAGCAGCTCAGTCTCTTGTGGTTTTTTTCTTAACTGTTTATTTTCCCTCATCAGGTATGAAGTGTACATAAATGCATTTAAGTTATTGTCAACATGTTAACAGTAGTATGCGATGTGAATGTTATTGGTTACGGTGTTGTATGAGCTGTTTCCGAGTGTTTGAGCACTGTCATTTCGGCTAGTTATGCTAATCGGAGACCATGCGGTTGTAGCGATATTTTTGATAATGGAGTAATTAAGTATATTATCTGTCAATTAGTGTGACAAGAAATGTCACAACAATTTGAACGTTATATATGTTTCTAACTGTTTTTGGAAGATGATTTGTGTCATAACCATTTATAAAATGTGTGAAGCAGTAATTGTGTGAAAGCTGTATGTATTTCATTATTTTTTCCGTTTTCATATATAATGTAACGGGGATTAGTTAATGTTACATTATTGTTAATTTTCACTGACTGCTATTTGTGGTATGACAAAGGTTATAAAAAGCAGATTCTTTTATTTTTGCACTTGCTGTTCAAGTTAATACACAGCTTCAGAAGAAGACGCAGCAGCTCCGTCTCTTGTGGTTTTTTTCTTAACTGTTTATTTCCCCTCATCAGGCGGTGAGGGTGCTACACACACACACACACAATGAATACTACAAATGCCACTATTGCTCTTAAGCTGGCTTTGGCCTCTTTACTAGTTCACATAGTATAAA
The DNA here is from genome assembly GCF_001515605.1 of Sinocyclocheilus anshuiensis. NCBI lineage: Eukaryota > Metazoa > Chordata > Actinopteri > Cypriniformes > Cyprinidae > Sinocyclocheilus > Sinocyclocheilus anshuiensis. The sequence goes on from NW_015554094.1 coordinate 328,663, forward strand.
ATGGCTAAATTACTTATTTATTCTCTTGCGTCAAACAAACCGCTTTTATGAGAAGCAAATTCTCGGACGTGAAAATTATGCGGATTATAGCCTGCAGTCTTGTGTTACTGTAAGCACTCAGAAGTCTAATTTGCCCAAACGTTCACACATTAAGGAGGAAAACATTAAAACAGCATATACTGTAATCCTGCCGTTTCAAAGATTACACACGCCGTTTGTAACTAAAAAACCCATTTAACTTCGTCAAATGGATCTGTCATGTCACTGTTCTTGTTTAGAGAATATGTTTTAAATCAGAGCAGGCAACATTAAATGCATCATTTAAATTGGATGTTGGTTTACACACGTCTACTTTGGCGCCATTGCAGCTTCGCTGATTACAATGGAAGTGCTCTATATTTGGGCCGTGTCGTGCCTTTTGCTTAAAGAGTAGATTGGATGTTAGGGTGGATCAGACTTGTGTGTGTGTGTGTGTTTATATGAAGTAGGCTATCCCAGTGTTAGCATGGAAGCCCATTTCCACCGCTGGATAAAAAAAAAAAAAAATGTAATTGCAACATCTCACAATTCGGACTTTTTTCCTCGCAATTGTGAGTTTATATCTTGCAATTCTGACTTTTTTTTCTCAGAATTGCGTGACAAATTCGCAATTCTGACTTTTTTCATGCAATTACAAGTCTACGTCTTGCAATTATTACTTTTTTTTTTTTCCTCGGAATTGTTTGACAAACTCACAATTCTGACTTTTTTCTTGCAATTGCATGATATAAACTCGCAATTGCGAGAAATAAATTCAGGGATTTATCAAGTCAGAATTGCGAGATATCATTTTTTTTTGTATCTCACAATTCTGACGTTTCTTAACGCAATTGCAACATTATATCACACAATTCTGACTATATAACTCACAAGTCCGGGTTTATATCTCGCAATTCTGAAAAAAAAGGCAGAACTGCAAGATATAGCTAAACTTGCAATTCTGACTTTATAATATACAAATGGGACTTTATATCACGTAATTCTTCTGACTTCATAACTCGCAATTCTGAGTCAGAATTGTGAGAAAAGAATTTGCAATTACCTTTTTTTTTTTTTAATTCAGTGGCAGAAACAGGCTTCCATAAGAAAGTATTTTTTCTAGCATAAGGCATGTTAGTGTCATTTTTAATGCATACTTTTTTTGTGAAAAAAAGTGAAAAGGTAAACGGTATTCAACCATTTGACCTCAAGGTATTGTTAATTTTATTCAAATTGTATAAAAATGTCTTAACCCTATAAAGCCTAGTGTATCATATGTGATACGCAAAATTTCGAAGGCCTCTAAATGATCAACATGATCAAAACTTGTTGCACACAATCTCCTACATGTCTTCCGTCATCTTATTGATAGTTTATACTTATTTAGCAAGTAAAAGTCCTTTTAGTATTATTACACAAACTTCCACTTTCAGCTTGTGGTTCACGTGTCTTTTTGCTCTGAAATCTTTACTGATTTTAATAAAGTAAATGTAAGACTATGTTTTATTATTAGTAATATTTCAAGATGAACACTTACTGGACTGAAGCAACTTGAATGTTTACTTGATTATCCATACATCATCATTATTATTATGATTTTTTTTTTTTAGAAAAATCATGTTCAAATGTACTGATTATGATCCTCAGGCTTTTGAGGAACGTTTATTTGTTCATCTCTCAATCATCATTGTATTGCATTTCATTATGTTTTGAAACTACAGAGATTTGATCATAAAACTTTTTATTTAACATTTATATCATCTCTATAGAATGACAACTGATATTTATATGCATTTTATGTAAGTAGTCTGTTATATAGATCTGCTATATGTTATAAAGATCTATTTGATTTACATAAGCATCTCAATTTCATCTTACTTTTGGACACATAAATATTAGCAACTGCACCAAATTGCATATTTTTGCTTGTTTAGAGTTTTTCCTCTTTGAGTATGAGCTCCATATTCTTACTATATCATACAAAATGAGCCATAAAAGCCTGATGTATCGAATTTGATTCTCAACATCAACAACAAAAAACATTATACCATTTTTTTTATTTTTATTTTTTACTATTATTTCATATTCCATAGGTTTTACAGGGTTAATGTTTGCCAGTCAAAAAGTGCAGTTGTGATATGCTTTTCTGAACTTACAAAATCAGCTCATGATGTTGCATTGAGGCATTTGTGTAATTTGCAGTGCTCTGATTAAAGCCATTTTAAGTTTGGCACGGAAATAAAGTTCAGTTCTCTAACTACAGCAAACATGGCTTAAGAAGTGTACCATAAACGCTTGTATGACTGCGCTAATTTCAACTTTTGTTGTTTTCAGATGTTATTGGGAGTCCACTTCACAAAATATATAGTTTTATAGTTCCCTTTACTTTGCCTCCACATCCAAAATCTTCCTGTATTTTAAGCAAGTCTATGTACAGCAAGTCCTTTCTTAGAACAATTAAAAATTGCCGTATACATTGCATGCATAGGTTAAGTGAACATTTCTGTGCAGAAATTTGGCAGGAGATGAAAGATGCTGGTCAAGGCAAGGAAGCGAAATCTGAAACTGATGCTGTTTAAGGATGTGTTGTTACCATGTTTATTAAATATTTTATTGATAACAGTCCTGAAGGCATGAACACCCTTAATCATCAAGTACACGTACGGATCTGTCCACATGTTCGTCTACAGCTGCGCTGTATGATTCATATCTGCGTCAGATCTCAGTTGAGGCATGTATAGATTTGGACTTTTTACGTGAAAGATCACAAAAGCATTTAAACCATATCTGGGCTTTAGCCATGTTTTTCCTCAACTGATTAGACATATTTATCTATTCTAAACTAAGCACAGTTTTGTCAAAACAATTAACACAGCTGTCAAAACATATTTTAATTTTGTTGTATGCCTCCACAAAATATCCACCACATGTTTCCAGATAGCTGTATAAAAATAAATATTGACATTAAAAAAATAATAGAAAAAAAAAAAAAAACTGTCATGCAGAACCACAGAATGTCCTCCCATGTTTTTAGATAGCTTTATAAAAATAAATATTGACATCAAAATGGAAAAAATGGAAATGTACAGAAATAAAACAAAGTTTGACATGCAGAACCACAAAATTCCCAGATGGCTTTAAAAAAATAAATATTGACATCAAAATAAAAAATAGAATTGTATAATAATAAAAAAAGAAGATTGCCATTCAGAACCACAAAACATCCACCACAGCTTTCTAGCTTCATAAAAATAAATTGACATCAAAATTTGAAAATAAAAATAACTTTGAAAGTATAGAAATAAAAAAACTGTTTGCTATATAACACCACAAAATGTCCACCACATGTTCTCAGATATCTTTATGAAATAAATATTTATATCAATATAAAAATAAAAGATGTTAGCATAATCAGTGCCTTCTTTAGCCTTATATTTGTTAATTCTGTAAGTGCTTTGGGTTTTAGTTGGCTTGTAACACTCTGACTGTCAGTTACTGAGTTCATTTTAATGTAAAAATCCTGCTCATTTCCAAGAATATGCATAAGTGCATTCACTGGACCAGGATGCACCATTTCAACAGAAGCACAAACATGCCATGATGATGCATTCGGAGCACTTCTAAAGTCAGACTGCAGGAGACGATCGCCTGTGATCTTTTGTTATCTTCTGAGAGAAACACTTTGCACTTGCGTCAGATGCTGACTCGAGCAGAAGAAATTATTAGGTGTGTCGTCTGGCAAACGCCTGCTTCTCCAAAGCAACCGCAGGATAGTTAGCACAGAGAAGACGGCTCGCCTTGTTCCACGGTCAGATCTCTGGTTACAAGATAAATATTACCACCGTTTATATCAATAACTTTTGTTTCTAGTGCTCAATCTCTCTTTATACTCTAGACACTGGATGCCCAGCCAAGTTTCCATCTCTTATCACAGTACAGACTGAGTATGACTGATGGAACAACATATTTTATACAACAGTCAAGATGCTTGATGATCCACTTACAAACTTACTTTACTTGAGAATTACACCTTTGTGTTTGCACTGAATGGCTGTCCATGGAGATAGATGCTGTTCCAACATCTACCAGCAGGTGAACAGTGTCATTCTAACCGGCAAAACATAAACTTCTTGGTTTAACCATTAAAAATTGTGTCATGGGCTGAAATTGGAAAAGCAGAATATGACAGAAAACATAAGAAAAATTGTATGTTATTCTGAATTCAGCTTTTGCTAAATATTACAAACTAACAAGATTTAAAAAAATAAATAAAATAAAAATGAATTAAAAAAAAAGAAAACATTTGTTACTGAATAGGTCTGAATAAATGGTCCGTTTTTCTAATGATGAAATACTATTTAGCTACATACTATTTTAGCTAATATATTTATCTAATATATTTACATATAGTACCATTCAAAAATTTGGGGTCAATAATATTTTTAAATGTTTTTGAAAGAAGTCTCTTCTGCTCACCAAGGCTGAATTTATTTGATAAAAATACAGTAAAATCAGACATATTACAATTTAAAATAACTATATTCAACGTGAATATGTTTTAAAATGTAATATATTCCTGGGATCAAAGCTAAATGTTCAGCATCATTACTCCAGTCTTCAGTGTCACATGATCCTTCAGAAATCATTCTAATATTCTGACTTTTTTAACTACCAATGTTGAAATCAGCAGTTCAAAAGAACATTATTAAAAATCTTTTGTAACATTTTGACATTTGATCAATTTAATGGGTCCTTGCTGAATAAAAGTATTCATTTCTTTAAAAAAAAAAATCGTACTGATCCCAAACTTTTGAACGACCCATATGATATATATATATATATATATATATATAGCATGCGGATTGTGATGTAACCTTGTCCTTCTTGACTGGTTCTTTTTCTGTGTCTGGGTGGCTCAAATAATGGAGTGTGATGCATATACACACACATAGTCTTGTTGTTTTTGCACAGCGTGCAATGAAATGCTTCCTCTGGCATATGAAAACGTTTCTCTCCTTCGCCTTTCATCTCCACAGATGTGAACGATCGAGCAGGGTGAGACATGGCCGATCGACACAGCATGTGCACAAACAGCATACTAAATAAGAACAGAAACAGCATCATTATTCATCTCCAAATAACACTCTATTCCACTGCAAACATGCAGGGAGGCAGAGGTCATGCAGGAATGTTTGTAATAGCCTTTTGAACTTTTGAAATTTCTGTGTGGAACATTCCGAACTGTGTGTTTTACTGGATACAATCAAAATAGGATGAAATCTGATCGTTTGAACCTTACTGAAAAAATGTTTAAGTAGAAACAATTTTCACTTAGAAGTTGCTAGTAAATAAAAAATAATAACGCAAATAATTACATAGAAATAGCAAGTAATATTAAAAGAAACATTAATTAGAATGACCTTTTCTTGCAAAACGTACTCCAGTAGTCGTTGTTTTTCATTTAAAACTACAAAAAAAAAAACTTTTTTTTTTAAAGTGCTGATAAAAAAAGAAATTAATTTTAGTATTAAGCTGATTATTTCCTCAAATAAATCAGAAATTCTATGGTTTAGTAGTTTGGAAAATCCACAAGTAATCCACAGCACTCCAGTCCATCAGTTAATGACTTGTGAAGTGAAAAGCTGCATGTTTGTAAAAAACAAACAGACCCATCATTAAGATGTTTTTAACTTCAAATTGTTGCTTCCAGCTAAAATACAAGTCCTCTATCCATAGTGAAAAAGTAATCTTGTCTGAATCAGGAGAGAAATATGCACAGCTTACAAACTGTTTACAAGCTAAAACAGTCCAAAACAGTTCTAAACAAATATGTTAGTGAATTTTGATGTGAGAGACAACAGGAGATGGACTTTTTTCACTGGAGTGTTATGGATTATGGACTGTTATTTTGGCCAGAAGCAACAGTTTGAAGTTAAAAATGCCTTGATGGTTTTGTTTCTTACAAACACTCAGCTTTTCACTTCACAAGACATTATCTGATGGACTGGAGTGGTGTGGATTACTTGAGGATTATTGTGATGTTTTTATCAGCTGTTTGGACTCTCATTCTGACGGCACCCATTCACTGCAGTGGATCCATTGCTGAGCAAGTGATGCAATGCTACATTTCTCCAAATCTGATGAAGAAACAAACTCATCTACATCTTGGATGGTCTGAAGGTGAGGATATTTTCAGCTAATTTTAATTTTTCGGTGAACAATGCTTTTAATCTAGTCTAGTTAATGTTATAGTCTTCCTTATTTTTCCACATTAAAGTATAACAAGCTGCATATGACACAATCTTGATCGCTAAACAACTAATGCCACATTTGAGTTGTGTAACAGCCGTTGGCATCTGGTCAAGGCATCGATCCCAGAGTGTGCTGGTTGGCACGACGGATCATGAAACACGGCTTATCTCAGCAGGGATGTCAGCTCACACAGCAGTCATGCTAACATTTACCAGGGAAGCATTAAACTTTATGTGTTTGTTTATAAGACTCAATCGTGGGTACAAACTGAGGAATTTTAAGCATGTATTAGAGTCCGCTTCTAAACAAAAGATGTTCCTGTTCTTTCTCCCTTTGCTGTTTTCAAAGGTTTAGTGCTTTTACTGGTGCACAGTGGCAGTAATGACATGATTTACAGGGAACGGCACTACCACTAAGCATCACTGACTTCATTCCCACCGTTTACTGCTGCTTTGTGTTCTAGTACAGAAGTCATTGGACAGCAGTGGGGAATCCAGTCAGGAACTGGGGAAGTTATTAACCGTTTAAATGGTTTTCGGGAATTTCTGAACATGAAAATATGATATATTACAAAAGTAAATGTGTTGCAGACTAGGTTACAGTTACACCAAGTAGACATTTGTGACTTTAAGCCCCACAAAATGTTCATATGGAATGCAAAATGTTTCAGAAACTGAAAGAATGTTCATTACTGAAAATATAGAAGTCATTCTATATGCATTGCATTTTTAGGGCAAGACAATATAGGGTAAAGAGTTGAACTGATAAATATCACCATAAATTAAGAACAGGACATGTATTACAAGTTTTCTGAAAAGTGATTTTAAATATGCAAACAGGGCATTATCTAACTGAAAATGCACTAATTTGCTTACATTTCTAGAACAGAAATCTGAACATTGGATAAAGCCATGTTCAAAATGTTGTTGACAATTTAAGAGTTATTTTGGGAATTTTGGATCTCTCTTTTTTTTTACGATTCAATAAATAAAAAAATACTGTCAACAGCCAGGAAAGAATACATTTTGACCATATTTTTAGGGGGGAAAAAAGTTATATAAACTCACTTTGAGAAAACGGTCTTTAAAAATAAATAAATCTACAGATCAGTGTAATAAAATGGTCATTTAAATATGTATTTTGGATGTTTTCTTTTTACTGGGTTAGGGTTAGAAGGGAAAGAAGTCAAGTTACGAAAGCAAAATCTCAAAATTGACCAGTGCCTGAAAAAACAATGGCTTTGCCTGTAATGTCTTAAATAAATAAATGAATAATAAAAATGTGGTCACATCACCGACCAATATGTTACCGTAATGATGGGCCACTCTTGCCAAGCAAACATGGCAGTTTAATTTCACAATTGAAATATAAAGCAAAGACAGCACAAATATCAGATCTGAAATCCCGTTTGTTGCTTAACCATTGCCTGTGAAACATTAATCTCTTCAACCGTCTGTTTCTAGTCAGTCTCAGTGAATGCATTTAAAAGGAGAATGCATTTCCTTTTGTAACAGCTTGTAAACTTGAAGGTCTGTCTTTGAGTTTCTGCTGAATTCGAAACAGATCACACTTTCCTCTGCAGCCATTCACCTGCGTTCGTGTTTGCTTGCTACCTTTCTGCTCTCCTCTAGAAAGTTCTTTTGCCTAACCAATCAGTAGTGCTGCAACTTTTTTGATAATTAATCGACGTCCAAAAATCTAATTTTATTTACATTATATCTTATTGAAAAAACATGTGTGCAACCTGAGCTTAAGTGTTTCGATCAAAGCTAAATCCTTCTAAAAATCCAGCCAGCCGTACGCTTTAATCACACTACCTCACGAAATCAAAAAGCAGTATGAAAGAGGAAGAGGACAATATGTTATATAAGTCTCTGGTGTCCCCAGAATGTGTCTGTGAAGTTTCAGCTCAAAATACTCCACAGATCATTTATTATAACATTTTGAAAATGCCTATTTTGAGTGGAAGCAGAAGCACGCTGTTTTTCGGGCCTGTTTCTTCTTGGTTGGTAGATGCACTGGGGACCTGATTAAAGCACTTAAAACTGAAAAAGTCAAATTTTCATGATATGTCACCTTTAATGTTAGTGCAACTAGATGGGAGTCATTCTCACTTGACGTCTTTGATTTCCTCAGGGCCACTCCTCTAAAAGTCAAAACTGAAAATGCCAGTGAAAACAGAAGTCAGCTGTGTGGTGTTTGTTATCATGTAGAATGGAACGTCTGTGCTGTCCGACTTTCCTAGTGCTAGTAAAATAAATATCTGGTTGCTATGACTGTGGTGGAATGGACTTTTTAAGGAATGAATTCACTTAAAGGTTGCACCACTTCTGTGCACATCATCCTCACTATCCACTTTAACCACGCACTGAATGGACTGAAATAGCAATTTAAATGAAATAATTGTCATGCATTTCAGCACGACTAATGCATGACTAAATTAAAAACTTTCTAATTTAATTAGGTTCATTATACACAAAGCTCAGCCGTATTTCGCTGCCTTTCCCAGTTAATGTCATGCAATCATCACCTGCAGAAAGGAAAAATGAATGTTATAATGTATACTACTGTTTAAAAGTTTGGGGTAAGATTTTTTATTTATTTATTTTTTACTTTTATTTAGCAAGGACACATAACAATTGATCAAAAGTGACCGTAAAGACATTCATATTGATATAAAATATTTCTGTTTCACATAAATGCTGTTCTTTTGAACTTTCTATTCATCAAAATATCCTGAAAAAAAGTATCAAGGTCTCCACAAAAATACTGTATGAAGCAGCACAACTGTTTTCAACATTGATAATAAAAAGAAATGTTTTTCCTCATATTAGAATGGTTTCTGAAGGATCATGTGACACTGAAGATTGGAGTAATGATGCTGAAAATTCAGTTTTGATCACAGGAATAAATTACATTTTAAATTATATTTAAATAGAAACAGTTATTTTAAATTGTAATAATAATATTCCACAATATTACTGTTTTTACTGTATTTTAAAAAAAGAAATGCAGCCTTGGTGAGCAGAAGAGATTTCTTTTAAAAGCTAATAAAATTAAAAACCTACCGACCCCAAACTTTTAACGTTAGTGTATATTCATGTATGTTCTAGTAATTAATGTCCGCAGTAATTTAAAACATCATAGAGCAGGGCATTATAACCTGGCATATATCCAGACTTTAAATGCAAGCAGAAGCCTGCGCCAACCGGTCATTTCGACACTTGATGATCAGTAAATCAGTCAGGACTCATGATTCATGATGTGAAATGAGTCCTAGTCATTATTTTTGCAATTCCAAGACGCTGAAATTACATACTTCACTATTAATGCCTGAATACTTTAGACATCTCATGAGGAAACTTCACACGTTCAAGAATCTTAAGTTATTTGTTCTTCCAAGAACATAAAATAAAGCTGAATTATGGTAGCCTTCATCTAAACTATATAGAAATAGCTTTTAAGTTTGTTTCTGGTGTGCCCAAAAAAATAAAGAAGACATCTGTTTGTTTTACCTGACTGATGTGGAGTCATTTAAGGTCGTTCGCTGAACTCTCTTCCTCTTCTTTTTTGGCCCTCATACACCATTTGTCGTGAAATATGAAATCTGTTTGTCTGAGATTCTTTATGAAAAATAATCCACATAACTATACACAAACTATAAAAAACAGCTAGATGGAGCGCAGCTAAACAGAACAAATGTCAAGAACAGCGCTGAAGTTGCAGGATGCTGAAAAATAGATGCTGTACAAACAGCATGCAAGAACAGTTTCTGGGTGAAGACAGTCTGACAAACTCATGTTAAATGAAATGCATGAAGGACATAAAGAATATATTTACTTCTAAAGCCACTTTTCGTCTATTTAATGCTTTTGTCTGACACTGTAACGTAATCATTTGGGTTTCGGCATTGACAGTCCTGATTATAAGCCACATTTCAGCACATTCAATTAAACTAATCAAGGCCGAAAATACAATTTCCACTCCCTTTCCACAGGGACCGTTCTCTGTTTTCCGTATATCAATTTTGTAGAAACATCTGAATAAAACATCAAATCCAGCATGCACTTCATAACCGCTTGTTCTTTACTGAGCGTATTGTTCGCTCCCCATCTGTCACTCACAATCTGTTCATGTATTCAGTCTTTCAGCTGCTTGAACAACCATTAACCTCCCATTTTTGATTTTGTCATCATCAATATTCGGCTACTATGTTGCAGTGGACCTTGAGTTGACCTGGCATGAATCAACTCACTTGCGCCAGGCATTGCAAAATCACAATGAAATACAAAACCATTCTGGTATTTTATGTTTACTTTGTCTAGCCTAATATTTACCTAGCCTTCAGACTCAATGAGAACAATGCATTTACGTTCTGAAACGACTGACTTGTTCTTGAAGCTCAGACAATGTACTGTAATTATACAAGCACATCTATATTTCTAGTTTGTATTCTTTGGTTTAATGTATCCTCAAGACTGTTGCATGATAAATTGCAACCATTTTAAATGAATTATGCAGTTTTGCATGTTCAATTGCATTGTGCGGTTTAAATGCCGGTAAAACATTGTAAAAATGTGCATTATAAAGGTATTCATAATGTACATTAAAATGCATTATATCTTTTCATGAATAATTGTAACTAAAGTTAAAATGCATTATAATATTTGCAGATTCCTTGTTACATCTGAAATTGGTCGTTTGATGTGTTTTAATGCATTATGGTTTCAAAAGATGAATAGATAAACAATGAAATGAATGGGGTCACCAGACTTGGTCCTGGAGGGCCGGTGTCCTGCAGAGTTTAGCTCCAGCTTGCCTCAACACACCTGCCTGGAAGTTTCAAGTATACCTAGTAAGACCTCGATTAGCTGGTTCAGGTGTGTTTGATTAGGGTTGGAGCTGAACTCTGCAGGACACCGGCCCTCCAGCACTGAGTTTGGTGACCCCTAATGTATTATAACTGTGGGCATAAGATCATACAATGCATTATAAGGTGCATTAAAAATAAAGGTGTAACAATAAATAGATAGGTGTTATAATGCATTATACCTGTTGTTACAATTATTCAATGGACTAATTATAATGCATTAAATGCATGAAAATACAATACATATATATATATATATATATATACATAAATGTATAAATTTAATAATGAATAAAACCATGAAAAATAAATCACTTTTTTGAACAATAAACTGTATATATATGATATATAATGCATTAAATGTATGAAAATACAATACTTGTATATAAATACATGTATGTACATTTATAAATGTAATAAATAATAATAAAAAAAACAAATACAAATAATTTAAATAAGCTGGGATGCATGAGCGTTTATACTATAAATGCAAAATAGTCATATGTATTTCTGCCTAATTCAAAATAAAAATGTAACAATGAATAGATAACTATTATAAATAATACAATATAACTGTTGATACAATTACTGAATGCACTACTTATGCATTATATATAAAGGCATCAAGTAAAGTGTTCCCAAATGAGCTTTAATTAACTTTTTTCAAACCAATCAACTGTCCTTTTAAGCTGTTGTCTGGGATGCATTAGCATTTATACTATAAATGTAACATAGTCACGTGCATTTCTGCATGTAGTTTGAGAGTTTAGATCAGAAAGCATGTTTGATTTGGTTTACACCTGTATTTAGCACTGTCCAGTTGTGTTCGGATCAGCCGGTGTCACTACCAGCTGTGTCTGGGATTGACTAACTGATCCCCAGCAGGCCGATCCCAGACACAGTCCCGCTGGAGCAGCATCTGGTCTCCATGCACAAGTCTGCGAGTCTGAGGACATGTGCTACGGTTATTTTCCACCCCCTCTCAGCGCCTAAGAAAACGGCACAAATGAAGATCGCTGTGTCACAGAGCTTTACATTTCATCGAGTTAAGTTAGTGTTTGTGCGTGCGTGTTTTATTCTCTTGGAAAGCCTTGTGTGCTTGGTGACAGATTTGCAACAGTGTTTTTAATGTTATATATTTAAGAGTCCTCTGTGCTGAGATGACTTTTGAGATGTAAAATTTGACTACAAATCTGTAAACACTTTCAGTGGTTGGGAAAACAGCTTTGTTTCACCACTATGGAATGTGTTCACTTGCCTCTCGTGTGCACAGAGCCGACAGACACCTTGAGCACCTTCAAACGATCACGGAGGACGTTTCACTCTCTCAGACGAACCTTGAAACCTTCACAAAAACACTCAGTGACAAGGGCGGCCACCGTACAGGAGGTTTGTCTCATTCAAGACTCATTAACTCACATCACTTACCCATGAATCACAGCTCCTCTCCGAGTAAATACTGGATCTCCTCTCCATATGGCTCCCTGAGTCTGCAGTGTGAAGGATGGCTCTTTCGCTCCGAGACCGTCGGCTGTGTCCCGGTGCCAAGGTCATCTGATTTAGGAGCAGTATGCTGGCATGCGTTCATGTTGACGGGAAAAAAAAGCCTCTGGCTCAGAACAGAGTCAGAAAGCAGAGTTGAGATCAGTAGGGGGCGCAATTTCCTTTTCTTACCCCACAGAAAAGGCTCCTAATCCTAGACATTAGCTCAGTCGTCTGCTCACATTCATGCGTTTGGCTTGATTTTGACCATTTTTCAGAATTAGCTGTCCTCTCTTGAAAACACCTCTAAAATGAAAAACAGCCTAAGTATTAAATGAATGATTAATACTTCCTTTACAGTGTTTGTGTAGTCTGTCTGTCTGTCTGTCTGTCTGTTTGTCTATATATCTATCCATCCATCCATCCATCCGTCCATCCATCCATCATGGATGACAGACAGATGGATAGGTGATAGATAGATAGATAGATAGATAGATAGATAGATAGATAGATAGATAGATAGACAGACAGACAGACAGATGGATAGGTGATAGATAGATAGATAGACAGACAGACAGACAGATGGATAGGTGATTGATAGATAGATAGATAGACAGACAGACAGACATATGGATAGGTGATAGATAGATAGACAGACAGACAGACATATGGATAGGTGATAGATAGATAGACAGACAGACAGACATATGGATAGGTGATAGATAGATAGACAGACAGACAGACATATGGATAGGTGATAGATAGATAGACAGACAGATAGACAGATGGATAGGTGATAGATAGTGGATAGATGGATAGACATAGATGGATGTTTGCATGGACGGATGGGCAAATGCATAGATAGATAGATGGATGGATGGATGGATGGATGGGTGGATGGACAAAAAGACAGACAGATAGTTATAAATTATGAAAACTCCAGTGACACTCAGTGAAAAATCACCCAGAGCTGGTATGAAGTCAAATATCTGAATGCCGTTACCCAACCGTGAATCACTTGGCATTCTTGGAAGAGCCATTTTCCATGAAGTCTCGTATAAATCCTTGTTGGTAAACTGCTACAATAAAATGCTGTTTCCTGAGCCTGCAGAAGGAGTTATAAAAATGCATTATTTATGAAGTCATGAGGGGGAAACGGCCAGAAATAGTTCTTCTTAATTCTTTAAGCTCCCCATTATTTGAATGATGTCACAATAGCAGGAGCAATTACGCCACTTTAAACGATCGTGTGCTGGCATCGCTTTACTAACATGGAAACAACATGCAGAGCAAGAATCCTTTACTGGAGCCAGATGCTCATATTTCCAACCTAATTACTGATGAAGAGAGACTCTACTATCTTTAACCCATTTAAACTCAATTTAAAAAAGTTTTAGTGTTAGTCCATGCAAAGTAAAAAAAAAAAAACACGGTGCTAGGGTGTTGCTATGCATTCGCTAAAGCGTTCTGAGTGATTTCTGGCTTGTAGATATGGCTTGGTTGCAGGGTCAGAAATTAACTTTTCCATTCAAGGGCAATATTTACCCCCTGGAACTGATTTCCGGGGCATTTTTTAATTTGTAAAGGCATATTTTTAATGACCTTATTAATTGTATCGTGTTGTCAAATACTTTAACAAAAATTAACCAATTCAATCAATCAGAATACCTTATAATTAAACAACAAACTCTTTAAATTGGAACTCATTACAGGGTAGCGCTGCAATATTATGACAAAAATCATTATTTTCAATTATTGCTCTTGACATTGTAATAATGATTATTAATATTGATTAATAGAATACGTGTAAAAATGTTGTTCGTTTTTTCCGACCCTGTTTGCCTCCTTCAAAGTAAATCTGTAAGTAAGCCTGTTTTATCGTCCGCCAGGTGAAAAACACAAGTCCAATCGCTTTTGATCTGAGATGAGAGTCGGTTACTGAGTTAGAAATCAAGAACATGTTTTTGATTAATCTAACTGCAATTTATCTAAATTAGCACTGCAACTGTCAACTAAATTAAACAGAAGAAGTCGTGTGAGAGTATAAAAGTGAAATATGGAGAGCAGTGGCGACCACATGAAGCCTCTCTCTCTCTCTGTGTCTCTGACATTAATTAAATTGATTTACTGCACTGTCACTTTCAACACTTAACCCACGGTCCTCTGCGTGGTAAAGCTGGGACGGTTATGTAGACACGTTTGTAAACAGCATGGAGAGTCTGTCTCAACTTCAGATTTAGATTCAGTATCTTGCTCGTAAATGTTTACTATAAACTACTATCGGATCGCTCTGTAAATATAAATATAAATATGGATGTATTTATCAGCAACTTTATGAGCAAATTACAAAAAAAGTCAAAAATATGATGATGATATAAGTTGGAAAAAAATTTATAATTAACATTAATGTACTAGTTCGAGGAATGTTTATTAAAAGCACTTGGAAAAGCTAGCTACTTAAGCAGACTTGTTGAATTACCTGATACTTTATATTAAAATTACATGTTTATACATTTTTATGTAATTTTTCATGTTTATATTTTTTAAAGTAAAATATTAATTATAAATGTCAGTGAATATAAAATATTACTACATAATTATTTTACGTACGTTTTCATGTTATATATCTTAATTAAAATATTAATTATAAAAATTACTTAATGTATTTATATTTATATTTTATAATTCAAATATTAATGAAAAATATTACTTAAAAATAGAATGCAATCATATTTTATATTGTTTCAAGTTTATGATTTTTAAATACAAATATTATATTTGATATTTAAATATAAATATTAATTATTAATATTAATTGTAAATATTAATTACAAACAAATATATAAAAAGTAACAATGATGTTAATTTATAATGATAGAATCAAATAAAATACATTTGCATATATGAATTGAAAACTTTGAGTTTGCTCAAATATTTTTCTTTTAAAGACTTGTGCTGCATTCCATTCCATTTGGAATTTCCAACTTTCTACTACAAAAAATGCAACACAATGACACTTGAAGTCATGCTGAAATACCGACATCCACAGCTGACGATAAACATTCATTTTTAAGCAAATAAAATGTATCAGTTCAGTTTTTCCATCTGTAATTTTACATGTACAGCACAAATGCCAGCATTGCACAGATTCTTCTATCCTCCACTGAATGCTTTGTTGATTAATCGTACTTCTGCAAAAGCAGTTTGTCTCTTTATACCGCATATTACAAGCATTGTGCAATGGTACACCTTTAATTGATTAGAAGGCAGAGATGCCCAGGAAAATCCCACATCTGACTCTGGATATGTATGGGGTTCAGTTCAGCGATTATCAGTTTTATCTCGGATGTTGCTCCTGAAAGACATGCAGTAATAAAAACTGTATGTCAAAACTACATACAGTTTACTGTATGTCTTTCAGGAGCAACATCTGAGATATTTTGATTCGATTTGACTTTTGATTCAAGATTTTTTTATTTAAAGGGGTCATATGATCTTGCTAAAAAGAACATTATTTGCTGTAATGAAATGTGTTTATGCGGTTTAAGGTTCAAAAAACACATTATTTTCCACATAATCCACATTATTGTTTCTCCTCTATGCCCCGCCTTTCTGAAACGCGTCGATTTTTACAAAGCTCATCGTTCTGAAAAGCGAGGTGTGCTCTGATTGGCCAGCTATCCAGTGCGTTGTGATTGGCCGAATACCTCAAGCGTGTGACGGAAATGTTACGCCCCTACCATACTGTGATGCCTTGTCCCGGCCGGAGCGACGAGACAAAAACATTAAAAGCCATTATAAACGAGGCATTTGTTGCATCCAGTAATTACGGATTATAATGACTTATAAATTGAAATCGCATCATATGACCCCTTTAAGATTTTTTTTTTTTCCCCCGTGATTTTGGGTCTTCCTCGTTTCAGTCTAAAGTGGGCTGAATGAGTAAATAAGACATTTACGGCCCTTGAGGCGTTTTGTGGTAAAGTCATTTTAGTAACATCTGCTTAGTGTAAATTTCTCTCAACGCATGCAACAGTTTTGGCAATAAAACACATTAAGCTTTGACAACTGCTAAGAATTTGTGGACACATTCTGGAGGTGAAACTCGCCTGATGGTAACAGTGCCGGGTAGGGATGTGCATCTCATGACTCAGGCCGATACGAAACGCATCTCGATGCATAGCCAACGATACGATACATTAAAGATACATATGAAGCAGCTACCGATGCGATACGATTCACCCGTTACGATGCAGTGCGATCCGATTTCGATTCGATTCGATTCAATTCAACACAATGCGATTCAATGCAATATGATGCAATGGAGAAAATATGATCACTTTTAATGCCTCGAGGGCTGTTTCATAAAGAAAGTTAACCAAATAAGCCAGGCTTATTTCAGTTACTCTGACTCATTGCCAAATGATTTGGTTCCATAAAGCAAATTTAACATAGGCCTAGATCAAGCTTAGTCACTGTGGCAACTTATGCTGGAATGAAAATAATAAAGAAAATGACTATTTTAACTGCTATAATAGAAACACACATTAACTCATTTGAGCTTAGTAATTAGTAGTCTACTAGCTTACATTTGATTTACCTATTACAATAGTCCCTTTACAGTTACTGCTATCATAAAAAATACACTTTATATGTAGGTTTAAAATTCGACAAAAGACACATTTAATGTCCAACAATAAATATTTTAGCCAAATGTATATTTTACCCAGAATTATTGCGCTCCTATTCAATTGCGCTCTGTCGGCACGCTGGGCGCATGGTCCAAAAGGGTTGTACCTATTCTCTTAATGAGTCATTGGTGTGTTTTGGGCGTAACGTGCAATACACCAATCAGAGCCTCATCTCCCATTCCCTTTAAAGGCCAGTTGCGCACGCGCCATGGCGGATTCGCTATTTACATGGTGGAACTTGCAAGAGCAGAGACTGAAGGCTTCTCCAGAGAGGAAAGGTTGGTTCTGCTCGTGCATGCCTATTTTGTTTAATTTATGAATCGGTGAATTGATTTTTCTGAAAAACCTATGACCTACATTGTTACTGTTGTGCATCAAAATAACAATTGCAAAAAAGCTTAGTTATACTCAGTCTGTTGGAGAGTACTTGCTATAACACTCTTCCCTGTCATGTTGTAAATGACAGATCACTATCAGCACTCAACAAGGTAAATCCAATTCACATTAGACGATGACACCCTGATGAAAGATGAAACACTCCTCTTTGTGTTAAAGTGAACAGTCAAGCATACCTGAGCAAAGAAGGGATTATGCGGATTTGTTCAGAAGTATGCATGTGTGAACGTGCAACCGAATGTCCGCATGTGTGCTTGTTGATGTCTTTGTGTTGGTTTAGCACATCAGAGGCATGTAGTCTTGGATCAACTGTAAAAGCATCATTCTGATTCACACCATCCCAACTGTGTCCAGCCTGCATGGAAGCTTTGATTCGCATGCCAAACATTATACGGTGAGGATGTGCTGGCACTTCACAGGCGAGTAAAAGTGCGAAAGAAAGAGCAAAACAAAAGTGCAAAAATGTGAAAGAAAGCACAAACAGAAAGCTGAAAAAGTACAAAAGAAAGTGCAAAAAGGTGTGAAAGAAAGAAAGAAAGAATAAAAGAAAGTGACCAAATTTCTGAACATGGAAACTGAATGTTGCTGGATCCTCCTGAACAACTGTTGGCTTGTTTATTAGACGTTACACACTATGAAGTCTGTTTCACTGTTCCACTTTGAATATGGTGCACAGGCAATGAAGTATAAATGCTTATTCCTCACTGACCAACACTTCACTTTTTTTTTTTTCAAAGGGAAAAATCCACCCTGGCTGCTTCTCTGGGAAAGTCTGCAGTTTTCCTCGTAGGGAAACACTGATCATTTTAAATAAGACTTCTGTATCTGGATTAAAAACAAAGTTGAACCAAACATTCAGCAAGCTGATGTAAAACCACATCTTTACTCCATAATTAAAAAAAATATTACTGTAAAATAAAAAGGAAAACTGTTGTTTTTTTGGCCAGAAACATACTATATATCAGTATTTAGTTGTGAATGCTTGGTCACACATCGCAAGTGTGCGGTCCTGTTGTAAATACAGTACATGAAGGAATAGTTCACCCAAAAATAAAAATGTAGTGAAAATGTACTGACCCTCAGGCCATCCAAGATGTAGATGAGTTTGTTTCTTCGTAGGAACAGATTTGGAGAAATTGCATCACTTGCTCACCAATGGATCCTCTGCAGTGAATGGGTGCCGTCAGAATGAGAGTCCAAACAGCTGATGAAAACATCACAGTAATCCACAAGTACTCCACACCACTCCAGTCCATCAGTTAATGTCTTGTGAAGTAAAAAGCTGTGTTTTTATAAGAAACAAATCCA
Organism: Sinocyclocheilus anshuiensis; assembly: GCF_001515605.1. Lineage (NCBI taxonomy): Eukaryota > Metazoa > Chordata > Actinopteri > Cypriniformes > Cyprinidae > Sinocyclocheilus > Sinocyclocheilus anshuiensis. The sequence goes on from NW_015554094.1 coordinate 347,680, forward strand.
TCATTAAGACATTTTAACTTTAAACCATCACTTCTGGGCAAAATATGAGACCATAATTCATATCCCATTTTCCTCTCACATCAAATCTACCGACATATTTGTTTAGAGCTGTTTTGTTTCACTTAAAAATGTAAATGGTTCTTTATCTGTGCATATTTCTCTCCTGATTCAGAAGCCTTTTTTTATTGGAGAAAGCAATGTTATTGGTTATGGACTCATATTTTAGCCAGAAGTAATGGATTGAAGTTAAAATGTCTCGATGGATTTGTTTCTTACAAACACACAGCTTTTCATTTCATAAGATGTTAACTGATGGACTGGAGTGGTGTGGATTACTTCTGGATTATTGTGATGTTTTTATCAGCTGTTTGGATTCTCATTCTGACGGCACCCATTCACTACAGAGGATCAATCAGTGAACAAGTGATGCAATGCTACATTTCTAAAAAAAATAATAATAATCTTTTCAGATGAAGAAACAAACTTTTTTATCTTGGATGGCCTGAGGGTGAGTACATTTTCAGCAAATTTTCATTTATGGGTCAAATATTCCTGTAAGGTACATAACCTCAGTACTCAAATGTCAGACATTTTTAATCACTGTTCCATTGAAATGGAGTCACGGGTTTATAAAAGTCTTTTCAAACTGTTGTTTCATCAGTAGCTGATCTGAAAGAGAAACAAGAAATACATGAATTATGTTCCACACTGTCAAAAATGACTTTTCAAAGATTAAGAAAATACTATTTCTGTCTCTCTTCAACATTTCATGTTTAATTCATTGTGTTACTTGCCGTTTCTTTGAAACGATTTTCACTCAGAAATTGCTAGTAAATGTCACAAATAATTACAAAATAAATCCAACACCAGCTGATTTCAGTGTGTGTATCTGTTCACAAGTCAGCTCTAAATCGTCTTGTGATAAGATCACATTCTGAGGTTGCGGTCACATTGCATGTGTGCATAGTATAAACGCTAATGCATCTTGATGCATCAACACTTTAGGCCGTCGACTCACCTCACACGCAATTAAACTTTGCCAGTTTAAATGAACGCAACCTCTCAATCTAGAACAATGTAAACATTTGAGACATGTTAGTACCAGGTGTAAACAGCCATCTGTCTCAGCAGACATGTGATCGGATCACTCCAGACAGATGTGTAAACAGTGCCTAAGTGAGATTAGGCTGCTATTTGGCTGTTATAAGGCTCACTGGCTGCAGATGCAACAAAAATATCATATTAAATGTCATAATTTCTTATTATACAATAGTATTCACTGGTTAAATAAGATTTTGATAATTCATCACAACGTAATGACGTTTATTTATTTCATGATTACACTCCACGTGTTCACACATATTGCTCTAGTTTTTTATAACGGGCAGTGCGATTTTGGAGTATTAATCTAAATTGCGGTCCTGGATATCATCTGTCAGTACTGAGAATTTTTTTCCTGCGGTAATGGATGCAATTCATCCTTTGGGCTTTAACATTAAACAACTTGATTTTTCATTTTCTGAAATTTGTGAGTGATGCTTTGCAAGTGCAAATCTCATCCGATCTCTTAAAGCAACAGTACACCTCCTCAAAAGCAGTGTAATTTGTGGTATTATTGGTGTTCGTAGCACAAACGGTGTGGGATACGTTATAGACCAAAATGTATATACATATTTGATATTGCATAATGCCATATGAGAATTTGTTTATGTGACACATGCAAAACTTGTTGCATCTGATGATACTTCATCAGCAGTCTATTATTATGACTTATAGTGATAGACATGCTTACCTTGACAAACAAATAAACTGGTTGTCATGACTTTTCTTATAAGCAAATCATGTTAAAAAAAAAAAAATTTTAATAGTTTACACAGCAAAAACATATTTCCTAAATTGGTCCGGCCTAAACCCTGGCAAATATCCTGGTTATAACTAAAGGAATTGCAATTGCATTGGATCCAAACCTATAAACAAAAGATTTCATAAGTGTTATTAATGAAATAGACATTTTCCTTGTTATTGTATGTCATTTCATAAAGCATCTCACCAACTTCTTTCCAATCCACATATTTCCAACTAATGGGTCAGGAATGGAGGAACATATCACTCTATAAATCACTAATATCCTCACCTAAAAAAAAAAACAATACACTAAATTAGGTTTTCATGAAAGTCTATTTAAAATAAGCAGGATGATTCATTTCCAGGCTCATCTGGGATTTGAAAACATCACATTTACAGAAGCCCTGCAAGGCTTTTCTTCTGCTAATGGATGAGGTTTCCTTGTGGAGAGGTTTTTTGTAATTATTAAATTTCCAGAGCACATCTGCCAGTATGGTATGTGCTATCTTAACTACAGGAAATATCAAGCACTTTTTCAGATTTATAGATATGATTTGTTATTTTGTGCACATTGAGACACTAAGAGCATCTGAATGAATTATTCTGTATAGTTATATTCTCTACTGAGTTACAAACTGAGTGTTTGAGTAAATCAAGCGAAAAAAAAATGCCTTGGTCATAAATTTACCCCAAAATTAAAAGAAAATGAATGCACTGCATGTTGCATTAAAAAAATGAATTTCACCCCTTTGGACTGTAACTCCACATGTGAGCCTCATCTTGTGACAATCATGATGTGTGTTTTGAAACACATGGTCTATGAAATGTCTGTAAACGTGTTTCTGATCACCATAAATGAAAAATCACTATTCTTCATGAGCAAACAAATTCTTGCTTTTAAACAAAGTGGAGGAGAGTGTTCGCCATAATTGTTCTTTGTCAAATGTTGCATGTGGTCAAAAGCGAAAGTCTGCAGGGGACGGACAAAACATCTGGCTGGCTGACAAAGATTAGCGATAAAAGAACGTAAACAGAGAGAAAATGCAACTCAGATGTTGGAAAAAATACTTCAGCCTCCAATAATTATCAGGTTTTTCTTAAAACTGTCACAGATGGCATGCTGAAATCAGTTCCCCGCAGACTCAACAGCTGCCTGATTACATTACATTACATTGTCATTTAGGCGATGCTTTTATCCAAAGTGACTTTATTAAGACGTTAAGTTCACTACAACCTGCGATTCTGCCAGCAAACCTCAACAAAACCACCTGGTCACTGAACCCTGAACCTTCACACACAAGCTCTGAGCTCAAACCTCTGGACTACTGCATGAAATACGTTTATTTTTATGTCACTCCATTTTCTCCAGCCAAAATTCAAAGCGAAATTCGCAGTAAACTATGCTAAGGACCATGTGGTGGATACTGTACAAACGTTAAGCTCCAATCTGATCGCCAGGTTTTATGCAATGTCCGGGTGTCTTTCCAAGATCCCCAACTGCTGCAATGAGCACTCGGAGGAAGAACTAGTCGATGGTTTTGGCAATGTTTGCAACCTTAAAAAAGATTTACTTGAATCCACAAGACTATTCTGCTGTGTTTTCAGAATTATGTCCGATAAATCAGAGGTTCATAAAAGACGCCAATGTTTAATAAAAGGTTTGTAATCAGAATCAATTCTGCCAGGTCATATATTTATGAAGCTAACTATTGGTTGACAAGCAATGCGTCCGAAAACACTCTGTTTATTCATTTCGATTTTACTTTTAGAAATGTGATGTAAAAAGTCAACTGTGGTTGGTCATGTTAATCAGAACAACTCTTCTGTCCAAGTGCTTCTTGGCCTAAATAAGAAGCAAAATAGATCAAACTTTATGCTTATGCTGTCAAAAGCCTGTCTACACAAACCTGTATTTCTCATGAGCGACTTGCTTGTACCTCCAAAACAAAGAGTTTTGAAAGAAAGAAAGAAAGAAAGAAAAGACGCCTGCAGGCCATTAGCACCAGCATTGTAAATTGGCTCTGGACATCTGCAGTTTGTTTGCCTCCTGAATGCTTTTCTCAATCAGTATTCCAGGCATGATCCCATGCAACTGCTCTCCCTCAGAGAGGTCATGCCCTCAGAAACACAGAGGCCACAAACTCTGCCCTGCATTACACCACAGGAGTCGTGTTTCACTGGCCCCGGAGCCGCGTTGTCTGCCGTGTGTGAAGAGCTGAGATGCTGATGGACTAAATGGGGACCACACTCCAAAATACGTGTGCCTAAATTTAAGATCTATGCATTTTAATTGCATTTCCAACCATTTGGATTACACCATTTTAATGTAAACTAATAGACTTAATATGATGCATATTTGTCAGTCAGACATTCAGTAAATGAAACAGGTAAGATTTCTGCACTCAAAAAAAGCTTATTAACTGTTTGAATCTATTTGATTTCATTAATCATATTTTTTAAATGCATTTATTCAAATTGCATAGAATCAGCATCAGTCTGAAAACAGGTATTTAGATAAGTATGAACATGATTAAAAATATATCTTGTTGTAAAACAAGCAATATTTATTTTGATTTTATTTAAATTATATTTTCAAAATGCATTTCTTCAAATTGCTTAGGATCAGCATAAATCTGTTTATTGTGAAAATTAAGTTTATTCAGTTAAAAAGTATATGAACAAGCAATATTCAATTAGTTAAAATATATGAGATTACAACAAACTTAATTTATTAAAGGGGTGGTTGATTATGATTTCACTTTTTGAACATTAGTTAGTGTGTAATGTTGCTGTTAGAGCATAAAAAACGTCTGCAAAGTTACGACGCTCAGAGTTCAATGCAAAGGGAGATATTTTCTTTTAAAGAAATCGCTGTTTCTGACATCACTAACCCCGATGTTTAGATAAACCCCGCCCCCGGGAACACACAACTAACCCGTAATGGTAAGGGGGCGTGACGTTTCTGGACAACGTGCACTAGGCGGTTAGCGAATCACAAACACACTGAGCCCGCTAACCAATCAGAGCCCATTGCGTATTTCTGAGGGAGGGGCTTCACAGAACCAGGAACTCAACAGACCGTTTTGACGAGAATGGAAACAGCGGTGTAGAATAAAAGTAAAATATGTGAAGATAATGTGTTTTTTTAAAAACGAAGCATGAACACGTTATACTGCACCCCATAAACACAATCAAGATTTCGAAAAAAGCTGATCAACCACCCCTTTAATGATAAATATATAAATTATATGTAAATGTTTACAATATATTAAAAATATTATATAAACTGATTATTGTTTATTTAAAACAGTCAGTTAATTAGTACTATTATTGAAATCTGACCTGTTTCATTTATGTATGACTGACAAATATGCATCACATTAAGTATATTTTAAAACCTCGAAATCCAAATGGATGGAAATTTTATATGCAATTTTAATACACAAATCTTAAGTTTAGGCCTAACTATTTTTTGAGTGTAAATGCCTATCTTCACACGTCAGGCTTTTTACTGATTTACTCTTGGCAGCATGTGGCAGCATGTTTTGCACAGGCAAAAACCATTTAAACATCTAGTTTTATGCAATTAATGCTGTCCAGTTATTAATTTTATTAAGTGCCAACAGTTCTGTGTTGAGTAAAACTGAATGCAGATAAATAATTAAACCTGATTGCCACATGGACAGATATTTTTACACTGTGAATTACAATCAGTCAGTGTAAACAAAGCGAATGAAAACTTAAGGTGCATCTTATATCCTTCGTGAATGTACGAGGTGGAAATCACTTACCATAATGAAAAGAAAATGAGAAGAAAACTTGATCCTGAAATCAAAACGGTAACATCTCCTAGATAAACATCCATATTTCTGCTCCACCCGTCAATGGATTTTCTCTTCATCTGTTTGGCAAGACGTCCGTTCTTCAGATCTGACCTGCTGACAAGAGGCGAAAGGATGAAATGAATTTAGTGATGAATGTGCTGTGATTAAGGTTTCTCACGCTATTATTCACCAGAACTTCACCATTTCTCACAAACATTTTTACAATAATTAATATTATTTTTTATAGTTTTTCCTCACTCAAATTAACTTGGGGACATCAGCAAAGAAAATAAGCCCTTTTCAGAGGATGTTACATTTTAATTTTCAAAAAAAAAAAAGGTTTTGATTGCACTAAGTTGAGTTAGTTCTGATTTCATGTTGTGACCAACAGCTTGCAGACAGCATCTGACTTCCACCTCAGATTAGCATGATCAACAACGAAATTAGTTTGTATTTCCATATAAAACCAACAAAAAACACAAAGCAGCTGTGGCAAACAAACACAGCAGGTGCGCAGCAAAACAAATGCAGCAGAACACACGCAAGTGCCAGCCATCAGCCGCTGCGCCACGACAAAGATAGTTTACCTTCAGCACCCTTCAGAGATTCAAACAATACATTCCCAGCGCTCATTGTTATCTGTACTGACTGTTATTTAAAGGAGCTTCCAATTTGTTGCATACTGCTCTAGCATGACCCTAATTGGCCCTGCTGATAACTGTACAGTCTGCTTCTAAAAGCATCTCTCTTCATTGTTTGCCATTCAAAAATAGCCATGTATTCTGACAAAATGACAAAATATCCATCCATCCATCCATCCCTCTAAAACTTCAAGGCTTTTTCTTCAAAACTTTTAAACCAATATGTACTGACAAACTTTTAAATTCAAATAACAATTTTAAACTAGAAAATCAAAACATTTTAATCCCTCTATTTTATATTCAAATTCAAACTGTAATTCTGCCTTCTGTTTAGCACCTCAATTCAATTTCATTTAGAATTCTGCAACTGAACTGGAATTTAAACGGCATTCTCGTTTCATTTCTGAATTTTATTTGATTTATTGTGAGGTCTGTCCAAAACCAGAGGTATGTGTAAAATGTACAGCGGTGTCTTTGTAGTATTGTTTCCATATGGTCCACATACTGTAGATTCCACCTGAATGAACTGTATATGAAACCTGGAGAAGATCATGGACAGACATGAATCACACCTGCAGAGGCAGCTCATCCATCTCACCTGGAGAAGCGTTTGATCTGTTGATTATTATTGATGGGAAAACTCAAGATACATTGAAAATTACGTTTATGGCCGATGGTCTTTCAGCACATATCCATCACTCCAAACATATTCGAATCTGTAGGCAAAAGGAAGCATATGGAAGTGTATAGATGGGTCAAATAACTCACTATTACGCAATGGCATAAAGCACACATCAATGCATAGCATAACTCTAGCTTTTTAATAACGTTCACTGTTTCATGAACCAGCTGTATATTATTACGTAAGTGACTGAGCTATTCGGAGGTGGGTGAGCAGTATAGAGGAAGCCACATCACATTTTCCGGGTCTCACCAAGACATAAACCACTCCTGTGGTCTATCCTGTCTGTAATGCTACCATACTGTAATGTTCTTGGCAAGCGTTTTGTTACCAATCTGCCTCTCGGGAGTGTGAGACGTGGCCTGGTGGGCTTTACACACTTTACACTCTGACATGTTGCATGTTGGCGCTTATGTTATGCATTTAAATCCATCACTGCACTCCTTTCTTCCCATGGACTCCTGTTTCTTCTTCACTTTCCTGTCAGATTAACCCTTTCCCCACCAGCGGTTTAAAAAAAAAAAAAAGTGGCCAGCCACCGCCAGAATTTTTGATAATTTTCACAAAATTTTCATGACTTCCATAATATTTTGTTGAATGAATATCTGAAAACGCGATATTGCCAAAAGAAAGAACAGAGCCTCTGCCTAAAAAGAAAAAAAAAAAAATCTAACTTCATGCATTCTTATATTTTAATCAACACTTGAATGTGGGCAAGTTTAATTAAAAATCAACAAAAAAACAAAACAAAGTACCTGAACAAAAATGCAGAGAAAATTGCATGTTTGTTAATTGCATAATAGCTTATTATAATTGTTACATGTATATTATCATTATAAATAAAGCCAAATATAAATAAAATATACATGTATATAAAACGTGTGTGTGTGTGTATATATATATATATATATATATATATATATATAACTCTATGCGAAGGAGATGTGTTGCACTGCGTGAGGCAAATGGTGGTCACACCAGATACTGACTGGTTTTCGGACCCACCCGGACCCCCAATACAGTAAAACTGCACATTTTAGAGTGGCCTTTTATTGTGGCCAGCCTAAGGCACACCTGTGCAATAATCATGCTGTCTAATCAGCATCTTGATATGCCACACCTGTGAGGTGGATGGATTATCTCTGCAAAGGAGAAGTGCTCACTAACACAGATTTAGACAGATTTGTGAACAATATTTGAGAGAAATAGGCCTTTTGTGTACATAGAAAAAGTCTTAGATCTTTGAGTTCAGCTCTTGAAAAATGGGGGCAAAAACAAAAGTGTTGCGTTTATAATTTTGTTCAGTGTATATATATATATTTAAAACGTCATAATCGGCATCTTAGTATAATATAATATAATAACACAAAACATATCATAACAGTTATTATACATAGTTAAATATGGCTAGGCTGTTTCTTAGGGATGCAGAAATGCATGTAAAGTTCTGTAGTCAGGAGAAATCCTATCTGTCACATCCATGAGCGCGGTGTGTTTTTTGGACCATGCATTGGCTGCGGACCGCAGAGGCTGATTTTGGGACGCCCAGCTGGCTTCAAACTCCTTGATTCTTTTTTTTGAGGTGATAAGTCAGGCTACATCCTGACTGTATTGTGACTGTAGAGGTGTTTGAATAGTGCAGCCAAATCAAGTAATTAACAGATGAGGAAAAGCCAGTAAAAAGCCTTGAACAGGCATGTTCACTCGAGGTCTGGATTTGATATCTAAAGAACTGAAAGAGCGATCCAAGCCAAATCTAGTAACCAGAAGATCACAGACACTGGAGGTGGGACAACTGCATAGCAACAGGCTAAATCCCCTCAAAACACCCTAGCAACCGTGGAGTATCATCATGGCAACCACTCATAACACCCTAGCATCATAGCAGTGACTTCTGAATGTGTAAGTGCTGCTCACGTTTACTTCAGAAATATCTGGTGTTAGCAGGCGCCTGTAGAGCATCATGGGAGAACAAGCTCAGTGATTGTTTGTGGAAGCTCTCGTTTGTCAGCACAAGTCTCTTAATGACTGCTCTGTTCTGTTGAACACTCATTCTGCACTAGATTTCCCATATATTCCACATATGGTGGGAATTAGTGGACTGGCGATATCTGCTATCTGGTATTTTCCTCTCATACATACAGGCAGTCAGCGTTCCTCTTGTGCTTTACTGTTAGATTGGAGTGGAAAATCTGTGTGCTCTAATGCTGTAAAGGGTTCACATCAAACTCTACTGTTTCTCTTTTATAAAGGAAAACTAAGTTGGTACAATACACCATTATGAGGTTTAGGTAGTCGTCATAGTAAGCTACCCAAAACAAAATTTTTGTTGGTATAATGGTTGCCTGTTTTGTTTAGTTTTTAGCTCTCATATTTCTTGACTTTAACTCTTTCTGCACAATTGACAGAATTTTTCAGCTTTCTGTCTTTTCAGTTATATGGTAGGGGCTCTATTACTATGGAATTATTTTTGTGTCAATAAAAATGAATGTAACTTAATAAAACTGAACGTAACTTTTCCTGAAACTATCAAAAATATGCCATTACAAAAGAAGAAAAACACAATGAAAATGAAAAAATGAACTCAGTCGCACAAATTGAACATGCTCTTCAAATATGCTTCATTCTTTGTTAATGATTTTCAAAGATTCGTTTTCGCAAATCGTGGATTTTGAATGCGTTGCCACAGATTTCGTTTACGCTTCGCAAATTTTCGTTTACTGTTTTGACACAAACCTCTCGTGGGGGCGGGCTTAACAGCGATCTACTCTGATTGGCTAGAGAGCTTTTGATGGACAGCTGCTCTCTGACTTAAGTTACGTTCATTTTTATTGACACAAAAATAATTCCATATATTACACATCGTACTGAATCAAAACACGCTGAAGACTGAAATGATGACAACTTTTTGTTTGAAATGTTGCTTTTTTTAAATGAAACTTGCCCACATTCAAGTGTTAATAAGAATGCACAAAGCTAGAATAAAATGTTTTTTGTTTGTTTGTTTAAAAGCAGTGGCCCTGTTCTTTCTTTTGACATATTGAATGTTCAGATATCCGTCCTAAAAAATATTATGGGTGCCATGAAAGTTTTGTGAAAATGATAAAAAATGCAACGTAAAAAAAAAAAACTAACAAAAAAATACAATGGCGGTAAAAGAGTTAAAGATGACATTTTAAAGTAAGCTCAATGCAGGTACTCAACCACAAAAAAAATTCAAACAGGAAAATCAAAGTTGGTACACCACAGCTCCAAAAGTAGAAAAATATTGAATTATGTTCTCACCACAGGTGACGTTTCGAGCCTAAAAGCACTTCATCAGACGGAGGGATAGTTTAGCTGAAAAATGAAAATGGTTGGTGGTGAATGAATGAATGTGCAACAGCAGAGAAAACCCAGTCTCCAGGCCCAGAATGACTACAATAACCCAAGCAACCACGATAAATTGCAACCAAAAGGGAGTAGTTTTTATTTACATAATTCAACAAAAGGGAATACCAAAAAGGGTATCAGCTTCAGAAGGGGGCAAGGCCAAAATAACAAACATAAAGCTAACTCTTTTATAACCAACTAACTAAGCTACAAAGAAAAGAAAACAAAATACAGCAAAACTACACTGTAAAAAAAATTCTGTAGTTTTTTCAAAATAATTTTGGCAGCTGTGGTTGCCAGAATAATTTGGTAAAAAATACAGAAAAACTGTAAACAAATTTACAGCCAAAAACTGCTAATTTTACAGTATAAAACTGTAATTTACAAACAAGAAAATTTGAATGTAAACCAGTAAATTCAACAATGCACACTGCTATTAAAATCTGTTTTGTACCTTTAACATACACAAAATTTTACAGTTAAAATTACACTTATTTTTTACAGTGTAAGCTAACTTCCTGTCTAACACAACCAGGAGAAAAGAAGTAATGCAAAACAAATGGCACCCACCTTCCTACCCCAACAAAGAAAAAATAAAGACATTAAATAATAGCAATAACTCAAATTAACATTCACTTCTCTCTTTAGAGTCTCAATCATAGATGGGATCAATGAGACAAAGGACAGAAGCTCTTCTTCAGCAGTCTCAACACAATTGAGGTAAAGATACACCAAATCACCAAACTAATGGCTTCACAACAGCAGCTCTGGAGATGAAGACGAGACCTCAGCCGCTGCACACCATCTAACCACCACCAACCACTGCTCTGTGGGTAGCTGTAGTTTAAATACTTTCTCTTCTCTCCCATCATCCAATCACAGCAGCATCAGGTGGTGACACTGGTTCTGCGGGGAGAGAGAGAGAGAGAGAGAGACAAAGCATAGCTTGGCACAACAACAGAACCTTATGGCTCTGGGCGTAACACCCTCAAGTTGTTCCAAAACGGTATGACTTACTTTCTTCTGCTGAACACAAAAGAAGATATTTTAAAGAATGTTGGGAACCAAACAATTGGCGGTAGCCACTGACGTCCATAGTATTTTTCCCATACTATGGAAATCAATGGGGACCATCAACTATTTGGTTTTCAACATTCCTCAAAATATCTTCTTTTATGTTCCATAGAAGATAGAAAGCTTTCGAACAGCTTAAGGGTGATTAAAAGACAGAATTTTCATTTTTGGGTGTACTATGCCTTTAAAGAGATTTCGCCCAAAAACGAAAATTCTGTCATCATTTACTCACCCTCATGTTGTTCTAAAACTGTATGATTTTCTTTCTTCTGTGGAACATAAAAAAAAAAAGAAAAAAAAAAGATATTTTGAAGAATGCTGGTAACCAAACAGTTGCTGGAAGCCATTGATGTCCATAGTATGGGAAAAAATACTAAATAAGTCGATGGCTACCACCAACTGTTTGGTTACCCACATCTCTCAAAATATCATATAGTTTTGGAACAATTAAGTAGCTTCAGTTTACATGAACAACGGCACAAAAAACTCAAAAATAGTCTCTTTATTTTTTTTTTTGGTCCATACAATGAAATTCAGTGGGCTCCAATGTTGTTTGGTCCCCACTGACAAAAACAGTTCTCAGTTCTCTATCGAATAGTTACATGTAAGTTCATCTGAACTGTGTCTGACACGTGACGCTACAATGTTTCACACATAACAGGAGTTACCTATAACATTGTTTTGCTATTTTTTTCCCTTTTGTCTCCATGCAAAGTTTTCTTTTGGTGTGTTTTTGTGCAGAGTGAACAGTGTCTGGATTTACGACAAACTTCAGCTTTCTCGATCTGCTTAGGGTCAAATCCTGACTTCAAGGGCTCATATTATGGAAAACCAGATTTTCCTTGCTCTTCTGAATTAAAAGAGTTTGAGAATGTGCAATGAAACATACTTTATCTTCAGAACTGAAAACTCAGAATACTTTCATCATCTGAGCTCATTCATTCAAATAAATGATACTGATCTGACATCAATATCAGCCACTTTTGACCATATTTCATAGTAAACTGACAACTTTGATGCTGATTGAAATCAAACATATAACACTAAGCCGTCAGGTTTTTCTGCTTGATGTGTCCAACAAACAGAAGGTGTTGAAAACTAAAGATGAATGAACACATGTACAGTCCGTCCTGCACATTAATTGGATTTTTAATCCAGACACGCTTCATTTTATAGAAGTCCCTCATAAGTGCAGTTCTCATAAAAGGAGACTATAAAACGACATCAATATTAAACATAGTCTTAAAAGTTATATTTGTATGAACAAGGACAGAACGTGGTGGTTTAAGAAGCATGACGTATCTGATTGGTTTTTCCATTGAGGCGGAGAGAGAGCGAGACACTGTTTCTGCCATGAGCGCAGATCTATGGAAAGATGCTCTGCTGCTTGGAGATCAATGCGGTTGAAAAACAGCTTTGGACAGCAAAAAGCTGAAGTACAGAGATCTTGTTCTCTCTTCCTGTGCGGTCTGACTCAAAGACACTACACAAAAGGAGATGTTAGGCAGATTGTCAGATGTTTGGTTCTACATACAGTAGTAAATGGTGATTTATACTAACAAACCCCTGAAAAGACCAAAAAAAAAAGTGGTCAAAATGACTCACAAGCTATATTCCAAGTCATATGATTTATATGCAATATGCTCTGTGTGAGGAACAGATGCTATTTGCCGAAAATCTTCCTCTCAAATCTCATTCATACTTACTGCAACACAAATCTAGTTTTGAGTGTGCGGAAAAAAAAAATGATATTCACTGAATTTTTTTTTTTTTTTTGGCAATTTAAGGATTTACTTTCATTAAACTGCTAGTAACCAAGGTAACAAATTTAGGATACAAAAACATTGTGGGAACATTTAAAAAAAAAAAATGTTTATTAAACGTTGAAATGGCCAGGTTTCTTCTTGTGATTAGAATGTTTAAAAGTTACAATAACATTTCTTACATAATTCTATTAATTTTATTTTGACACAAAATATAATGTCATTTGAATGTTTATTCATTTTAAATGTTAAAATGCCCAGCTTTCTTTTGTGATTATAACACTATTTAAAGGTTATGAAACAAGGTTTCTTACATTCTAATAAATTTATTTTCACCTAAACTATAACTTTATTGGAACATTTATTTTTAATGTTCTAAGAATGTTGAAATGTCCCATTCTTGTCATGATTATAGCATAATTTAACAGTTACAAAATACATTTCTTAGAATGTTCATCAAGTACAAATAACATCATAAGGATGTTTTGAGAATGTTGATCTCAGAAAGTTTTTAGAACGTTCCATAAACATTACTTTAAGAATGTTTTGTCCTAACATTTAACTTTAAAAAAAATATATTAGTGAAAGTTGTAAGAACATTCCATGTTAGCTGAGAAATTTCACAAATAATTAAAGAAATAGCAAGTAACACAATTAAATTAACATAAAAATTTAAAGTAAAAAAGACTGAAATTGTATTTTCTTGTAAAACACTCTAATAATCTTTATTTACAACTTTGAGAAAAAAAAATGCAGTAGGTTGACATCTGAGGTCTTGCAAATCTACTAGCGCAGAATAATGCATGTAATAGGATTGTTTATCCCCTCATAATTTTCAAAATCATTTTGCAGAGTTTTTTACCTTTTCTAGTAAACATCGATGTAGGGACAGTGATGACAGCAACCCAACGGATGAGTGTTCTTATATTAAACAAAGAAATCTAATGAAGACCTGGTTGACAAACTAAATTTGAAATCATTTTTGTTTGGTCAAATCTGACATGGCGATCCAGACCGTCCATGAGGGTGGGCACATATGACTCCCAGAGCGGCTTATTGAGAGAAACCGTAAATATTTCCACTGACATCATGGCCATATCCAGAGTGGAAAACGTTGGAGTCGGTGGATTTACTTGTGCTCCATGGCACAGAGATTCCATCGGATCAGGATCGCTTATGGTCTAAATTAACATCAGCTGCTGGTCTCCCTGCATATGAGAAAACCCCAACGCTGCTCTTTTTCCAGCTTTAACGCGCAAACGTCCAACCATAAACCTGAAGCTGCTTTCGTTTAAGAAAGTGGATTCTTCACATGCATGGCGTTCACAAATACACACACATACACATGCTGATGAACTCACTGTACAGATGTCCTTGTCCTTCCAATGAACACGCTCGTCATGTAGTCTGTAAAGTGTTCTTTAGATCTGCATGCATGTGACTCAAATACATTTACGAAGCCAGATACTTCCTTCTTAAACTTTTAACTGTAGGTTAACATCAGCCGTTTATCATAAAAGTTTTATTGGGTGAAGAAGGATGACTGCCTCCACCAAATTTCCATTCGTGCAGCGTGTCTGGCGAGTCTTACCTGTAACACTGTAAATTGGTGCCTAAAAATTCCATTATCAAACTCTTGAGGGCAAAGTTTACACATAATGAATTATTAGACCAGCACTGTGCTGACGTTTCCAGTAGGTGGCTTCTGCAAAGGTACTTTGGAGTCTCATTTGCCAGATTTGCTTGAGAACACATGATTTTCGCATTTTCTGGAGTGCTCTGGCAAACATCACTATTACTTTGCTCACACCATAAGGTTAGGGATTAAAACAAACCCATGAGTATTATACTTTGGTGCATAACCGTTTGAGCGAATAATAATTAAAATCTTACGTATTGTTGAGAAGTATTGTTGTTGTGACTTAAAGGGTTACTCCGCTCCAAAATGAAAATTTTGTCATTAATCACTTACCCCCATGTCGTTCCAAACCCGTAAAAGCTTCATTCGTCTTCGGAACACAATTTAAGATATTTTGGATGAAAACCGGGAGGCTTGTGACTGTCCCATTGACTGCCAAGTAAATAACACTGTGAAGGCCCAGAAAAGTATGAAATGCATCGTCAAAATAGTCCATCTGCCGTCAGTGGTTCAATCTGAATTTCATGAAGCGACGAGAATACTTTTTGTAGGCAAAGAAAACTAAAATAACGACTTTATTCAACAATTCGTCTCCTTTTTGACGAATAGCACCATAGTGCCATTTTGGAGAGTGTCCACTGAATGCAAACTGCGTATGCTGTTCTTTGTCAGCCGCACCACATGGATACTCTGTTTTCGTTCAAATCAAAGCGTAAATAAATGTAGAAAACGTATCCGTGTGGTGCAGCTGACACAGACCAACATCAGTGGATACTCTCCAAAATGGCGCTAGGAGACAAATTGTTGAATAAAGTCGTATTTTTTTTTTCTTTTGCACACAAAAAGTATTCTCGTAGCTTCGTAATATTAG
>NW_015554094.1:363427-426737 GCF_001515605.1 Sinocyclocheilus anshuiensis
TGACTGTCCCATTGACTGCCAAGTAAATAACACTGTGAAGGCCCAGAAAAGTATGAAATGCATCGTCAAAATAGTCCATCTGCCGTCAGTGGTTCAATCTGAATTTCATGAAGCGACGAGAATACTTTTTGTAGGCAAAGAAAACTAAAATAACGACTTTATTCAACAATTCGTCTCCTTTTTGACGAATAGCACCATAGTGCCATTTTGGAGAGTGTCCACTGAATGCAAACTGCGTATGCTGTTCTTTGTCAGCCGCACCACATGGATACTCTGTTTTCGTTCAAATCAAAGCGTAAATAAATGTAGAAAACGTATCCGTGTGGTGCAGCTGACACAGACAAGTAGAACAGTATACGCAGGTTACGTTCAGTGGATACTCTCCAAAATGGCGCTACGGTGACGCGGAGGAGACTAATTGTTGAATAAATCGTTATTTTTGTTTTCTTTGCATACAAAAAGCATTTTCGTCGCTTCATAAAATTCAGATTGAACCACTGATGGCAGATGGACTATTTTGATGATGTCTTTCATACTTTTCTGGACCTTGACAGTGTTATTTACTTGGCAGTCAATGGGACAGTCACAAGCCTCCCGGTTTTCATCCAAAATATTTTAAATTGTGTTCCGAAGACGAACGAAGCTTTTACGGGTTTGGAACGACGGGGTAAGTGATTAATGACAAAATTTTTATTTTGGGGTGGAGTAACCCTTTAATTTGAGCCATACACGAATTAGTATTTCGATTTAAAAACAAGTGTAAAAAACAAATTGTCTTTAAAGAAACAATAATAGTTTACAGATATAATAGACATTTACCTGGAGAACAAGACGTAAATACTCATTAAGAATATGAGTTTTAAGTATAAATGTCAAAATATCATACAGCTTTGGCAGAACACACTAGAAATATGCTAGCAACTGCCTAACAATCCAATAAAAACACTCAGAACACCTTAGAAACCACACCACAACACCCCGGCAACCATCTACAATGCCGTAGCATTGTCATTGTACATTTTGTACAGGCAAGCACCACTCATTCTGCTTATTTTTATTCATTTAACCTTCATTTACTCAGGTATGTCTTTTGAGATGTTCAGACCTTCAAATGTCTTATTCCGGCTGTAGCTTATCTTCTCTGTGCTGTTCATTTTTTGCATATCGCATAACTGTAATTGCGTGGTAAAAGCTCTTAGTTTGTAAATAACAATGGAGGGTTGTTCTGCTGTTTGACAGTTTCTACAGAGTCAGCTGGTTTACTGAGAGTTTACCGGTGGCATCTGGATTCGAAGAGTTCCTATGAAAACTGTCTGAATGCTGAAATACTTTCCTGACAGCGGAGCTCTACTAACAGATTGAGGGGCTCACTGTTTCATAAAAAAATAACATCCTAGACGCTGCCAGGATGATTTATCCAATCAAAGCTCTGACTGCAAACGCCAGGTCTCCGGGGAAAGCTTTGCATCGGTCAGTGACTCTGATGGAAACATAACCGCTGCTGGTAAATGCTTCTGTTTGAGTCGTCGGAAATGCTTCGAAGCTAGTGCCGTTATTTATCATCTGTTGGTTATGCTGAATCCTTTACCTAGATACTTGCCAGCACTGCCTTTTTGGGGCTGATAAAATTATCTGAGCTGCATGGGAAGCCTGTAAAACTGCGTGCTGCCTCACAAATGTCACCTCATCCAGTCTCACAAATGGCTGAAAGCAGCAGTAACTCGCTCACGCTGATGCCTGGCTTCCGTAACTTGTGACAGGTGTTTACTGCAGCCCTTAGGCACAAAATTACACAAAACAGGGACAATGTGTAACATCACAATGTGCAGTGTATGAAAGTGTGGCTAGGTCACTCTTAAAAATAAAGGTTTCTTATTGGCTCATGTTATTAATTCCATGAAGAACCTTTAAAATCAATGGAACCTTTCCTTTGGACAAAAGGTTTTTTATGGTAGGAAAAGGTTCTTTAGATATATTTAAGGAAAATATTTTTTTTTTAAATAACTTTTAGTTGAAAGGTCCTTTGGGAAACCCAAAACGGTTCCCCTATACTGCTTTGCCATGAAAACCTGTGATACTGCATGAATACCACATGATGTATAAATATATACTTCTACTATTTTTTAAAGGTAGAATGGGAAACAGTATGCAGTATGGAAGCCACACAGTTAATGGAATGTTCTCAA
The DNA here is from genome assembly GCF_001515605.1 of Sinocyclocheilus anshuiensis. Lineage (NCBI taxonomy): Eukaryota > Metazoa > Chordata > Actinopteri > Cypriniformes > Cyprinidae > Sinocyclocheilus > Sinocyclocheilus anshuiensis. The sequence continues at coordinate 365,614 of NW_015554094.1, forward strand.
AACTTTCACTAATGATTTTTTAAAAGTAATGGTAATGTCAGGGACTCAGGGTAAGGCGTTCTTAAAAGTAATGTTTATTGAACATTCTTATAACCTTAATATTTGATATACATTGTTATAACATTGAGAGAAAACGTTCTGAAATCAACATTCTTGAAACGTCCTTGTGATGTTATTTGTACTTGATGAACGTTGTAAGAATGCTGTAACCTTTAAATAATGTTATAGTCAGTTAGCATTGCAAACGAACAGACGAAGAAGATCGGGTTTCAAATACAGAGTATTTAATAATAAAGCACGGGTAACAGGACAGAAGGTAGTTGCAAACACTAACTCAAACGAGACCGGACAACAAACACAGGAAAAGGAGGAGCTAAAGTACTGACACAAACAAGGTTAGTTAACGATACACAGCTGAAAACAAAGAACTAATCATTTTGGTAACTAAGAGAAGCGGTAAAAATCAAACACAGGAAACTTATGAATACAAACTAAAAGTCTATGAAAACAGAAACTAAACATATTTGTGACAGTTATAATTGTCAAAAAGAAAACTGGACATTTCAGTATTTTAGAAACATTTTCAAAGCAATGTTCTCACAACGTTTTCATAACCTAAATTTGTTACCATAGCATTTCGTACTGTAATACTGTATGGCCCAATATAGTCACATGTCCTCATTATGTTACATGTTTAATTTCCTGTTCTATTGCAGGAAATACAAAGTTATTTTAATTTTAAATCCAATTTTCTGTACAGATTTCTTAACATTTGGCAGTCCATTTAAACAACGAGTCAACAAATTGATGTTGAAATCACTGTTAATGTTACTTCTGGCTCATTTGTCAAACTAGATGTGTCTAATGCATTGCACTGTATGTATTTCATGCTGTGTGCTCTAGTTGTATACTGCACATTGACAAATGTAGTCGGTCATCAGGTTATTTTCTCTGAATATTACACTAACTTGCTGTTGTTTTTCTGCAGCTGAACTTTTGTGACATTTTTTTTTGACATTTATTTACTTATAAAGCACAAATAAACACAACAAGAGTTGACCACTGTGCTGTACAAAAGAGGAAAGGTTAAATAAAAATAATAATAATAAATATAATACACTAAAACAAGTTAAAATGAGACCAAGAATTATAATGAATTAAATGCAAGAATAAAAAGATGAGACTGTAACTTAGATTTAAAATCATATACAGAACATGCAGATCTCACAGATAAGGGAAGATTGTCCCATAGCCTAGGACCGGCTACGGCAAACGCACGGTCACCTTTCAACTTCAGTCTTGATCTTGGATATGACAGAGTAATACTGCCTGAGGATCGCAAACATCTGGCAGACCTATTCACATTTACAAGATCTGACAAATAAGAAGGTGCCAGACCATTTAAGGACTTAAAAACAAACAGCAACATTTTTAATTCAACTCTATAACGCACTGGCAACCAGTTAAGAGACATTAAAATCGGAGTAATGTGCTCTCGTTTACGAACCCGTTAAATCTGGCTGCGGAATTTTGAACCATTTGAAGCCGTGACATGGAGGATTGGGGTAGTCCAGTATACAAGGAGTTACAATAGTCCAAACGTGATAAAACAAAAGCATGTATGACTCTTTCAAGATCTTTAAAAGATAGAAAAGATCTAACTTTTTACCAAGACTCTAAGAAAATTTGACCAAAAAATCTTCACACAAAGTTGAAGACTCTGCAAGACAGATATTGCCTGTTGGATTAAAAACAGAATTCAAGATATTAAACAAAGTCCTAGGACTATTGGTGTTTTTGAAAATTATCGCAGAAAAATAGTTAGACATGGCAACTTTCACAGCTTTTTGATATGCTATTAAAGACTCCCATAAAATTTCATAGGATACTTGGAGTTTATCTTTTTTCCATCTACGTTCTGCTCTTCTGCAGACTTGTCTTAGACTACGAGTATTACTGTTTAGCCATGGTTCAAGTAGGGCTGGGCGATATAGCTATAAAATTTATCAACGATATAATGTTTCATATCGTTCGGTATCGATAATTATTGACATTTTTCTAACCTTATCTAATTTCTAATGTTTTATATGCAGATTAAATAGGTCTTAAGGAAACTTTTGGCTTGTCTCCCGAGGCCACAGGAGGGCGCAATGAACAAAATAATGCAGCGAATTTAAATTGTCAACGCAAGGAAGTAACTCTTATAAAAAAACGTGCATTACACCTAAATTAACTCATAAAAATCAAATATAATGTCGTAAATTGCATAAACAATTATGAACAAAACAGCAACATGTATTTATGCATTGCTTAATCCAAAGAGCCGAAGCGCCATTCACACAGATTGCATTTAAAAACATATGAGACGCAGTGAAAAGGAATAAACCTCCACAAATTCGTGACATGTTTTCTAAAAGTTTAAACTGTTTTAACTTTGCATGGCTTTCTATTCATCTCTTGTGAGACGCGAGTGCATTTGTCCGACTAAAAAATGCGCTGAATATGCGTTCTGTGTGAATGGCTTGGTTTCGGTTTTAACCTAATCAAGATCTTCTCCGCATTGAGCTTCTATATTTCTCTAATATTTTGAACGAATAACGCAGCAGCGGCGCGTCTCGTGGGCTAGACTAACAAAAACATTCAAATGCAACAACGTCACCACATCATCACCGCATCTCGCTGATGACGCTCCCTGATGCACACCTAACATTGCAAATGTTTATTTTAAATTCGACTAATATTCATTCTTTATTCACAATCTCCTCATCACAGGCACGCACATCACTCATTTCAGCATGTGTTCATGTTTGTGTGTGCTGTGTGCATCATTCATAGCACGTGCCTATATCGTGCGCTATATCGAACATTTTTTCTATCGTTATCGAAGAAGGTGTACCGTCGATAAATATCGATACCGTTTTATCGCCCAGGCCTAGGTTCAATTTTGTTTTTGTTTTTTCATTCTCATAGGGGCAACGATATCTAAAACATGGGTGCACAAAGAATTAAACATGTTAAGAAGCTCATCCACATTTAACTTATTAGCAAGATAGTCCACAGGGAGCAAATGACAAGCCTCATTGAATGCTATAGAAAAAATCATCCACAGAAGTTGGACCAAATAGGCCAACACGTGACCATTTTGCAGGTCTAATGATTTCAGTAGTATGACAAGAAATATCAACAGTAAACATAATAGGCTTATGATCTGGAAAAACTCAAATCACCAATGTGAACATCTGAAATAGAAAGGCCATGTGTTAACACCAGATCTAAAATATGGCCATGAGCATGTGTTGGTTATTTCAACCACTGACAAAAATCACAAGCATCAATGAGACTGAGAAATTCTTTGGCTAATGCTGTGGAGTCACAACAAACATGAATATTAAAGTCCCCAACAATTTAAATTCTATCAAATTTAGGAGTAATACCCCCTAAAAATTCAGAGAACTCAGTAATAAAGTTTTTCTTTGTTTTTGGTGGACGATAAACCATGGCCACCATCAATGAATTCATTAGATCCAATGAAAAAAGTTGAACTTCAAAGCTTGTGAAAGTGTCCGTTTCTATTATTCGGCAACAAAAATAGTTTTTAAAAACAGATGCCAGTCCTCCACCCCGGCCAGACAAACGGGGAGAATTAAAAAAATTATAACTAAGAGAAAGGACTACTATCACCAACAGAGAGCCAAGTCTCAGTCACAAATAAAAAGTCTAAATTGCCAGAGTTTATAAAGTCGTTTAAAGGGGTCATATGATGCAAATTTAATTTTTCCTTTCTCTTTGGAATGTTACAAGCTCTTGGTGCTGTAGAGTAGCGCTTGTTGTTTATCGTTTCTCTGATCATAAATGCAGACATGGTTTTATGTTTACGCGGCGCGATACGCAACGCAACGCGTAAAAACACAATATAAGTCATAATCAGTAATGATGTCCCCACTGTATGCAACAAATGCCTCGTTTGTAATGGGTTTTATTGGTTTTGTCTCGTCGTGCCACATAATGTTCTTTTTAGCAACGTCATATGACCCCTTTAATATAAAGCTCTTGTTTCCCAGCGATCTGGAATTAACTAAAGCCATTTTGATTGAAGATGAGTCACCAACCATTTGCGAGACGAAGTGTGATGCCTGACACAGTGGACGAAGATGATGGTAATCTACCCCACCACACCGTAAACGAGGTGAGCGACGCCGAAGAGGCTGCAATGACGAGTCCGCTGACAGATGAACTATCCATTGATAAGGAAATTCCAGAGAACGCCGTGAGATGTAAAGGCCGCGATCCAACTCTGCCCAAGAAGCATCCAGACGAGGTTGACAAACCAGTCGAGAAGCCAGGCAGGATCTCAGCCTAACAGCAATGCCTGCCCGCTTTCCTCTCCTCCTACGCCGTTTCCTCCAGGAAAAGGCACACGGCGCAGCCATACAGGTACATTCATCAAGAGAGGTGGAGGTGGTAAGCTGAAACTCGGACCAGTCACATCCTTATTGGAGCAAAGCGCTATAGTTGATCTAATATTAAGCAGCATCTGACGATCGTATATTAACGGTATAGCAACATTTTGACTTATTAAAGACAGAGGATGTATAAGCATAGACAGGCCAAGAAACAAACGAAGAAAGCGGAGAAACAGACGGCATGCCATTGACATCGGTGCCATCTTGCAATCCAAATCGTTTCTGTACATCTCTACATTTCTGTAGGAAATGCCTCGAAAACTTCTAAAAACATTAAATGAGTTGCCCTGCAACAGGGATAGTAAAATCAGCCCGCAGCATATAGAAAACCATTACCAAAAGGGATCTAAGACTCAACAAAAAATTAAGACTTAAGACTTGCACTGCGGAAATAGTAAAAGTAAAACGTTTGCTATTCCAAACACAGCCTATTTCCAAAGCCAGCACTGTGATTTTTCGGGAAGGTTCATTCCTCTCAGCTGATTCAATGGCCACATATGGAGAAATCAAGGGTGTTTATTTCATTTGTAAAAAAAAAACAAAAAACAGATGACCTTCACCATATGGTTTTGAAAACAGAGCCATCTGCCTCGTCTTATTGTTTGACCTGCTTTTCCACAGAAAGCATGAGCAAATGCACATAAAGAGAGATGACAATAATATTTAAATGTAGCACCTGAGTACAGCTGGACGTATGACAGTAAAATGGGCAAAATTAGAAATGTCAACCAGAAGAGATTCTGATACACAATTTATACCACGGTATATACAGAGAGGTGCAAAGGTCTGAGGCCACTAGTGAAGATGCTTCCCTATTGCAGTTTTATAATTTAATGCATTTTTTTTATTGCAAATGAATAGCAATCTGGGTGAAATGTTTAACTGAAAATGACCATGTATTTGAGAATGCCTCAGTATTTGGTGTGTCACTCTTTTATTTTAATGACAGCAGCACTTGGAGCTACACAAACAAAACCTGATGATCATGTTCTCCAGCATGATGATCCATAAAGCATCTTGAGCATCAATGGAAGTAAGAAAATCTGACTGCCTCACTTATTTACTTCCATTTGATGAATCACCTAGAAATAGTGCACAATCTGCGTAAGATGGTGTAAATATTTCTAATTCTGTGCTTTCTCATGCAATTTTCTAAAATCCTCTAAACTCAGGTTTAAATTAGATTTTTTGTGATCTATCTTTTTGAAATCCTCTGTATATCACTGTATATTTATGTAATTTAAATGCAAAACTATTAAAAATGTGAAGTGAAAATATTGTGTTAGCTTGCATCCCAAGCAAATGCAAATCCAAGCAAAGCACAATGCAGAGTTCATTTACATTATGTTAACGCTATGGCTGCCAAACAATGCCACAAATCCCTGCATTAATAAGGAACTGAAATGCAGATCCAATCACATATTAGTTTTTCTAACATACTGTACACTACACATCTTAAATTATGTTGATACTCCTTTCTAAATAACAAGTACAGCTACTTTCAAAAGTAGCAGGTGCATAATATCAAGCGTACAGCCATGCAATCTTCTTAGACAAACATTTTTGTTATGGGGCCCTTTTCTGTTCCTGCATGCATGGCAATGTCCCTGTGAAGTCCATATAGAAATGCTTTTTTGAGTCTGGCGTGGAAGAACCTGACTGGCCTGCACAAAATATAAAGCTTGCATATAATATGATACTTCTTTTTCCATTCATTTAGTCTTCTCCAGTCTTTGCCCCGGCTATGAGAGGATGAGACCATTTTCTCCCCAAGGACAGTGAATGCCAGATGATGTGTATAGCCAACATTACTTTATGCTTTAGACTAATTGATAGACGTTCACTTCCATTTGGAAGATTGTAACACTTGGATAGACAAAAAAAAAAAAAACCTGTGAGGAAAAACAGCATTTCTCAAAGGATTGACACAGACGTCTCATTTAAGTGTAAGAACGGCTTCCCCTTCTTAGACGCTGCTCTCCACTCTGGACACAAACAGAGACTCACCTTGCTCGTCAACAGCTGGAGGATGGGAATCGACTGGGGCCAGTGAACCAAAAATGGTGAAGGAAGAATGAAAACCAAATGAGCAGAAAGCCAAAAGAGGATTTCAGTTTTGTTATTTGAGAAGGAACATAAAGATGGATGGCTGATCCTATAGACCAATTACCGGTTTGTAAACATTCAGGATGCGTGCGCATCATGGTTGCAGAAAACCCGGGAGAGATAGCCTTTACAGCTAGAGAATTTCACGGATACGGTACAAAATAGTTAGGTTTAAAAAGATTATAAATTATATTGATTAGATGTCATTTTCAAAATGTTCTACGCATATTACAAGAGCTTGTCACCCAGCGATAAGCACTGTTATTCAACGAAATTGACGTTAGAGCGTGGGATAGTCTTACAGATCTGAAACCGGGGTGACGTTTGTTGTGGGCGGAGCCTATCTGGAGGCAGAAAATGACGGTTTTCAAGTGGCAGTCTATGGAGCCATGGAATAAAAGAATAAAAAAAGGTAAATTTGATTTTATATTTAAAAATTCTGACTTTATTCTCGCAATTCCGAGATTATATCTCACAATTCTAATAAGGAAAAACAACTCGTCATTCTCTCTTTTCCCCTCGGCTCTTCTGGCTTTTTTTCCCTCAGGTTTGACAAACTCACTATTTTTGAGTTAAGTCGAGTAATAAAGTCCGAATTAGGAGATATAAACTTGCATTTGCGAGAAAAAAAAGTCAGAACTGTGAGATAAAGTAAATAAATGTTATGTAAAAATGTTAATAGTAAGGTTTAAATAATATTTCATGCTGTAACTGTAGGAGCTGCAAGTGACGTAACTGTGACGTCTACTCGAAATTGGTCTATAGCACTCGTAGTTTACGTGCATGTAAAGCCAGACATGCCACATATGTTGTGTTTGTCCTTGTGTTTTGCATGTTAGAGTCTGTAATCCTCCCCCCAAACAATTCTACAGACGTTCCGCTTCTTTGACCAAAAAAATAATATACCTTAAAGGCACAGTATGTAATTTTCGCGCTAGAGGGCACATATTCAAAACAAACAAAGAAACAAAGGCGTAGTTTGATGGCACCGTGATTAATTATGGAATCATGGGAGTTGTCGTCTTTATTCCCACAGCCGATGCAATCCGATGGGACTCGGGCAGAAATCATTTTCATGGATGAGCTAATGTATTAAAGATTTATTAACGTCAATGTAGTATGAAGCAGGGTGGGGCTGAAATATGAAGGTAAAAAAGTAGCAAAACTTGAGAGCTTGTCGATTTGAATTTGAGAACTTGTCAGTTGTACTGAAAGATCTGAGAGGCTGTAGGTGCTGACTTGTGGTTATACAGCGAAACTGAAGTAAAGTGCAAAAGTAAATATGTTGTACACATTCGTGTCTGTCATTTTGTTTATGTGAATGTCATTTTACCCATTTGTAATTATTATTCTGCAACTTCGGAATCAAAACGCGGGTGTTTTGATTAGGGCTGGGACAATAAATCGATGCATCGCAAATCGAGAAATTATTCTGCATCGATTCTGAGTTTTTCCGAAGGCATCGCAATTCTCTCTTGAATCGCTTCTGAGCTTAGTTTTTAACAGCAGATGGCACTGTGTGCTTTAGAAATAGCCATATTCTGCTTGCTTCCAGTTCCTTACACACGCACCATTTGAACCTAAAATAATCATTCATAAAGTTTGAAAAGGTTGAAGCGAAATACAAGGATGTTTACAGTGGGCTGTTTTTACATTAATCTCGCATCATAAAAGTCGATGTGCAAGTACATTTAAACACTTACATTACTCAGCCGAACGCACAAGCGCTCTTCTTCGTGAGCTTTTGAGTGTGCGGTTAAAAACTAGCCTAGAGCGCCATCTGCTGTTAAAAACTAAGCTCAGAATCGATTCGAGAGAGAATCACGATGCATTCCAAAAATCTCAGAATCGATCCATGAATCGCGATGCATCGATTTATTGTCCCAGCCCTAGTTTTGATTGATGTCTGTGTGTGCAAATCAAAAGATTCCGCTTTTCACATCAGAGCTGTGAGTGTAAATTTCAACTTACAAATACAACTATTAATATGACAAGTTCTCAAATTCAAATCAATAAGCTCTCGAGTTTTGCTACTATTTTACCTTCATAATGAAAGCCGTGGAGGCAGAACGAGGCCACTGGAGTGACTGCTAATGAGAGAAGAGCACAACACATGGCTCGAGAGCAGCGGAGCTTTTATTATGCCACAGTCGACCGCTTCCGCTCCTTCCGGTCATGTGTATGTGGGGTAAAGCAGTGCTGTTTTATCATAGATACATTTGAGTGTGTTCTGTTATAATGCTACTCTGTGCATTCACTTGGCGGCTACTGTGAGACACTTGTTGCACATTGGAGTAAGCTACATCGATATTAGAATATCATATTAATAAATGCTGGATGGCTTGTGTTGCTAAATGGCATGTAATTGATTTTAAAATATATTGTATTATGCTTTATTACTGTTAGTACAAATAAAACTGCATCTGATTATGCTACACTCTAAAAAAATGCTGGGTTGTTTCAACCCAACTTTGGGTCAAATATGGACTAACCCAACTTTTGGGATAAAAATTGAATTTAAAAATGCAACCCAAAAGTTGGGTTAGTCCATATTTGACCCAAAGTTGGGTTGAAACAACCCAGCATTTTTTAGAGTGTATGTTAGCCACTTGACAAAATAGTGTTTTCTATGAGGCATGGTAAAAACATGGTACTCGTGGTAAATCAAGAAAACGAGATTCAAACAGTAAGACTATACAGTGTTGAGCTATATAACAGAGATTAGTTTTCTGTCTATACATGTATCCAAACAGTTGCTCACAGTTGCTGTCTAATAAAACGCATAACATATTCTGGTGGTTTTTTTATATTTTAATCCAAAAATCTTACATATTGTGGCTTTAAAGATTTCATGAAATCAAAAGCGGAGTTTGGAGACTTTTGAGCCATGTCTGTATGGCCATCTGTATGCTGGTGTACTCTGAAATACAGCAGATATTCACATTTAAAATGTACAGTTTTTGTCATCCAAGAAAGCTGCTCAAAATATACTTCATTGGGGGCTCTCTAAAATGTTCCCTCCACCTAAAAGCTCCTCTAGCAATAGCAAAGTCCTGATTCATGGCTGTGGTGAACAATAAAATCTATAGTGTTGCAGTGATGACGTATTTTGTAGGCCAACCCGTAAGTTAGCATCACCATGGTTGCCTTGACAAAAAGCCAATAGGAGTTTTCCAATGGTTTTTGGATAATTCCAAAAAATAAGCTCAGTGATGAACACAAGTTTATTATTCTTACACTTTTTGTTTATCATGATGTTGACAAATCTGCATTTTGAAGCCTAAGTACAATTTCCAGAAGGCTATCACGGTCACATGACTTCAACACCACAACCGTTAAGCTTCCAACAACTCTTTCAGTCTTGGTTTAAACACAGAACTTTAGAATAGATTCTCAGAACATTAGAATGGTTTGCAAGAGTGTGATCATAAACACAATGAGGCTGTAAAAGCAACTCTCTGTTCAGCATGATGTCGCTCAATGTCCCCAACAAACACTGTTTAGCCACTTGTTAGCATAAGTTGTCACCTCAACTTCCTGTTTCAGTATATCAACAAAGTAAAGAAAATAATGCACACCAAGCAATTTCATACATTTAAAAAACAAACAAACAAAAAAAGCATTTCTTAAAGATATCAGCTGTTTTTATATAATTTAAAATTCTTGGCAAAATTGTCTCAGTAGTTTCGCAATTGTCTAAACATTTTTCCTTAAAAATAGGCAAAGCTATTGGATATTTCTTTTTTCCATCATAAATGGTTTTTGAACTATGGTTTCAGCATTTGCTGTAAATCATGCCCACAAACTATGACAAACCATCAGAACAAGACATTTGCAATGGGAAAAAAACAAACAAAAACAATGTGAATAGCCCAGCATGTATTTACATTGTGAACAATAAAAACAGTGTAAGGTGTGATTTCTACTGTGGATTTGAGGATTCCCATGTTCATGTGTGGGGGTTTATGATACTGCTTCTGCGCAATACTTGTCCTGTAACTAAACGCGAGCTAGATATTATTATCAGAATATGCTGACACAATTTGACATTAAATCGGATTAAACCTGGATCATTTTATACCATGTACACACGTCACCGTTTCTGCTATCCGATCTGTTAAGTCACACTTCCTGTTCATATTTTCGGCGTAATTTTTGGTGCGTCCCGATATTAACTTACCTGAAGTAACTCGCCCCGCGGTGCATTGAGGACACGTCGCGCGAAGACAGAGGCACATTCCTATTGGCTACAGGTATTCCGGACGTTCACGAATGTCAATCTTGCGCAGCCACAAACGCACACTGTTAAAAATGACTGTGAACTTAACGGTAAAAGACTGTAAAAATGCTACAGTAAAAACCTGTTAAATGGTTAACGGTAAATTCCCCTACTATATACGGTGAAAAACTGTATTGGACATTACATGTAATTTTACGGTAGTATACCGTTTTTGGAAGTGAAAAAGACCGTATAATTTACAGTGAATAACCGTAAATTGACAATCCCAGAATTCCCTGCATTACATTTCAAATTTGTTTTTTTTTTGTTGTTGAAATAATTATGTTTCTTATTTTTTTCTTATCAGTTTTGTATTTTAGGGTTGTATGTTACACCTAATGTTGTTAAATGAATGTTTATTGCATGATTTCAGTTTCATGTGTGTTACCATGATGGTGTTAAGTGTTTGTGTGAATGACACTGTGCACATTCTATATTTAAGTTAAAACCGTAAAACCTGAAATGTTGCTACCGTATTTTTTTACGGTAAAATTCCGGCGTAAATTTTACGGAATTTTTTTTACAGTGCAGTTGTTCTATAATTGTGTGCGGAATTCGCACCTTCCGGTAATAATAATATTTATAATAATAATAACATTAATTATGTAAAACAGTAGTGTGTGTGTGTGTATATATATTATATATATATATATATAATTGTCTGCTTTATTGTACTTTGTCATTTTTGTGCCCATTTTTAAAAACTTTTTATTTATAGTTTACTAAAGTTTATAGTAAACTATAAATTTATAGTTTATGTTGCCCTCAACAATTCTTTTTTTTTTTGTTTTTTTTTTTTGCTTTTGACGTATTTTTCTGAAACATGGGGCCCACATCTACAGTATATCATCTTTTCCCAGAGACTGGTTACAAAAGAGTCTCGGCTTCAGGTTTTTCCCTGAAGTTTCTAAATCTCCAGCTTGTTTTGTTATGTAATTGTGGACTCTCACAAAGGCCTTCACCGTCTGTTCTTTTGACCTCGGAGCCAAACGAGACGATTGCCTCATTATTCAAAGGCCATCTAAGGAAAATCACGCCTTCCATGGACAAACTGGAATCCTGAAGCATTTCATGTATATGCCGAACATTAGTCACCTCCTCATTTATGTCTGTGAAAAAACAAGCCTGTTGCAATGTTTGTTTCTTCTTATCTGCAACAATTCAGACAGAAGATCATGTGTTTTCTTGATTTGTGAAAAGACAGATTGATCATTCTTGTGCTAGTTTGCTCTTTGATGTCTTTTTCTCATTTTTTTTTCCTCTGAAATTTTTTTTGAAAGGCTGTTTTTCAGCATCGACTGTTTATGTTCACGCAACACGCAGTACCCTGATGGAGTCGGATGATGTATTCTGTTCTCTGACTTCATTCACCATGAAACCAGACAATTGTCAGACACGCTTGTTAGCCCTGAGCAGCAATTACATCAGATTGGCTTACATTTCAATGTCCTCACATCACGAATACAGGTTATAAAATGTAATCAATCATACTTCCTATGTGTTCATATTTTCAGAACCATCCATTATGGTACGAACAAAAATGATTGTCAAATACTGCATAATAATGAATTGTAAATAATGCATTGGGCATCATGTACTAACAATATTTTTTAAAGCGCTTAAGATTAATGTTGATGTGTGTGTGTGTGTGTGTGTGTGTGTGCGTGTATATATATATATATATATATAATGTGTGTGTGTATAGATATATATATACACTGAACAAAATTATAAATGCAGCACTTTTGTTTTTTTAATATTTGTAAGTTTTTGTTTTTATATTTTCTGATAAATTTGTTTTGTGGTTTTTGTCATTTTTAGTATTTTTTTTTTTTTAATATATGTCTATATAGTTTTCATTCATTTTTATTTCAGTTTTAGTTCAACTAAATTTGCCTTGACAACTAGTTGCATTTTTTTTATTTGTATTTATTCATTTATTTAACATTTATTTTATTTATAGTAATAGTTTTTTATATATAGTTTTAATTTTAGATTCAGTTAACTACGATAATCCTGATATATACAGTTTATATATTTCAATATATCAGACATTTTATTAAACATAATACATTAAATCAAGCATTGAACACAGTAGTTAGTCCATGATACCTAATGCATTAACCAATATTAATAAATCAAACCTTAAAGTGTTACCAAAATCTTTGTGATTTACTAATTCATGCATCAGAGGGCTAAAAAACAAAAGGTAACACTTTATTTTAAGGACAAATTCTCACTATTAACTAGTTGTTCATAGTAGTTAGTTGTAGTTTAGTTTATAGTTAATAGTAGTTTATCGAGGGAAAACTCTTAGTTAATAGAGAATATGTGTTCCCTAATCTAAAGTTTTACTGAACAAAAATATGGAGCATTGGTGCTGTTAATGTGCCATTAAAGAATGAAACAGACCATGAATATGTGAAATTGGAAAGAACGTCTGCTCAACCTCAGCATTCAGAAGGAATGTGAGGCTTTGATTTGTGTTTGCATCTGGAACATTTTTTAAATTATTTCAAAAGTTTAAAGTGACCTTGAATCATAACTCCTGTCCTAGACAATGCCTGATCATAATCTCTTTATAAGCTTTTGCAATCTGCCTTGTTTGCACATTAGCAGAATATTTTTTCAGAGGAAATGTTAGGACGCAACCAAACACACCGTCCAAGATCTTTGTCGTTCCAGTCCATAAAGCTCTTTGGTGTTCCCTCAGTAATATATACGGGGATCGGGGGATCTATACACTAAGCTGTGATGTTATAATGACTAAAGCATGTGTGTTGAGGTCTGGCACTCTTTGTGTGCGAATAACTTTCAGGCGCAGACGCAGATCTTCTTGCACACTTTTAATTTTATGAGCTTGAATAGATAACAAACCACGCTGGGTTCAGTTACACAGGCTAGAGGTCAAGGGTAATTTTCAATGCGGTTTCTCCTAGTCACCATAATGCATGTGGTAAAATATTGTGTTCAAATAATCACATGAGATACAGCATCACTCCACCAATGAGATCCAGACTCTTCTAAATGGTGAAAGTTCACATATCAACACCATAAATCATCTGACCATGTTTTAATGAATTAATGCTGCCATGATCATAGGAAAATCTACATAAAAAAGATTGCTTTTTCACAATGTTAATAGCCTACATTTTTGCGAAAAAAGCGAATAATTTACCAAGTAAGAAAAAAAAACAAGCCACATTTACAAAGAAAACTAATTTACCAAACCCATTTCTTTTGAGCTGAGATATGTGTGTGTGTGTGTGTGTATACATATATAGTTATGATGAATATATAGTTTAAATTATATATATGTACTTAAAAATGAGCAGGAAAAAAAAGGTTTTCCTATATATCCAAACAATTCAAGTGGTTTGCATTTTTTTTTCCACATTGCCCTGACACTGTTCTCAATCAAAAAACATTTTTCCTAAAATATAATCAAAATGTTTCCAAAATGGAAAAATTCCTTCTTGAAAGCAGTCTGAGAGCTGAGAAAAGAACGGGTGTTTTCTCACAGTGACCACAGAGCCTGAAAGAGACTCTCCAACTCACACAGGTGTTTTCAAACATTGCTCTGTTTCTTTGAGAGGTTTGACGTGTCCACCAATGGTGTGAGGTTTTGGCTGCTTGTCTGACCAATGGCAGATGGTGGGCGGGGCTGTAGGAATAGAATTTATCTCTCACTGAGCTTTTGAATTCCTTGCCTTCAGAGTTTCTCACAGTATTTCTCAGAAGAAACAAGAGTTTGTATTCTTTGGTAACCACCTTCCTGGATGAATCAGAGCATTTCCTCCCAGGAGACATTGGACAATTTCTCCTCCTCTGTGACTCCAACTTCCAAACTACATTTTCTCATGATGTTCAGTCCCTTTTCTTACCTCACTTCACTCCATTGTTGCCACATGCAGCCAAATTCAGCCTGAAACGGCAGACTCAGCCGGAAAATTTCCAAAGAGGTGTGTTCATATCAACAATGTGAAAATAAATAATATTTTCTGAAGAAAATGTGTGGTTTATGCAGTTTCTGGGGTGTTCTGACTGGTTTTAGCATGTTGCTATGCAGTTGCTAGGGTGCTTGTTTTTTTGTTTTTTTTTGGATATTGCTATGCGGTTGTTAGGGAGTTCAGGGTGTTTTTTTAGCCCGTTGCTATGCGGTTGCTAGGGTGTTCTGGTTGCTTTACAGCCCGTTGCTGTGCAGTTGCTGGGGTGCTCTGATTGGTTTTTAGCTTGTTGTCATGCGGTTGCTAGGGTGTTGTGAATATTTTTTAGCCTATTGCTATGCGGTTGCTAGGGAGTTCTGGGTGGTTTATAGCTATTTGCTATGCAGTTGCTAGTAAAAAAAAAAAAGCAAGTTAAAACATAATTTTATAACAGAAATGTGAGTGGTTCTTTTCAGAGCATTTCTATGCACTTCCCGGGGAGTTAAGTGTGTTGCAAAGTAGTTGCTAGGTGTTGTGCTACATGTTTGGCATTGTGATTGTTTTTTATCACATTGCTTTGCAGTTGCTAAGGTTTTCTGAGTGTTTTTAGCCCATTGATATGCAGTTGTTTGGAAGTTCTGGGTGGTTTATAGCTTGTTGCTATGCGGTTGCTAGGGAGTTCAAAGTGGTTTATAGCCCATTGCTATGTGGTTGCTAGGGAGAAATGGGTGGTTTATAGCTAGTTGCTATGTGGTTGCTGGAGTGTTCTGAGTGGTTTATAGCCCATTGCTATGTGGTTGCTAGGGAGAAATGGGTGGTTTATAGCTAGTTGCTATGTGGTTGCTGGAGTGTTCTGAGTGGTTTATAGCCCATTGCTATGTGGTTGCTAGGGAGAAATGGGTGGTTTATAGCTAGTTGCTATGTGGTTGCTGGAGTGTTCTGAGTGGTTTATAGCCCATTGCTATGTGGTTGCTAGGGAGAAATGGGTGGTTTATAGCTAATTGCTATGTGGTTGCTGGGGTGTTCTGAGTGGTTTATAGCCCATTGCAAGTAAAAAAGCAAGTTACATTATAATTTTATAGCACTAATGTGAGTGGTTCTTGGTAGAGCATTTCTATGCTTTTGTTAGGGTGTTGTGAATGGTTTTTAGCACGTTGCTATTGAGTTGATAGGGTGTTCTAAGTGGTTATAATTGTGTTGATATGCAGTTGCTTGGGAGTTCTGGGTGGTTTGTAGCCCATTGCTGTGCAGTTGCGAGGGTGTTTTGAGTATTTATTTAGCATATTGCTATAAGGTTGTTAGGGAGTTCAGGGTGGTTTTTTAGCCCGCTGCTATGCAGTTGCTAGGGTGTTCTGGTTGCTTTACAGCCCGTAGCTGTGCAGTTGCTGGGGTGCTCTGATTGGTTTTTAGCTTGTTGCTATGTGGTTGCTAGGGTGTTCTGGGTGGTATATAGCACATTGCTATGTTGTTCTGTACAGTTACTTACTTAGTCTTGGGTTCTATGTGAATTTTTCACCTGTTTTTTTCATCCGCCAAGTGAAACAAATTAGTCTGTTCGCTTAGAATAAACAAAAGCAATCATGATGATTGACTTAGCAAACACCACTTATTAAATTTTGTGATAATGATTGATTGATTTGTTTAATTTGTTTCACATTCTTTATAACATCACATCAGTATTACTTTCTAGTAGTGTTCATGCCATAATTTTTCATATTAACACCTTTAATTATCATAAAAACAATACGTAATCACAAGCTATTTGAAAGCATGGTTGCATATTAAGTATGTTTTTTCATTGCTATTAAATATAATTGCGCCACAGCACGAACACTGTAATGGAAAGTATGACTGCAGCCTTATTCAGAAAGGATCAATTGTGTAAATTTGCGTTGCGCTGACGCAGGTTCTTTATGATTTCGATCCCATCGGAATCTAAATTTTCTCTCTTTTTTGCACAACCTCTGTAATAATTATGGAGCAAATTCCCTACCGTTTTTCTTCCAACATGGCCGTCTTTTGACAAATCTAATCCCAGATATTATATTTTCTCAACGCTTCTCTTCATTTATTTTGACCTTTGTGAAACACCGTAACTTAAGGTAATTTTCACATTGTGTGTGTGAATCTTCTGACTGCCCGGTGAACCTTTTGGATTCTGCCAAATTTCCAAACTATAGATTCTCCCACGATCACAATCCCATTCCAATCAGTCAAATAAATGGTGATTTAAATGTTGTTTAGGAAACTAATCCCGTCCGAATGGCGCTAAAGACTTAAACTGTTTTTCTTGCACAATGAAATCTCTCTCTCTCATGAAGAAATGTCATTGGATCAGCGAGAGTCAAATGAACATCTGAAAAAGCACTTACTCAACGTCAAAATGAACCCAAAACCCGAGTCCGCCCAGGACTTGATGAAAGATGAATGTCAGATATGTGTAACCTTTTGAAAGTTCAAAAGTTGCCAAAGTCTGACCCAAGTATGAATGATTCAGCTTTATGAGGAAGGCACTTTTCCTGCCATTAATCAATGGCATTTTCTCCATCAGACTGGCTCTGCAGTTCGTCTCCAAAGTCAACAGAACTCCAGGGATCATTAATCTCTCCACGGGCTGCGTCAGAACACTGAGCGCTGCTACTGATTTTGTGGACTTGAGGTCTTGATAACTGGCTGCCGTTCTCAGTCCAGTGCTGTAAAGTACACTTAATTGCGGTTTGAGAGTTCTTTCAGTCTTGAGCTCAACTGTGCTTGATTTATTACTAGCTGTTGAGAGAGACACCATTCATATTTGGGAAAGTGGGTGGGTTGAGTTTTACACATTAGCATCTCACATGCATCTTCGGTCTGGTGGTATTAATCCAATTCCAATTTGTTTTCCAATTTTGTCAGCATTGGTTTTACTGTAGGTGCTTTGATGTAATAATAAAAAAAAAATTTTGCAAGATGATTTTTTATACTGTTTTACATATCTGTTTGGTTGCTTGCTTAGCAGCATTTATTGAGCTGCCTTTTTGAGAACCAGTCTTATGTTACATCTTTCAATACATAATTTAGAATAAAAGTCCCTTGATATTTCTGATTCACTCTTTCGGCTAATTGCTAGTCCACATACATCATGGTTCTGGATGAGGGACATATGCCTCTGTAATTGGGTGTTTCTTCAAATGTGGGCACTTCTATGTCCCAGGGGACCGTTTTTATTAAATCTAACAGAGCTATTTTATTAATTAACTATTTTTCTTTTTAATACATGATGGCCACATTACGACTGTTTTGGAAACCATACCTCCATCATAATTTTTGCTACATTTCAAATGCTTTTAAATATATATTTAATGATTTTACCCTTGTACCAAACCCAGATTTTCAATCTTAAAGGGATAGTTCATCTAAAAATGAAAATTTGCAGTTAATTTAGTCCATCCAAGATGTCTGTGACTTTATTTCTTGTGTAGAATAGTAAAGAAGATTTTTAGCTGAAACTGTAGTCCTTGGTGATTCATAACATGCAAGTCAATACTGTCATTTTGAGAGTCAAAAAAAAAAAAAAAGGAAAAAAGCATATACAGGCAACACAAAATTAATACCCATGGCTCTTGATATATTGAGGTCTTATGAAGTGAAACAATCGGTCTGTGCAAGAAACTGAACATTATTTACAACATTATTACCTGCAATCCAGAGCCTCAGGCAAACTGTCTGGAGTGATGCCCGGTTTGTGAATGAATCATTATTTTGAACCGGTTCTTTTTGGTGAACTAGTTGAACCAGGTCACCAGATTGGACTGAATCATCTGAATCAGTTTTGCGGCTCGAGCAGCGCAGATCTACAAGTTACTCGATCAAAACTCACTTTCGTGCCTGGCAGTCAGTCCGACTCGAAATGAGCCAAAATGCCGGTGTATATGATCCTGTGATGCTGGTTTTTGCTAATTCATTCAGCACTCCAGTTCCTCCAACAGTCTCCAACACTGATCTGAGGAAACTCTTCCAACTCTGCGGCAAAATGAAAGTTCTTATGGTTTCACATGGTTTCACTTCAGCCTTAAGTGTCACATGATCCTTCAGAAATCATTCTAACATGCAGGGCCAAAGGTTGCCCAAAGGTAGAAGAAACAACCAATTTCTCTCAAGAAGATTATTAATGAACAAAGAAAATAAGGCATCATGGGGAAGAAAAACTTTTTTTCAGTGGTGAAACTTAAAAATAAAACATATCCAATTAATAAAGATTGTTTTATGATTGTCCTAAGAGAAACCCCTTCCCACAGTACACCTGCACACAGCTGAGTCTGTGCATCAGGAAATCCAGCCGATTAAAGTCAAATGATGAACATAAATGTTGGATAATGACACATCGGAGAGTCTTGTGTAACACGAATAATCGCTGTGGAATGGAGAGAGAATTACTCAGCATTCCCTGCAGCTCCAAAGCTTGTTTGAATCGAATTTATCAACAATCACTAGTAAAAATCAAGCAGGTGTTTTGGTGGGCACATGCATCTAATTACAGCGGAGTGAAATCATCCCTGTGACCCCACTTATTTCTGACAGATGGCCATTCTCATGACAAACACAGAATAATTCTTTGGGGACGATCATGGAAAGTCCATTATACTGTAGATCACTTGTTAAATGCTGTTTGAGTTGGCCAGGATGACAGCGCTTAGATCTACGTGATTCAGATGGGCAAACACTCAGTGCCTCACGTCACTTTAAAGTGCTGTAGTCGAAAAAGAGTGTAATTAAGAAAAGTGAGTCAATTAAAGGTATAGTTCAGCCAAAAATGAAAATTTGCTGAAAGTGTACACACCCTCATTCCATCCAAGATGTAAATTAGTTTGTTTCTTCGACAGAACAGATTTGGAGAAATGTAGCATTCCATCACTTGCTCACCAATGGATCATCTGCAGTGAATGGGTGCCGTCAGAATGAGAGTCCAAACATCTGATAAAAACATCACAATAATCCACAAGCAATACACAGTCCAGCAATAAACATTAATATCAATTAACAAGCAAAAAGCTGTGTTTATAAAAAACAAATCCATCATTAAGATGTTTAAACTTCAAAACGCTGCTTCCGGCTATAGTACGAGTCCTCTATCCATAATATTGCTTTATCCAGTAAAACAATTGTCTTGTCTGAATCAGGAGAGAAATAAGCACAGATCAAGCACCATTTGCAAACCAGAACAGATTCTAAACAAATTTCAATTTTGATCACTGGACTTTTTCACTGGAGGAAGTGTTATTATGAATTATGGACTGGTATTTTGCCCAGAAGCGACAGTTTGAAGTTAAAAACGTTTTTAATGATAAATTTGTTTCTTATAAACACGCAGCTTTTGGCTTCACAAGACATTAATTGATGGCCTGGAGTGTTGTGATGTTTTTATCAGCTGTTTGGACTCTCATTCTGACGGCACCCATTCACTGCAGAGGAACCATTGCTGAGCAAGTGATGCAATGCTACATTTCTCCAAATCTGTTCCCATAAAGAAACAAACACATGAACATTCCTCTAAGGACAAAATTTTTACATCTTTAAAAGAACATGAATGTCATGTTTGGCCATGCAAAACTCGATATTGCTACGATCTTCAGGGTGTTGCTAGAACGTTGCGCTGTGGTTGATGCAAAAATCACAATAAAGCTTAAGAAAGATAATTGCTTAAGAAAGCACAATTTGAGCTATCAATCAATCTGTAGCACAGACATGCATCGCCAAAGTTTAATTTAACCCTAAGTATATGTAATAGTAATAGTGATACTTGCCATTAATGAGCACCACTTGCACTATGCAGCAGACTGTAAGAAGCTTCAGGGATGTTCTAGTTCTTCCACAGCTGGAATCGCCCAGAACCGCTGAATCAGTCAAACTGCAAGATGTCAAGCATATATCTCCTCATAACGAGAGTAAACAAATTCATAAAAACATTATGCCGTGACATTTAGGGAAAGTGACATGCAATTGAAAACATTTGGCTCAATCATGCATCTTTTTATTTTCAAGACAATGTGTGCCAGTGTCATATCAAATCAGACAGACACATGGGCTTTATTATGAGTCACTTGATTCAATCAAAGCGGGCCAGTTGTTTATTCACATATGGGAGCTGACATCTCATCCCAATTGTATTTCACAGTAAATGGACAGACACACGGTCCAAGATGAATGATTAGGGGTTTTAAAAATTATTGATTGTGATTCAAACAAATGCCTTTGTTTATGGGCCCTAATAAGTTAAACCTATTTATTAGGTTAAAAAGACGCACTTAAGGCAGATTTTAATGGCTCAAGTGGAGTTCAGAATATAATTAGTACATTAAGGAAAAGTTTCAGGTTCGGTCTAAATTAAACACTAGCTATTAGAATACAGTATATTACAGCTAAACTCATAATGTCTGCTAATTCAATAAACGCCTCAGCAAATTACGCCACTAATTGACTATGCAAGGAGCGTTCTTTAGAACTTCCGCATAAAGATAAGCCAGCTCGTAAACTTCCGGTGAAACGTAATTTGATGTTGCGGACTCTTGAGACCCTCACAGAAACCTCTCCTGCTTTGTTTTTGTCAGAAACTGTGAAACATATTAATTGCAACACTTTAAATAATGATAGCGGCATTAACATACAGGTTCATGTTATTTAACATGTATTTTTACATGCTTCGTCCACGGTGAAAGCGAAGTTGAAGTATTTCCTCAGCGACCAGCACGGATCAGCTCCAGGCATGACGGAGCGGATATCGTCCTCTTTTGGTATTTTTCAACTCTACAGCTTGGCACTAAAAGTCACTTTAAAGATTCATGAAAAAATATGCCAAAATTGTGTCTCCTGGTGATTTTAAGATGGAAATTACATGAAATTACCATTATAACCAGTAGCAGCAGAGGATCCCTCATTAGCTCAGTTGCCATTTCAACTCCCTAGTTTTTTCACATCATGCTTTTGGATTTATCATGAAAAAATATGCCAAAATTGTGTCTCCTGGTGAAAAACAAAGACTTTTAAGATGGAAATGATATGAAATTACCATTATAACCAGTAGCAGCAGAGGATCCCTCATTAGCTCAGTTGCCATTTCAACTCCCTAGTTTTTTCACATCATGCTTTTGGATTTATTATAAAATGACTATTATAACAAATGTTATTATTTTTACTGTACTGAAATATAAAGTATAGCAAGTGAAGGAAAGTCTCATGTCATTTAAAAAATAAATAAATAAGCCCAGACACCAATAGCTTAGAATGGTTAATTATTTACGTAAATACTTAACTAGTTAACTACAAATTAAACAAGTTTATTTTTAATGGTGTAACAATTAAATAATGCAATAAATATTCTGAAATATTTTTAAATGTCATTTGTTTGAACTTACTGTAGAAGCTGCTAGCTACAAGTCAACACAGACTTGTTGCTACTGTAGTTTTATTATTCTGAATTTAGTCTGAATCACTTTATGTACAACTCAATTTTTGACATCGGCTTGTCAGATGTTTCATTCCATCCATTGCTACAGTTTTTACTGTCAATCATAGCAATGACCAGAGTTGCCAAGTACGCTTATAATCAATAAATATTCTGAAATATTTTTAAATGTCATTTGTTTGAACTTTTACTGTAGAAGCTGCTAGCTACAAGTCAACACAGACTTGTTGCTACTGTAGTTTTATTACTCTGAATTTAGTCTGAATCACTTTATGTACAACTCAATTTTTGACATCGGCTTGTCAGATGTTTCATTCCTTCCATTGCTACAGTTTTTACTGTCAATCATAGCAATGACCAGAGTTGCCAAGTACGCTTATAATACGCGACTTTGGGCTTCTTTTTTTGTTAAGTTGCGTTATAAAAATTCTGGGTCACGGGTTGCAGTTTTTTGGCCATATTTGAAAAAATATGTTTGCTTGTTAGGAAAATCCGACAAGCAACTTCGTTTCTTTACATTTATGGTTGCCATTTTCTCCAATGCACTGATTGACACTCTGCTCACAGCTAACGGCCAATCAGTGCAATGACATAAGTGCTGTAGCGTAATTCGTCAAACATTCCGCCCACTCCTCCCCCTCATTGGAGAAAAATCACGTTCAACATGAAGGCGTGTGATGCTGTAATCCAAGCGATGACAGTAGTAGACGTAACTGAGAAGCAGGATTCCAATCTTTTATATGGTAAATTTGTCATTTTTACAAACAATGTTTTTGTAATGTATTAATCACTACAGGTTATAATAATAATAATAATAATTATAAACAAATAGGCATATACTAACAGTAGATACATTTGGATTGAACATTTCATTATGCTATAAATATGTTCCTGTTACAGCCCTCCCTTAAACATCTGGTCTTTTTCTCCTTTTCCATCTCTCCAATCCTATTCTGCTCACAGGTGATGACTGGATAGCGCATGTCCTCCCGCTTTGTTGCAGTTTGCTGATTTTTGTAAAATAACTTGTTTTTGTTTTTCAAATAAAAAAGTGGTTTGTTTAATATGTTGCAGGCTCATTTATTGGTAATAAAAAATTGATAATAAATTATATTGATGATAACAAATAAACAAATAATACTGGGCTTGTTTTTGAAGCTCGGATAATTTTTTTACACTTAGGTTTGTCATCCCTGAAGCAGTATACGTGAACGTTTGATCCTCTTAGACAAACAAAACTTCTCTTCAAATTGTGAATGGATTATATAGAGAAACGGAGTGAAGGGCGCTCCCCTTATAGCACAGCTGATTTTGACAGTTGACCGGAAATGACTGAGCTGGCTTATCTAAAACCAGGAAGTAACCGTGTCAATTACATTGAATAACTAATGTTTAGATTTAATGTGTTTGCCCTGCAAAAATGAATTTGCCTGATAATTTTCCCAGCATTTGCTACATTGAAAAAAAAAACATGGTGTAGAAAGAGTTTTCACTCAAAAATTGCTAGTAAATTTCACAAATACAAAGAAATGGTATTGAATTAAATGCGAAATTAGAAAGACTGAAATAGAATTTTCTTGTAAAATGTACTACAATAATAATTATTTACAACTTTGAATCAATCTTTGTTACAGTCTAGTCCAAGTTGTGCTAATCTACAGTAAGTCTGCTCAAATAAATGCACACATTTCCTCAACAAAATCAAGTTACACACTAAAGCCTCGTGCACACCGGGACGATTATGGCCAGCGTTTTTCGACGCATCTTGTGTGTTTATACCCAAGCGATTTTCACTGGCGATGAGCCGAGTGAACGTGCAAATTCACTCCCTGACTTTAGATGGTGCATAATGAAAAATACCCCGGTACACATCGAATCCTATTTGATCTGCAATTCCTCTCCATAACAACTCCCTCTTATCGAGATTTTTGTAGTCGCTGCCAAGTTTGTCATTAAGCTCTTTGTGTTCAGACACCAATGAGACCAGCAGCTCTACATTCATCTTGCCTCGATGCATCTTCTTGGTCTACTTACTTCCTCTTCATCATTAGATATCAATGTATGCTCGGCAAGACGTCCCAGATGTTCTGACACACAGCAGAGAATGTCTCCGGCAGGTCTACTAAATGAAGAGTCCATAACAGGATAGAACGGAAATGAGCCTCGAGTGATTTCATTTGGACTGAAGGACACAGACCACCCTGATCTGCCAAACACCTTCAGCTGCTCCAGTGTTTGTTCTTACAGCGCAAAACCACAATTAACTCCCATCAAACCACCATCGTGCCTTCTTCAGACTGTATGTTATTATGTCACAGAGCGGTTTTCAGGATTTGAAATGTTAAAACACTGACACTTCTTTCTAAATACTAAAATAGTCTTCTTTTAGGCATCTTCCAGATTCAAAACAAGTTAGTGAACAGCATTTGTCGATTACCACAGAAAATAATTTCAAATCAACTGGACATTGCAACAGCCACGTATGTTAAAATACACACTGTTAACTTACAAAAGACAATTTTATTAAGCAATGACATTAAACTTATCAAAGGTGACATTTATAATGTTACAGAAGATTTCTATTTCAAATAAATACTGTACATTTAAACTTTCTATTCATCAAAGAATCCTGACAATAAGAAGAAAAGGAAGAAGAAATGTTTCATATTAGAATGATTTCTGCAGGATCATGTGACACTGAAGACTGAAGTAATGATGCCGCGTAATTCATGGCCGTATAGTTCCTCCAGCATTTCTCATACGTATGTGTTTATCTTGGTCTAACTGTATGTTAATTATGAGCTAACCCTTCTGCTACTGAAGTCAAGATTTAAATTTTTTACGCAATACGTTTCAAGGGAAATTTTTTGTCAATTTCGTAAGGTCTAAACAATATTTTGATTACTATGCCACGGTGAACACATTGCAAACACAATTTAACAAAGTCTGTATAAACAATGTTGGACACATTTGATGAGATCAGCGTTTGTTTTACATTAAAGTGCTATTTTAACGCAGATGTGGTTTTTGTAATAATATAATTGTAACATATTATATAATTATAGCTGTTATTACCTCCAGCCCATTTCAATAACAAAGGCAAGTAACCTCGGAAATACACTCTTGCTTCTACTCAAGAAAGCTTTAATATTTTATACTCTACTTTATAAATAGATATGGTGATGAACTTGTTGAAAGTTATCCGGAACTGTTCAAACTGAAAAGTTTCTAAGTGAAGTTGCATATCAATTCTGACGTCCAAGCTACATGTCAGCCACATAGACGAGTGTCATTTCATATTCGACAGAAAGTGGAAGCTGAGTTACAAAAGCTGGCAGATGATGACATTATGAAAACGTAACCGGTCCAACGCCATGGATTTCTCCAATTGTAACTCCACCCAAACCAAAAGATCCCGATAAAGTCAGGATATGTGTTGACATGCGCCAGGCCAATACAGCCATACAACGTGAGCGTCATATAACACCCACTATTGATGATGTCATACAAGAGCTGAATGGTGCAAAAGTCTTCTCAAAACTTGATCTCAGAGCAGGTTACCATCAGCTAGAACTTCACCCAGACAGCCGATACATTACTACATTCACCACACATCTGGGAGTAAGGAGATACAAACGCCTTAATTTTGGCATATCTTCTGCTGCAGAGGTGCTCCCGAATGCCATAGCGCAAACACCGCAAGGCATAAAAGGTGTAAAAAAACCTCAGTGATGATATCATCGTGTACGGCGTCTCACAAAGAGCACATGATGAAGCTCTCCAAGCTGTGGAGAACAGTGGTCTTACACCTAATCGTGAAAAATGTGAGTTTAACAAGCACAGACTTGAGTTCTATGGATTTATCTTCTCAGCAGACCCCAAAAAGGTTGCAGTCATACTACAAGCCGGTGAGTCCAAGGATCCTGGGGAAATCCGAAACCTACTCAGGATGGAAAACTACTGTTCACGGTTTATGCAGGACTTTAAGACAATCAGTGCACCTCTTCGTGAACTGACTAAAAAAGGCACACCATGGCAATGGGGTGATACTCACAAGCAAGCTCTTTAGCAGCTCAATGATGCTTTAGCCAGTGCCACCACCATGTCCTACTTTGACCCCTCAAAGGACACTGTACTCGTTGTCGATGCTAGTCCGTTTGGTCTCGGTGCTATTTTGTCACAAATGCAAAACGGACAAAAATGCATCACTGCATACGCCAGTCGTGCACTCAGTGATGTTGAAAAATTATACTCACAAACTGAACTCGAAGCTCTAGCTATTGTATGGAGCTGTGAGCAGGGTGCGAACTACGGGGGAGCTAGGGGGAGCTCGGCTCCCCTTAATAAGATGTTTGAGGCACGCGCAAGCGCACGAATCCCCCCCCACCCCAGTAAAAAAAAAAAAGAAAGTGGGCTCCCCCAAAGTCCACGGTATAGTTCGAACACTGGCTGTGAGCATTTTCACTTGTACCTTTATGGTCATCCTTTTACTCTAATGACCGACCGCTCGAGCCCTTCGATATGGAATAATCCAAGAGATCAAAGCCACCAGCTAGAATTGAAAGCTGACTTCATGTCCAGACATCCGGTCTCATTTGAGACAGAACACAACACTAAAGTAGCAGAGGAGTACATCAATTTCATGTCACTGCAGGCAACATCAAAGGCCATGACACTAGACAAGGTAAAAACAGAGACAAAAAAAGATGCTGTTCTTCAGCAGGTCTGCTCAAACATGGCACATAAATGCAAGTGACCCACTTTTTGCAGACACCCTAAACATTATAGAAATTTCAGTTCTGATCTTACAGTGTCATCAAATGATGATCTCATACTCAGAGGCTCCAGAATAGTTGTACCCTCCACTCTAGAGCAAAGACTATTACATCTTGTCCATGAGAGCCATCAAGGCATCACTAAAACCACAAGTCTTCTGAGAAAGAAAGTCTGATTTTCCAACATTGTTCGAAGGGTTGAAGCCATGATCACAAACTGCATTGCTTGTCAGACAAATACCCCCATAACTCATGTTGAGCCGCTTCAAATGTCTGAATTGCCAGAAGCACCATGGCACAATCTGAGTGCAGATTTCTATGGACCATTACCATCTGGGGAGTTTCTGCTGGTCATGACTACACATGGTATCCTGTAGTTAAAATTCTTCACACTACCTCAACAACTGCAGTAATACTAGTTATTGATGATGTTTTTTCTATGTTCGGAATTCCCAGTGTGCTTAAAACTGACAATGGCCCTCCCTTCAACAGCAGTGGGTTCACACAGTTTGCTGACTACCTTGGGTTCCGTCGTAGGAAAATGATTCCCCTCTGGCCATAAGCAAATGCTAAAGCAGAGCGATTCATGCGTAAATTGGGGAAAGCCATCCGAACTACACACACTCAAGGTATCCCATGGAAACAACAGTTAAAATGTCTTCCTTCGCGAGTACAGATCCACAACGAGGGCTTCGCCTGCTGAGTTGATCTTTAAAAGGAAGGTGCGTACAAAAAGTCCCATAGCTACTCCAACTACCACTGGTGCTGACGATGACAACCACGAAAAAGGCAAAGGATAAAATGAAAGCCCTTTCAGACACCCGAAGACATGCCACACACATCAACATCAAACCTGGTGACACAGTGTTGTGTCTGCAACAAAAGCAGAACAAACTAACGACACCATACAACACAAAGCCAAATCACAGTCACCAAAATCAAAGGCACAATGGTAACTGCAGAAGAACATGGACACTCTGTTACAAGGAACTGTTCATTCTTTAAGAGACTGAACCAGGAGACACCAGAACTTTTGTTTGAGCCAGGATTTGAAAATGAGACATGCACAGTCCCTCAGAGATATCCTGTTAGGCCTCCTGCCTACCTCTCTGACTATGTTTAGTTAGAACCTGTAGTGTAACTAAATAATTGCACGGACTGTTCAAAGCAGGTGTTTCAGACTGTTTAGAAAACAAGGACTGTTCAAACCTTTCAACGTAAAGTGTTCATGTCACTCAGGAATTTGTTAGCGAATTTTCTACAATTCTCAAGGGTTAAATATATTAATGTTTTGCTATCGTAACAAACAAACGTTACTGTTGTGTATTACAAGGTACAAAGGCTAAAAAAGGTAAAAAAAGAGAGAGAGTGGTGTAATTTATAGGTATTTCGTTTGACCTGTGATGTCATAGGAGGCGACGCCACGCCCATGTAGTGCATTGTGATTGTGTTCAACTACAAGTGATGGAAAAAAAAAAAAGAAGATCCATAGTGTTCCAGTATTCCCATTTGCTAGCATCTATACAAACATGCATGTGAAAGAAACTATGACATGGAGATACATCACACTAACCAGACGCGACGCGACAACATTTCAGCAAAAAGCAATTTGGCTGTCCACACCAGACACGACGCGACAGAATCACTCAAATATCAGCCATTCAGAAGCGCACAAGTGCACCGCACTCCCAACGAAATGGATGTTTATAATATAATTCATAAATATGAAACCTTTTTAACATTATTAAAAGAGGGACTGATACCATGTTTGTCATGGAAAACACTTGTTTGTTCGCATTGTGTTCGCAGTTTTAACGTACATGTTGGCTTTAATTTATTTTGAAGATCTGAGGTAAACTATCTGTTGTTGCTTTCAGTATGGCTATAAAGGTCACGCAAAATGATATTCAAACTCACATTAAGACGCATCAAAAATACATTAAAATCAGTAATATTGTGAAATATTATTACAATTTCTAAGAACTATTTTGTATTTGAATATATTGTAAAATGTAATTTATTCCTGTGATGCAAAGCTGAATTTTCAGCATCATTACTCCAGTCTTCAGTGTCACATGATCCTTCAGCAAAACATTTCGTAACATTATAAATGTGTTTACTGTCACTTTTGATCAGTTTAATGCATCCTTGCTGAAAAAGTATGAATTTGTTTAAAAAAATTATTACTGTAATTTAATAGCGACTTACTGACTCTTTTTCGAAAATGTGCAAATGTTACTGTTTCCATCGTAAATGAACTTAAATCCAGCCAAAATCAGACTATTCCCAGAGATAGAGTTCATGTGGAGCATTCACTCTGAGAGCATTGAAAATGAAATCTATAAAGGACAACAGTGCAACCCCTTCATTTCGAAGCCTATTCATTTATTTCAATCATAGGCTTTTATGGTTAAATAATCACATTTGGTCAGCTAGATATTGTGCTACCCTACTTTGAAACAGCCACAAAAGACACTTTAACCTTTTCCATTTGACCTGATAATGTCAACAACCTTACAAAGCAACTCTATAATAGATTTCAACAATTCAATTTCCCCAAAAAGCCTTTTGTGCATAACTACTTTTTCCTACCGCTTACTTTGACTAACTATTGGCTCTGAGAATGATCTCAGATGATGTCATGCTTGAGCTATAGAACCAAGAGGAAAGTCTCTATGACTGAATTAAAAATACCGTCCACCTCCAATCAGCTCTCATTGAGGTATGAGTCCAAGCATTTCATTCATCTTTGCTCTTGTTCTCGTATGTCGGTAAGGATATCAGGATATTAATTTCTGCAGACAAGCATGCACTGAAACTAATTGGAGTGGTTGGACCCCCTTCTGCTGTGTGAGCAGCCAGAGCTGCCAGATTCCTCCTGCTTTCTTTCCATGAAGTCATGTTTGGCCGTCGCATTAATATGAGTTTCAACTCAGCGATGAAGAAGAAGCTGAAAAGAATAGTGTTGGTTTTTTTCTCGTCGATACCCCTCTGGTTTTTGGAAGCAGCGAGTGTTGAAAACTCCCCGCAGGAGGCTTGAGCTCTTTCTTCAGTTCTGTGATGTTCCAGGGTGTAAGTGAACAATGTGCTCACATTAAACCCAAATGGGCCGTGATGGGCCCAGTTTTCCCAGAGGAAAGCTTTTATAATCTATTATACCATTGGCGGTTTGTTCACTGATGGCTGCCACTGTGTTTAAACAATGTTTCAGCCAAAAATGACAATTCTGCGATTATATTTTACTTAAAACTTTCTGAACCCAGTGACCAGTCAAGCTAAAGCCTCTAAATGATCAACATAACTTTTATATTTCAAGATGAACACTTACCGAAGTGAAGCAACTTATGTTTACTTGATTATCCAAACATCATTTTTTTTTTTTTTTTTGAAATATCATGTTAAAATGCGAGTAGTGTGATCATCAGGCTTTTGAAGAACGTTTGTTTCCAGAATCTTTACCTTCACTGTTACTCAGTGGAGGAATGATCTTCCAAAGCCTCAGAAACATCTCAAATCTCATCTTTTGAGGAACGTTTATTTGTTCATCTCTCAATCATCATTGTATTGCATTGCATTATATGTTTTAAAACTACAGAGCTTTGATCATAAAATGAAGCATTACTCTTACATCTTATCTTACTAGGACATATTATTGGGAGATGTAGAGTGACAACTGATATTTATATGCATGTTATGCAAGTAGTATGCACTATACTGTTAAGAAGTGACTGATTTCCATTACAAACTATCAACATTTCATCTTACTTCTTGGCCATATTTTATTATATTTTATTATAGTAAAGGTACAGTAACCATGTTTTGTATTTTGGCAAATGGATTACCATTTGTATTTAGTTTTCCAACAAATTCCATGGTTAAACTATGGTTAGTGTAGCAAAACCATGGTTAATTTGTGGTTATCATGGTTTAACAATAGCAACCATTATTTTTGGATTTATTTATACAACATCATTAATATTCTTAAGGGTTGTGTTGTTGTCTGCCCTAGCTCCCTCTAAACTTATTATACAAATATATGAATATTTGTCTGCTAAATTACTACTGTAATATTACAATAGATAATACTGATTTCCTTTACAGTATTTTGAGTGATGAGTAATGGGCTGCTACTGCTAACAGTTGCTAGTAGTTTAATGCTTAACTACGTAAACAAAGACAAAACTACAATAGCCTATTTACAGATGAAACTGACCTGCACTTGAAGTCCTGAACCAGGTCAGTAGATTTGCCTCTCTGCTCCACCTGCGCGATTCCACTCCACTCTCAAATCTCTCACATTGATTAGCCTAACGTTACTCTGATCGAAACCGTTTGGCGGAGGCGTGGATTACCAGTCACGACTAACCTATTCATGGTTTATTAGAGATTTATTGTCGAATGGCGAATTCGGAAATAATCGCTTTAGTACATTTGGCATGCAATTATATCATAATAATAATTATTATTATTATTAAAAAATGATGGTTACTGGTAAGAAATACGGGCCTTATTCTCGTTGTCAATCCCAAAAACTGGGAACGTAGCCCATGAAAGTAACGATTTCTGAATTTTTCTTTCTCTGTGAACATTTTGTTTAGTTTAAGTGCCCAGACTTCCTGGCCAGGATTTCTATATTGCCTGCCTAAAATATCTGGGGTTTCATACATTATATACATACACATACATGAATCCGTTGATCCCGCCTTCCCCGCACGCCATGATTGGTCGATTATGTATATTGCCTGCACACTATTGGTCGAACTACCTTTCAATCATTACCTTCAGAAAGTATGAAAACACTAGGAAAACAAAGCTAATTGTAGGCCATTTAGAGAAGAGGACGTATGGTGACCCTAGTTTAAACATCTAAATACCTTTCAGACCCGGTGAGCATCATAATGTGCGTCGGTAGGCTGGAGTGACGCCATGGGTCCCATGATTGAGGTCATTTTACACCGCAAATCTTCAACAACCCCTGACTCTTACTGATAATGTGTTTTATATTTTGATACCGTCAGGGGTCATTCCTTTCGATGGCATGTCTGGACAGACTTCAAACCTGTCCGTTTCCGAACACCGTACCGCCGTCAGACCTTTCAAATTAAATTCCAGACCGGTGCTGCTGGAAGCAGCTATGAGACGCTTCTCTAAATCAGTGAAGTTATCTGGATCTTGGACACATTCATGTGTCTGAACAACATTAAATGTGGGCTATTATGCAACAATTTTGGCGATAAATCAATGAAGCCCCTAATAGAAGCTTCCAGTCCATTTTGAAGTGGTTCCTTATGGGAGAAAGAGACTTTGTACACATGCATTTAATATTAGTCATGTGAAATTTAGTTCCCGGATTACAATGGCTGCAAAGGTCAAATCTGCTCCCTAAAATATGAAGTACATGAATTTATGCTTAATTTGCTCAAAATACTAGAATGCAAAAAGACGAATCTATAATCTGGGAGGAAAACAAGCTGTATTGGTCACAGGAAATAAATGCAATAATTACGATGCATGCAAGGCGGCCACTGTGTTGACATGTTTTTCTCTCTATACATTTTTGCAATTAATTCAGTCAAACAACAGCTGATCCAAATGACCATGGGCAGATGGAGGGAGTGTTTGAAAACCATTAAATAAATAAAAAAATTTTTTCAGTTCTGTTTGGTCTCAGTTGCAGGATGTATTTACAAGTTTGATGGATCAACAATTAAACACAGCAGCTTCAGAATTCATGTTTGAAGCATAACTGGTCATTTATTGGTAATTTATATTGTAGAACAAAACGTGAATGTCTCAAGTTAACCAGAGACCATAAATGTACTCATAAGTCAAAACCCACTAGTCTAATTTTTAGGAAAATTAGCCCTTCTGATTGGCCTACAGATTGACGTCAGATTGGGCTAAAAACATTATTCTTTTGATGCACTGCAAGCACTTATATTTGCTTTGACAAACAGATTTTATTGAAGCTTTGAAGCGTTTCCTTTTGAAACCGTAAAGTTGGGGTGGGTCAAATCAAAGCCAATAACCTGTAATTTTGGCTTGAAAGCAATGAAGGCACTTTAGATTCTTTCAACTTTTAGTATCATATAAGAATTTAGATTTCACACATGGGCTAAAAGCCTGCTTTTGATTTCATAAGCCATTTAATCATAGTTTGGGTGTTAAATCCTTTATCAGATGACACTAGCAATAAAATGTGAATCTTATGCAAGATTATACTTATACAAAAATGTCACACTTAATATTTTCAGTAGTTTTATTGAAAAATGCTTCCTCTGTTTCAGAAATAAATAAGAAAATAAGGCTGTGGAATTCACAATGTGCAGTTACAAACATGAAGCAGCAATACTATATATATATATATATATATATAGTCTTGCAAGCAAATGCCAAAACTGCATTTGATACTGATAAAACAACAATTACAACAACTATATTCTGGATTAAAAAAAAAAGAAAAACAAACAACTACAAATGAAAATTAAAAACAAAAACATACTACATATACACCACAGACATGCAATTCCATCTTTAGTAAAAAATCAGCTGTGAGGTTAAATCAAACATTCATCCAATATGATCAATATCTGATTTATAATATCGTGATGGAAGGCATGTTTTACTGCAGATGTTAACAAAAACAAAAAAGACATTCTCTCAGGTGAATGAAGACAGTAATGAATAATAATGTGTATTCGTACATAAGTGATGAATGGTGACTATGCAGATGACTGGAAGAGGCGATGATCTTTGGAAACCCTTCAATGTTAATAAATGATCAAACACCTTTCACCTGCACGCTGCGATGTGTGACACGGCAATGATTCCAATCGGACACATATTCAATGCGATTTTACAAGCGATGGAGTACAGAAAGAAGCTTTGAGGTTATATTAGGAGATTCATGCGTCTGATCTGCTGAATTCACAAAGGGTTTGAAGGGTTAAATTATCTGTACAGGCCGTTGAAACATCAACAAACATATAACATGATCCAATGAACCCCCCCTCCCCTCTTTTTTTTTGGTTTCTTTACCACTCTTTCCTTTCAGATCCCGTCTCTGGCTGCGACCTCTTGCGCCGTTGGTTTGGTGTAATCTCAAAGTCTTCTTCTGGGATTGGGACTATTTGCTCGGCATCAGGTGGAAACTGTTCTGCTTGGAGATATGGCAGTGGCCAATTGAGTCACTCAACAAGCAAAATGCAATCGTTACCTTCCTCTATGTGGCTACGGTAAGTGCAAAGGGTTAGAAAGTGCTTGTTGATGGGCTGTAAATGGGTCAGTGTTTTATGTACTCTACTGTGCAAAGTGTCTTGGGGCACTAGTATTTTCACCAACAAAAAATGGTTTTAAGTCAGTTATTTCTATCTTTTGCTGTAGTGTGTCAGTAGGAAATATCAGTTTACAGTTCCAAACATCTCCAAGATGCTTCAAGAAACCTACCTGTAAAGCTACCTGAAAAACTATGTGCAAGTGTAGCGCACAGTTTCTCAGTGTATCACACCAAATGTTGATTTAATTTAGTTAATAGTGGTTAATTGATAAATAAAAACTATTTATGGCATTATTTTTCAAAGCATCCTCACTTTACAGCATTTTTGCACAAGTGCCTAAAACTTTTCACAGTACTGTAGCTTTACAGGTAGGTTTCTTGAAGTGTTTTGTAGACGTTGCCACAGTTCTTCTGGATTGAGTCTGTCTCAGTTTGTTCTGTTTCTTCATGTCATTCCAGACAGACTGATGATGAACATATCAGATCTCTGCATGGAGTCCTAGCTGTTGTCAGACTCCTTGTGCAAACAAAAATCTCACTGGATTATTACAATTAACGGCAAAAGTAATGTTTGGAAATGTAAACTGATATTTCCTACTGACACACTAAAGCAAAATACAGAAATAGACTTAAAACCATTTTTTGTTGGTGAAAATACTAGTGGCCTAAGACTTTTGCACAGCAGGGTCCAAAAGTAAAAATGCTTCCAAATTACATCAGCAAAACAATTTGATTGATAAGCTAATTTGCTACCTAGATGAAAGATCTTCAACGATTCTTTTTCCTACAACTCACACGAGGACGGTCATTGGTTAGATTCCCATCCATTGCACATGCTGACAACATAAATTACTTGAATACAATCTAACCAACTTTCGATAAATGTGTCTGCCAAATACACAAATGTCAAATACATAAAACTTTAGCAAGAACCAAATGAAACCATGAGCTTCAAAATCTCAAAACATTGATTTTCAGATTTCAATGGAAAAAATATCCATTTTCAATGAGGTTTCAGAATTTTGGACCCCAGTGTTTGTATATAGGGTTAATTCAGGATAATTGGACCATTTTTCCCAGTCATCTCAAATGGCAAAAAGTCGCCCGTTGTACCTGAATTCATCCTATATTTATAGACATTGTGAAATTACTATCAAAACTAATGGCTGCTGATATGGGCAAGTTGGCGTGCTACAGAAAAATATCATTATCAACATGAAAACTGCAATCAAGAACTCAACCACACGCCCATTCAGATATTCATCTAAACCCTTACTAACAGCCAAATGAAAGAGAAATGATCTCACTGATACAGAAATGAACCTTTAGGAAATAATACTAGAAAGATGAGTGTGTACATACAGGTGCATCTCAATAAATTAGAATGTTGTGGAAAAGTTCATTTATTTCAGTAATTCAACTCAATGAGTTGATTAGCTGATTGGCATGTCACCATATTCTAATTTGTTGAGATAGTGAATTGGTGGGTTTTTGTTAAATGTGAGCCAAAATCATCACAATTAAAAGAACCAAAGACTTAAACTACTTCGGTCTGTGTGCACTGAATTTATTTAATACACGAGTTTTACAATTTGAGTTGAATTACTGAAATAAATGAACTTTTCCACGACATTCTAATTTATTGAAATGCACCTGTACATACATACTAAAAGAGCAAAGAAAAGAAACCCCCAGGGTCCAATGAACAAAAAGAAACTGGCCCTGAGCAAAGGTCTGTGAGATCACTTAAGGCACGCAGTAAAATAAGAGGCACTGGTGTCTGCATTCAGCAAGCAGTTGAATTCAAGCTCACTACAAGGGTTAAGACTATTGCTTTTTAGTGGACTGGGATTCACTTACTAGGCATGATTAGTTTATGTACAGATAAACAAACCTCTTGGAGTTAACATGCTAAATGACAGTTGTTTTGGCTACAGATCCACCTGGTTAGTATTTGTTGTGGTTGCTGGTGTGTTTTGGTCATGCGTCTCCAGCCGACTGCAGCTTGTTTTGGGTTGTTTTGGCTGCCGTCACTGATGCCCGTGGCTGTGAGTTGTTGTTAGTACCCATCCGCAGATCGTAATCTTTGTTTGCTTTTATTCAATAGTGTTCGCTTAATCATCTCCGTGGTTGGTTATCCGTACAGAGCCCAATAACGTGATTTTCTCAGGATTTCAAAGTGTAAGCAGCACAGGTGGTTTAGAAAGTTTATGAACCTGGAACAGGTCAAAGAGGGGGTTAGAATTCTTTGCCAGACAAATCACAAAACTGAAAATCAGCTTTTGATACTGTGATACTAAGAGGGTGAGAATCCGGAGCACGTTTCATTCCGAAATCAAAAGAAAAAAAAAAATGAAATTGTACTGTGCATGAAAATGAAAGAAAATGAAGCTTATTTATAGAACAATTAAAATTCTTTCACTGTTAACTCTTAAGTCGTTCTAAAGCCTTTCTTTTGTGTAGAAAGACTGTCCTAGTCATAATTTTTATGCAATTGCAATGTCAATGCAAACTGAAGCTTTAAAAAGGACGAAAAAGTTTAATAAAAGTAGTCCACATGTCATACGAGAGCTTTGTTCAAAGAAAAACCTGGAAACTGAATCCAATGTCCATGTTTTTAAAGAATCACTCTTTTGAGTCAGATCTTTTTAAAGAATCATATGACTCTGTTTACAAAACATTTGTTTGGTTCTCAAGTTCAGCTTACAGACTCAATCACTGACTAATCATGGAATAACAACTTGGGTCAAATTTTGGTCTCTGTCTCACATAAAGTTAGCATATGGCTTTTAAAGACTTGCAATTCTTAATATTTTGTGCATTAGAGAAATGGGAATGAATGTTTTGAATGTCATTACACTACCGTTCAAAAGTTTGGGGTCGGTGAAATTATAATACTTTCATCCAGAAAGGATGCATTAAAACACATCAAAAGTGACACTGAAGACTGGAGTAATGGCTGCTGAAAATTCAGCTTTGCATCACAGGTATAAATTACATTTTAAAGCGGTCATGAACTGCTTTTTTTATTATTTTGTACTGTTCTCTGAGGGCTACTTATAATGTAATCAATATTTTTAGATAAAAAAAACATCATAATTGAGAAGTAATAGGCTCTTTTCTGTCCTGTTTTGACCTCCTCATCAGAACGCTCTGTTTGAATAGGTGTGGCATATTGACATTACTGTCAGATCCATTATATTCACCACAGCATCATCTTTTATTTTCAATCTTTCTTAAAATCCTGCGTCGAATTGTGCTTTGTTTGTAAATTTGTGTTCTGTTTGTAAATGAATCCGTGGTAAAATGAAGTGAACAAAGGACCAAGTTCTTACTGACACGATCTGGAACTTCAGTAAAAAATAGAGTTCATCCACTCTTTCCTAATGTTGGGATCAGAAGGACGGCGATGCAAAGACTGTGTTTTTCCACAGTCTGGCACTGAACAGCATCTTGTTTTCTTCGGAGCATCTTTATCGTTTGGTTTCTGTATAAACCTGCATTTGCTGCTCTCGTTATTTACACTACATGCATGAATCGGTGGGCAGGGCTAAACAGGCAGTGATGTAGAATCAGTGGGCGGGGCTAAACAGGCAGTGCTGTAGAATCGGTGGGCGGAGCTAAACAGGCAGTGATGTAGAAGCAGGCGTTGATCTTCTTCTGCGGAGGCGGGGTTTAGACACACATTACGTCATAAAGTGGCTCATTCCACAAGCTGTTGTTTTGGCAGATCGGCTTCAATATAAGCTGTTTTTAGACTAATGAGAAAGTTTTGAGTTCTGAAACTTATGTTTTCATAGTACAATGACCTCTTATATGTCAAAAGATCAAGGGAATTTTGATTTCTCAGTTCATGACCCCTTTAAAAAATATCACAACAGAAAGCAGTTATTTTAAATTGTAATAATATTTCACAATATTACAGGTTTTACTGTATTTTGGTAAAATAAATGCAATAAAATAAAATAAAAGCCTTGGTGAGCAGAAGAGACTTCTTTCAAAAACACTTAAAAATCTACGTTTATGTCAAAATAATGCTAAAGGTCATAAAAATGGCTTAATTTTCTTTATTTTTTCTTTTGATATTGGAGTGAAATATGCCTCAAGCATGTTCCTGAAAGGTTTGATAAGATTCACCCATGATAATCTGCATCATCTACTGCTCAGTTCATGCACTGCGTTACACTACACATGCTATTAATGTTATTTCTACTGTCATGCACCGGGCACAGCTAGAACATGAGGGATGTACCTCTGTAACCCTGTCCGTTATACGGGATACCGACACACTGAGAGGAGTCACAGTAGCCAGGTGGGCCGGGCGGACCGCGTACACCGCTGACACCGTTGCGACCGGGAGGACCGCGGCTGCCCGGAGGGCCAGTTGAACCAGAAGGGCCGATTCTGGACTCACCAGGTGGGCCTACAGAAATCAGGAAAAATACTGTCTCAGAAAACACCTTTAAATGTGACATAAATAGGGGCTTAAAAGAGAATTCACTTTCAGAAGTATTATCGATATATAATAATAATAATAATAATAATAATAATAATACAGTTTTGCAACATTGAAATTTTTAGGTGCAAAATTTTTCCCATTGATTGCAGCATGAAATTTTTCCCATTGATTGCAGCATGAAATCATACATATATTTCAGGTTTTATCTGCAGTATAAATTTCCGTATAAATACATTTCTTTACCATTAGCATCACCAAACAGAACTGCATAAACAATGACTTTCCAAACAGGGGACTTAAAATTAAATTTCAGAAATATTATCAATTTGACTGCACTGATACTGCTGGATGAGAACTGAATTGGATAATAACACTATTGTCTTCATTTCATAATTGAGGGACTTTTGCGATATTGACAGTTGTTGAACGTGACTAAATCATTGTTGAACTCAAGTGATCTGAATATTGAGTTCAAAAATAATTTTAGTACAAACTTTTTAAATTGCATACTTTTTGGTGCAGAAGTCATACATACATTGCAGGTTTTAAGCAACATTAGCATCACTAAACAGAATTGTATGAACGATGACTGTTTCTGTCTACAAAAGTGGGCTTACAAGAAAATGAACTTTCAGAAATATTATCGATTTGACTGCACTGACACTGCTGGATGAGAACTGAACTGAACTGGATGGCATTATTTTCTTTGGTAGAGCTGTCTTTTGTTCCTCAATAAAGTTCCTCATTAATGCAGCTGAAACTGACGTAATTTTATAACTTGAAATTTTACAACACTGCTATTTTCCTGTTTATTTCTGTGAAGCTGCTTTGAAAAAATCTGTATTGTATAAAGCACAATATAAATGAATGTGATTTGACTTGAATTGACAAACAGTTTCTTTGAGGGAAAAGTCTGGAAGAGTTATGTCCGCTCATTTTTTAAGTGTTATGTAACTTAAAACGCAACACATCCAATAGCTCTGTGCCTAAAAATGAAAGTGGCGGATGTTGAGTTCAAATATAGCATAATCTCCTACTAAGAAAAAGGGAAGAAACTGGCCAGTAAATCGCAATTTTCCCTGACATTTCTGTCATTTCTGTATTCCTCATCAGATGAGCTACATAAGCTAGGTTTTAGCACATGAAACATACCAGGTGGTCCATTGGCTCCTCTCTGTCCTTTCTCTCCAATGCCTGGACTTCCTCTGTCTCCCTTTTCTCCGGCTGGTCCTAATGAAAACACACATAAACACAGATATATAAATACCCCACACAAACACACACATAGCTGCAAATATGCATCTGTAACACACTGCTAAATGTGCCATAGACAAACGTCTGGATGCAGAAATGCTCACAGATGCATTTCTAATCAGGTACTTGCATTCTTGAAGCAATGCCATAGAAGATCCATTTTGGGTTCCATTATGAAAAGTTCTTAAATGTACCATTTTTTCTTAGTGTGAAGAACATTTTAAAAATCTAAAAAACTTTTTTTAACTGTGGAATGGAAAGATTCTATGAATATTAAAGGTTCTTCATGGAACCATCAATCCCAATAAAGAAGCTTTACTTTTAAAAGTGTATGAGAGAGTGTTTCCTATTAATTTAGACAGTAAACCGCATGGCAGCTCACTAGACATCAATTATTTATCTTAGCATTTCTACATATACTGTACAGCGAGGGCAGAAGTCCAAACTAACCACAGTTCTTGAGGCTGATTAAAATCACATGGTTGTATTTGGCATGGTTTTCTGTTTATGTTTTAGTTTTGGCTGTTGTTTCTGGTACCTAGTTCTCCCTGTTGACCAGGCAACCCTGGACTTCCGGGAAGGCCGTTTCTGCCTATCCGACCGGGCTCTCCGCGTGGTCCCATGGGTCCAGGAGGTCCAGGGGGGCCAGAAGGCCCAGGACTGTTGCTGTGATAGTTGCTGGGGATCTGGTTCAACATTTCGTTGAATCGACCCATTTGTCCTGTAAAACGTAAACCGTGAAACAGCAGATTGTAATGAAATGTAACCCTTGGGATCATCTGAACATCATGTCTTATAACATCTTTTAAAATGATCAAAAGTGACAGTAAATACATTTATAATGTTTCAAATAAATGCTGTTCTTTTGAACTTCCAATTCATCAAGAATTCTGAAAAAAAAAAAATAAATTCTACAAAACAATGAGGCAACACGACCGTTTTCAACATTGATAATAATAAGAAATGTTTCCTGAGTAGCAAATCAGCATATTAGAATGATTTCTGAAGGATCATGTGACACTGAGGATTGGAGTAATGATGCTGAAAATTCACAGGAATTTACATCACAGGAATAAATGACATTTTACAATATATTCAAATAGAAAACAGTTACTTTAAATTGTAATAATATTTCACAATATTACTGCTTTTACTGTATTTTTTATCAAATAAATGCAGCCTTGGTGAGCAGAAGAGACTTTTCAAAAACTTTTGAGCAGTGGTGTACTGTATATTTGCAATTTACTTTATTGCATAAATTACAAAAATGTTTTGCTTCAGAACATTCTACTGGACGAAATGCATTACCGTTCACAAGCTGTTCGCACACTTGTCTGGCAATAGAGCGCATCATGCTCTGGGATGCGATGTCTCCCTAGGAGGATGAATACGAGATGTTAACGTCTCCTCCACTCAAACTCTTGCGAAATGATGAAAGCAGATATTAAAATCATCACTCACTCTGTCTCCTTTGTCTCCTTTAACCCCAGAAGGTCCCTGTATGAATGAAAATCATACTTCCCTTTAAATTGACTGTGACGCATCCAAACATGAACTAAAATCACTGGCTTGCTCCTGACTTATGCCGGCATTTCAGTAAGTAAATACTTATTGAACTGATTTGCAAACAATGTGGATCGTGTTAAGACTATTTGCTTTCTTAACTTTTGGGGGAAAAAAAGGTAAAAAATAGTCTTAATATGTTTGGTTAAAACTCATAGAATGGTGCCACTCGTGTTTTGTAAGACTAAACAATTAACTATTCAAAGCAACATGTAAAAGAAACTTTTAATCAGATGTTTCTTCTAAAAGGAGTCAAAATAGACTAAAAACAGATTTAAATGAGTCACTAGTTGTTATACAGTGAGTATTCATCTGTAAAATGAATGTAAACAGCAGATCAGATCATTTGCTCTTGAAAAACTTTGATAAGAAATGCTTGAGTTCACACTGAGATTTCTGATTTTACTAAATCTTGGCAAATCTGAGCACAGTTTCAGAGATCTAGAAGTTTAGAAGAAACACAGATGAGACTACTGGGGTCTTTTTCTTAGAAGGAAAATCAGCAGGAGACTTCAGCTCTCAAACAATAGATATATTAAAGAGAAGTTTTTTTTTTTTTCTTCCAATTCATCAAGAATTCTGAAAAAAAAAAAATAAATTCTACAAAACAATGAGGCAACACGACCGTTTTCAACATTGATAATAATAAGAAATGTTTCCTGAGTAGCAAATCAGCATATTAGAATGATTTCTGAAGGATCATGTGACACTGAGGATTGGAGTAATGATGCTGAAAATTCACAGGAATTTACATCACAGGAATAAATGACATTTTACAATATATTCAAATAGAAAACAGTTACTTTAAATTGTAATAATATTTCACAATATTACTGCTTTTACTGTATTTTTTATCAAATAAATGCAGCCTTGGTGAGCAGAAGAGACTTTTCAAAAACTTTTGAGCAGTGGTGTACTGTATATTTGCAATTTACTTTATTGCATAAATTACAAAAATGTTTTGCTTCAGAACATTCTACTGGACGAAATGCATTACCGTTCACAAGCTGTTCGCACACTTGTCTGGCAATAGAGCGCATCATGCTCTGGGATGCGATGTCTCCCTAGGAGGATGAATACGAGATGTTAACGTCTCCTCCACTCAAACTCTTGCGAAATGATGAAAGCAGATATTAAAATCATCACTCACTCTGTCTCCTTTGTCTCCTTTAACCCCAGAAGGTCCCTGTATGAATGAAAATCATACTTCCCTTTAAATTGACTGTGACGCATCCAAACATGAACTAAAATCACTGGCTTGCTCCTGACTTATGCCGGCATTTCAGTAAGTAAATACTTATTGAACTGATTTGCAAACAATGTGGATCGTGTTAAGACTATTTGCTTTCTTAACTTTTGGGGGAAAAAAAGGTAAAAAATAGTCTTAATATGTTTGGTTAAAACTCATAGAATGGTGCCACTCGTGTTTTGTAAGACTAAACAATTAACTATTCAAAGCAACATGTAAAAGAAACTTTTAATCAGATGTTTCTTCTAAAAGGAGTCAAAATAGACTAAAAACAGATTTAAATGAGTCACTAGTTGTTATACAGTGAGTATTCATCTGTAAAATGAATGTAAACAGCAGATCAGATCATTTGCTCTTGAAAAACTTTGATAAGAAATGCTTGAGTTCACACTGAGATTTCTGATTTTACTAAATCTTGGCAAATCTGAGCACAGTTTCAGAGATCTAGAAGTTTAGAAGAAACACAGATGAGACTACTGGGGTCTTTTTCTTAGAAGGAAAATCAGCAGGAGACTTCAGCTCTCAAACAATAGATATATTAAAGAGAAGTTTTTTTTTTTTTTGACTAATTTAGCAAATTAGTGTCAGTGTCAGTATCATGCTATTATATGTCTATGAAAACCAAAAGGTTTCATACCGGAACACCGGTATCTCCATTCTTTCCAGGCTTTCCAGTAGGTCCCGGCATTCCAGGGGCTCCTGGGGGTCCCTAAACAAAAGAATAACAGCTCGGGTTTTCAGCAAAACCGATGTCTGCAATACAGTCTCACATCTGAGTAAAAGAAAACAAATTTAACAACACTCCCTCTTCTCCCCCCCAAAAAAATCAAGAACATACCATAGGTCCTTGTGGGCCCATGGATCCCACCGGCCCCTCCTTCCCTGGGGGTCCCTGCGTTGATAACATACATGCACAGATCCACATTAGACTGATATCACACATGTTCGTTCAGATCCACATGAATCACATCTTAATGAGTCTCTCAAAGAAACATCTGTGCTTTATTTGAGCCCCCAAATGAAAATGAAGAACATGAAGCCTATTTAAATGACTACTGAGATGTTTTGCATTGTGATATTATTTTTTAATACTGTATTACAGTAATGAGAGTATGTAAGGAAAATGTGCTTAATTACTATGAAAATTATTAATTATTCAAAAATTCATTATTTTTCAGTAAAAAAATATAAATTATAAGAATTCTCAACTCAACTGTACATTAATTATATATTTACAGTATGTAAAATATAGCAATTTTAAAACAAAGTTGACCAAAGTGCTTTACATAAT
The DNA here is from genome assembly GCF_001515605.1 of Sinocyclocheilus anshuiensis. Lineage (NCBI taxonomy): Eukaryota > Metazoa > Chordata > Actinopteri > Cypriniformes > Cyprinidae > Sinocyclocheilus > Sinocyclocheilus anshuiensis. Next base: position 409,693 of record NW_015554094.1, read on the forward strand.
AATAATAATAATAATAATAATGTGTTATTATTATTAGTATTATTTTCATTATTATTATAAATATATATTTTATTCTCAAATAATAGAATACATATTTTATTCTAAAAAATATAATGATAAATAATAATAATATAATAATTATTAAAAACATTAAAAACAAATCATAAATTAAAGGCAGCACAGCTATTCATGATTTAAAGATTAAATACTTCACAAATTAATAAAATCTAGATTTAAATATGATATAATTAAAATTATATTAAATTAAGTCTTTTTTTTTTTCATTTGATTTTGGAGTGAAATATGCTTGAAAAGTAAGTTTTCATGAGTTTCACCCTACTGTGTTTCACTCACCCGTATTCCAGCAGGTCCGATAGGCCCGATGGCACCAGCCGGTCCCGGTGGACCCTTAGAGAAAGAATGGAAGAAAAGGCAAAAGCTAAAACTAACAGTCTCAGTGCCAGGGTCTCACACCAGGTTCATATTAGCACAGGTCGCTTACCTCCGACCAAACAAATCAAACTACTTTACACAAACAATTTCCCACCAACACACAAGATATCCTCCATTTCTTTCTTGCTAGCTTGCTTGCTTTCTCTTTGTCAACCCTGCTTCTCCTTTGATGTCTTGGCATTAGATTTACAGGGTACTTAATATATTCCAGATCCATTTTACTGGCCATCATAAACCCTGGCTGCATTCTCTGCAAGTCATTAAATGCATGTTGTTATAGCAACTCCTCCAACATGGTCACCTGCATGGCTGAGCCCACTCTTCATTAAGATGGATCGGATATCGCAGTCTGTCCTGGAGAATTTACAAAATGACCATGCAGTATAACCACAACAGTGAGAAAGACTTCTATCTTTTTTTGTCTTCCTCTTAATTTGTTAATTAACTCAAAAAACATCTCTCCTGCTTTTGAACTGGATCAGCACAATGTTTTTTTATTCGCAGGAACCAGTGTTCATTGCCCAATTGTCAATGTTCAATGTCCAATGCTTTTTGATTGTGATTTGTCTTATAATCACCCTTGTCATTCCAAATCTTCCACACTTTCCTTAGATCAGTGATCACCAACCTTTTTAGGCCCAAGATCCCTGACCTCGGCCTTTATGAAAGACAAGATCTACCTATTGAAGAATTGATAGAAAAAGACATCCCAGATACTTAGTATTTTAATTAGTGATGCTCTGATCATAGCTGATTCAGAATTCAGATTTTCTTTTCTTTCTTTTTTTTTTTTAACTAGAAAATTGGATTCTGATACTGATACTGATTTTTGAGCAAATGTATTTATTGGCAATTTGCTTTATAACAAACAAACTGGCTTTAAGTCCAATCGTGTTTCGAGGGGGGTTCCCCTGTAAAAATCACATTCCGGGGGTTAAATACACGTTTTTCGGCGGGGATCTTCCAGTAAAATTCACATTCCAGGGGCTAAATATCACGTTATTAGGGTCGCTTCAACCCGCGGTTAATGGTTAAACACTCAACCAGTGTTAAAGTATCCCAATTCCGCGGGAAAACCGCGGACTTGGCAACACTGCTTATGAACCGACCACAATATAGCGTTTCCTTGTTTACCGCTGTAAACAAAGCAGAGCTGCGCTTTATGCGGAGAAGAAAATGCCATTGCCATCGAAACTTTTATCAAGACAGTTAGTTCCCTTCAGTGATACATTGATATAACCCCAGAAATGTAATGCATTTTTGTACTTATTTTACTGTTATTTTCGGGATCTACTGGGACAGTGATAAAGATCTACCAGATCGCAATCGACGGGTTGGCGACCACTGCCTTAGATGAATGTTCACTATGTTCTTTTACATAATAGGCACTGAAGCTTCCGAGCTTAAAAATCGACAAAAAAAATCACTATAAATGTAGTCCATAAGTCTTCTGAAGTCATATGAGTAACAGACTGAAATTTAAGTCTTTATTTGCCAAAAAAAATTCCCCTCCTTTTCAGATCTCAGTTGAATAGCGATGTATTCAGTAACAAAGTTATCGTTTGGCTTCAGATTTGAATAGAGCTTTTATGATACTTTTATGGTGTCTTTTTTAAGTCCAAAACATGAAAGATTCATGGAAGAAATAAACTCATACAGTTTTGGAACAACATGTAATAATGTGAATGAGTACATGATGCCAGAATATATTATTATTATTATTATTAACAAATTAATAATAATACAAAATATTAAAATCAGCATAAAGATAGTATAGCTATACAGAATGTATGCACAAAATTATACTCTACAAATGTATAAAATGTACAGTTTAAGTTTTATATATACAGTATATATATATATATATATATATATATAATTTTACATACCGTTTGATATAAATTCAATAATTAAATATTTTGCATTCACATTGCTTAAGATATCTTAACATAGACTAAACAAAATATTATTTAATTCTATCATTATATCACTCCCTATGCAGCCATCAAGTCTTATTTGAATAGTGATTTATTCGGTTATATAATACGCTATCTTTGGATTCGGATCTTCAGATTTAAATATAGCACACAAGTCGTATGGACTTTTATGATACTTTTATGGTGTCTATGGTGAGTTTAATTCAAAGCATGAAAGATTTTGCAAAACATCTCCTGTTGCGTTGCATGGAAGAAATACAGTTTTGGAACAACATGAAAGTGAGTAAATGATTTAAGAAAGTTAATTTACAATGCATAGTGTAACTCAAACTAATTAGACAGTCTTCTGCTGTTTGTCTTCTATAAGATAATACACACTATGTCTACAAAATCAATCACATGATCCTCTTCACTACCTCCACACATGCTCCAAACAGTCCAACAAAAGGAACGGGAGAGTTTAATGGAGAACCACAAAGTGGTACCGATTAGGACTCTGCTCAATTATAGCCTCAACCCACATTTTATCTCGTGGCGTGATCTACAACCATTGTTCAGTGCTGCCTCCTAGCCATCCCCCCTCCTGAGTCATGATCTAACGTTTGCCACAAGGAGCTCATCCAGAGAGGTAGCACAGGCTGCAGAGAGCGAATAATCCTCCCATTTCCCCCCTAAGACTCGGGCGACTCTCCAGAGCAACACTTACTTTCTGTCCAGGTAGGCCAGCATCGCCTGGATCCCCCTTTGGACCTGGACGACCCTGCGTGGAGGAAATAAAAGGAGAAAGACCTGTCAAAAGAATGCCTAAAGATTTGGTAAAAAGCTTCAGTGTGATCCAAAGAAAAATTAAACACATATATCAGTTCAGAGAACAAGGACGAGAGGGAAAACAAGAGGGAAAACTAGATATCTTTGTCTGTGCAAAAGTCCCTGCCATCATGTGGGTTTTGTGGGTGGTTTTAGGGTGTTACTATATGGTTGCTAGGGTGTTCTTGGTGGTTGTTAAGTCCAGTTCTCTAGGTATGGCTTTAAGGTGTGTTCACACCAAGGACAATAACAATAATGATTTTTAAAAAATCATCAATATCATCAATCATCATCATCAATATTGATAACAACACAGTTGAACAATCTAGTTAGAATTAATTTTAGAACGTTTTTTTCCAGATAAAAACATTGACAGCCAATCAAAATTCACTTTAAGTATTTAAAGTGGCAGACAACAAAACTGCAGTGCGCAGTGCAGAATGTTATTGTTCGTTGGTGTGGACGCTAATATAGCTTATATTGTTATAGTTAATTTTATAATTATTGTTCTTGGTGTGAACGGGCCTTTAGTCTCTCCTTCATGTCTGTGAGATTTTCGCTGTAAAGGCAGAGTCACATTAGCAAAACTTTGGCAAAATTTTGTGGCCAAAATAGGTACATTGTCAGTAGTGTAATGATGAATGAAGCACGTCTTACTCAGAGGTCCCTTCCAAATGAAGTGGCATTAAATTAGTAAATGTGGCAAATTCAAGTTGTTCAACAAAATTCAACAAACTTGAATCTGAAGTGAAAGCCACACGTCACATGATTTAAGGTATCACTCAAACAGAGCGAGTTACACACTGACGTTTAATACTTATTCTTATTGGTTTGTTTTGAACCCTTAACCCCAAGTTTGAGCGAAAGTAATAGTGATGCTTGCAAACAGCACTAAAACACAGCAGCTGAAACGGAGAGGGGAATAAATCCAGAGATTTGTGTACTAGCAGCAGGATCAGGCAGTTTAAAGTGCTCTGATGAGTGTAAAGCCCCCAGACATGCAGGAATGCTGAATCCAGAGCTCGCTACCATAATTATGCCTTCGCTACAACCCCTGGCATAATAAATAGCCTGAATAATCCCTGTTTGGTGTGCGGAAGGATTTACAGCCAGCTACTGACTTCTGACTGTGTGAGGAGACAATGGATACATGATGAAAACTGAGATGGACTTACAGCCTCGCCAGGGATGGAGAGCCCACTAGGGCCCTGTGGTCCTGGAGGGCCCATCGGACCCAGCAAACCCATCTCTCCACGTGGGCCCATTGAACCCTGCAGGAACAGACAGAATCAACATATGAAGATGGCAATGTTCAATCTTGTAGATAAACTTGATGAATTATCTGTAATGTACAGGTTAAGACCATTCTGACTTAATAAGAAAGGATAATCAGATTACTCACGACTTGACCGGGTTTTCCTCTTTCCCCTCGTGGTCCTTTGCTTCCAGGTGCACCCTGGAAAAGAAAAAATGTGTGGAGAAATTACAGAGAAAACAGTCCTGCTATCAACTCAACCAATAAGCACGTAACATTAACTAACGATTTAAATTTTGATTATACATGAATTAACATTTTAAGGCATGACACTACAGCCAAAACCATTGTTTTTTTCATGCACTGGTCAAGATTTTAGGCTACTTTGCTTCTATAACTTGACTTCTTTCAGACTAAGGGAAAGAAAACACAGTTCATCTATTTGCATCTGTATTTCAATTACAATATATATCTTTAAAGGATATTTTCTCAAAATGAGTCAGAAATCTTTACTTCAGCAGCACTTACATACACCAAACCTTGCATTTTTCCCCCTATCTATATTCTGAATGTTTTTATAGAAGGGTTTGTTCATATATCATCCGCTTGATATATATTTAGCATTTTATTCCTAAAAACATGGTGAAAAATAATTTTTTTGTCTGGCTGTTGATAAAACATTTTGATTTATGAGTGATACAATTAGATATCCAAAATCCACTCTGTAAAAACCTTTTACTGTTATATGCCAACAAATAAAACAGTAATTTTGAATTTTGAATTTAACCAATGTTCAGACTCTTTATGTTCTGGATATTTATGCTAATTCGTGCATTTTAAATAGATAATCCCTCATTCGCATATTTAAACATAACATTTCAGAAAACTTGTAATACAAACATTACTGTCTTAATTTACTGTGACTAATCAACTGGACAAGTTTGTGATATCTATTAGCTAAACTTTTTACCCTGTTCACCTGTAGAGTCTTGCCTTTTTGCAGGGTGAAACAATGCAAAAACGAAATAAATAAGGTCTATTCCTATAAAGTTTAAACCTTTTGCTGTCAAGCTTTAGTAGTGTACTTCAGTTGACTTACCACTGGCCCCTGAGGCCCCTGGGGTCCCGTACTGTCTGAGGTGCATGTGCAGGCATTGGGAAGAGGTGGACATTTGGATTCATCTCTCTGAATTACAGAGAAAATGAAAAATATAAGAACAAATGGCAGCCATTGTATTTATTATTGGAGGAAACAAATCATGGTGTAAAATGAACAAAGGTCAACATCAGAACAACATGCACTATTTGAATCAGTTATTCCCCATTCTAAAAACATGCACCATACTGTATTCTACCTATCCTTTCCTTAGTGCAAATATAGAGGTGTTTTGCTTCTGACCAATCATTCAAAATTTGTGTAGTGTAGTTGAGTCTGATCCAATGCTTGCATTTTTCAAGATTCCTGGCTTTGGTTAAATGAATGAAACTCACTAGCCTCTCTGGATACCTAGTATCCAAATTACATTTACCATAACAACACCATTTTAACCATAATTTTGGGAATGTGGTGAAAAAAAGAGATTTGTCTGTCACAGAGAGTTTAGCAAGTTTGACAGACAAAATGGCAGAGCAAAACAATGCTTATCAGCACAGCAATTGGCTGTTTGGGCTAATAGTCATTTATCTGTCAAATGGTCAAATGCCACTGTAGCTTTGAGCAAGACTTAACAGCCGTAACAATCCTTTTAATAAGTGTACTGCATATCACCTCGGATAAAAACTAAAAACTGATAACACTGCCAATGCAGATCTGGGACATGATGTCCACTATGGCAAAGGTATGGAAAACTATCATTTTTTTCCCACATAAATCTTTGTCTTTGTTTCAGCATCCTTTGGCTTTGGGGGTGAGGACAGGGCACATAGCTACAATACGGCTGATTATTTATTGATTGATTTATTTTGTTAGACTATGCACCCAAAGAATTGCATTCAATTTCGTTGTACTAGTACAATGACACTAAAGATATTCAATTCAATAAAAACTCTTGTGTTTTGACTGCCAGAAGTACCATAATAATAATTTGCTTATGGAAGACTAAAAATACAATAAAGAGTTTGAACACAGCTGCTCTCATGGTTTGTCTTAATAGGCACACATAATGAAAGTGCGAAGGCACTTGAGTTCAACAATTTCACACTTCACAACTAAGAACCACAAATGAATGACAGTGAAACATCTCTTTTAAAATCTGTCTGCTGTTGACAAACCAAATAAAATGGAAGAGCGCACAACGAGAGATCAAAGAAAGGAAATGCTCTAACAATAGCGAGCGGTTTGGCCGAACACATGTTAAATGTCATGTTTGAATCTGGTCAACCGGGATGAATCAGAAACATATGGAATAGTATGACAGGTCTGCGTGGGTGGATGAAGCTAAAAAAGATGTAGGAGATGTGCGTGAGAGTCGACTGGCTTGTCATTTGTTTTCAATCCAAAGTGACTGTACAGCAACCCTCTGTGGAGCAGTCTGGGGTTAAGAGCCTTGCTTAAAACCACAATGATCAAAGGCATGGGGTCGGATGTAAACAGTGTGGTTCGTAGGTCATCCGTACCTGAAATTTAACCCAGCATTTCACCTTTGTGTAACCCTGGCTAGGTTTGCACCAGCTGTTCATAAGTTCTTAATTAAATCGGGAAGACTTAGCAACTACACTGTAAAAAAAATATTTTTCAAAGATTACTGGAGTATGTTTTACAAGAAAATCTGATTTAATTATTTCTATTTCAAAATGTGATACTTGCTGTTTCTTTGTAATTATTTGTGAAATTTACTAGCCATTTCTGAGTAAAAATTGTTTTCAAACTAATTTTACTAGCTAGTCTGTAACTAACTCTGTACTTTATTTGGTTGCACTGATGTAATGCATAGTCGCATAATATGACAATTACTCTCAGTGATTCAATAGCAGCCTTCAAATATGTGAGCAGAAGTTTATTTTAATTTATTCTTGACTTATACTGTAACGAATAGTAAAATATTTCCATTGAAATACGTTACTACTTGATGATGCATGAACACATACTAACGAACATCATAATTTATGTTCAAATAACATTCAGAAATTGTATTTGAAACTAATCAGGATTGACACAAATATTAATGCATTGCATAAGAAATTACAATTATTCATTCTGATTTTATTTGACATGCACAACACTGATCAGTGCACATAGAGGCACACTGTTTAGATCAGGGTTGTGCTGAAAAGCAGCTAACAAAGTCTTTTAAAATGTAAATGAGTGTAAATGTCAACATTATCATATACGTTATGTCAAAAGGATTGAAGTCTGTCATGTAAAATAAGAGCTTATTGATGCAATTCAGTCAAACTGCTATTTTATTTCAATCATTACTCCTGGTTGGAGACTTTTGTAAATATTTAGTTTATACTGTACATAGAGTTATGTTTCAACTTCAAATGTTTAATGGTGCAATGTTAACATATTTAGCAGTGTGTAAGTTGCAACCTGCGCCAAAACTAGGCTAAGTTGTAACTTGCGCACAGCTGGTGCAACCGGCAACTGATCTCTAGAGGCTTTCTGAAAGTCTTCTCTTACCATTGATGGAAGGTCACAACATCTGTCCCTGCTGGTCCAGCCAAGACTGCACACAATGTCAAACAGCTGGAGCTGAAACTGCCCAACCAGAGAGAAAACGGATGTTACATGTGTCTTTGATAAAAGTTTGCATTTTCAAATATGGGGCTCAGACACCCATTAAAAGGATCCAGGCTGGAAAGAGCGAGAGTGGTGAGTTCATGGTCAATGTGTGATCACAAAAGTTGTGTTTTTGTACACAAAGTGCTCTTAAAACTAAAGGTTCCTTATTGGCATTGATGGTTCCATGACGAACCTTTAACATCCATTGAATCTTTCCAATGCAAAAAAGGTTCTTTATAGTTGAAAAAGGTTCTTTAGATTATCAAAATGTTCTTCACACAAAGAAAAAATTTTTCATTTAAGAACTGTTCACTGAAAGGTTCTTTGGAGAATCAAAAATGGTTCTATGTCTTTCGCTGTGAAAACCCTCTTTTGGTTATTTCTAAGAGTGTAAAGTGTTCAGTGTTTTCGCATTTGGGCTCACTGTTGCCGATTCTCCTTTCGATCCAATAGATTTGGACATCTTCCCAAGCACTTGAAATCCATCTGTTGATGTGTTTCCGGCTGGTTTAATCTCCTTCTCAGCCACTTCCTGGCAGTCCAGGTTCAGCTTGACGGTCTTGGGAGACACCAGGATGTGGAGCTGGAATAAAAGAAGACTGTTAGATGTTCAAGCTTATAACAGACTCAGGGGTCATTTTAAAGGAAGAACTTGCATTCATCTTAAGCAGGGCCATTAAATAAGTCTCAGTTGGCAGTTTTCTATTGTTGTTTTTAACTCCAAGAGCTTCAGGCCTTAATTAGGGATTTCTGGGAGTCTCTCTGTTCAAAGGGAGTGTTCTGGCCAGAGGTGCATATTAAAACAGGCATGTTCCTTCAGCACCAAATTCATCCTGACATGCTCAAATCGACGATAACAGCGAGTCCATTGTAAAATACTTTTACAGGGAAATTTGGGGAAAATTAACAGCAGCTAACAAGAGTGTAAACAAATACATCATCACATATTAATGCTTAAATACATTGGGACAGTGGGATTGTCAAATCATCCAGTAGATTTCCCATCTGATCTGAATCAGCCACTTCCTCTACAGATCGAGGGCGAATTCACTAAATAGTTGAACCTCTTTGGCACAGATGTATACTAAACTTGTAAACTGGTATACATTAAGTAACTGTCATACTTTTCAGCGCAAAAATGCCTCCAATCTATGCAAATGAGGCTCAACATAGCATAATTTTCTCAAAACATATTGTACAAACTTACAAATGATTTCTATTTCAAATAAATGCTGTTCATTTGAAATGTCTATTCAAATAATTCTGAAAAAATAACCATGTTTCCACAAAAATATGAATATAAAAAACTGTTTTTAACACTGATAATAATCTGCAATGTTTCTCGAGCAGCAAATTATCATATTAGAATGATTTCTGAAGGATCATGTGACACTGAAGACTGGAGTAATGATGCTGAAAATTCTGCTTTGATCACAGGAATAAATTACATTTTGAAATATATTCAAATAGAAAACAGTTATTTTAAATAAAAATAATATTTCACAATATTACTGTTTTTACTGCATTTTTTTTAACACATAAAGAAGAGACTTCTTTCCAAATTTTGAATGGTAGTGTACTTTTACTCTTCTTGAACTAGACCACAATCATCAAAGTTATTTAAAGCTTTTTGCTATACAAAACTGCTCACATGTACCAAATCAGAAAGTGAGGGTACCAAACAGGTTGCTCAAAATGGTTGAAAGTACTACTCATAAACTTTGAACTACATGGCCTAGAATCATCTGATTCGTCAGTCGTGCTTGTTGTGTTGCTCAGGCTGCATGTGATGTGTTTGGTCCTGGTTGGCACTGTATTTCTTACTGTATTGCCCCCTCAGAGTTTTCCAGCTCTCTGATCCACACAATCAATGTACATTGATATTCCCTGTTCACCACAGTGCATAATGAAGCTGTTCCTCCATATGCCATGGACCGTTGGGCTGCCAAGTCTTAAGCACCAGCTGAATGCTGCGGTGTAATCACATTTCTCCACCGCAAGCTAATGGAGGAGCTCTAAGCAGGACTGATGCTATGGATCAAGAATGGATTGGAAATTTGCGGTTAGCAAATAGAGGAGATGCGATTCTGATCTGACCACAAAGGATTGGTCAGTATCAGTAAACATGCTGCAGGCCTGAGATACACTGACATTTACCTCACTATTGGGCTAAACAAAGCCAAAAAGACTTGATACTCATTAGAACGATGAAGTGATGGTTACGGAGCCAGACCACCATCTTTCCGTGAGCGTCTAAACCAGTCTTTTTCTTGTATCAAACCTCGTCAATATCAAACCAAGCATGACATCAATAGACGTCTACACAAATGTGGTACGTATTATCTAAAGCTGTACCTGTGGCACATGATTGTTTTCTGTTTAGCCTGGAGGTCTCCTGGTTCTGTTCTCAATTATTATATTATTACATTTGGAATAATATCATACAGCTAACTACATAATGCACAATAATAATATAACTATTTTACAAAAAAGGTTAGTATAGGAAACAGATCTGCAATGATTAACATTTCAAACATTAATGCTTTGTATACTATACTAGGGTTTTATATATAAATAAAAATGAATTTTTGTAAAATTTAAAAAATTTAAATTAGTGAAATTAATGGTTTTCATCATATTATTCAATTAGTTAAAGTTATTGTTAAAATCATATCTATTAATACATTAATATTATACGGTTGAAAATATTTAAGCCCCTACCTATTTTTTCACAAAATGTTAAGCTGATTTTTCTCTTATTGTTAAAAACAAGTGCTGTCAAAAGAATAAAGTAATCAGAATTAGACTCACAATAATTGTTTGTAAGACCAAAAATTTGCTTTTATACTATAACTATTAATTTTGTTAAAATATTATTGTTATAAAATACTTTTTTCACAAAAATATATGCAATTATTTTTTTTTTAAATACTGCTGTCAATACAATAATCACAATTAATCTAGCAACAATTGTTTCTAAAATTAGATAGTCTGCTTTTTATTATTTTTTATTAATTTTATTAATAAATGTTAATCTTTATTAATACATTTAATTAATTTTAAAAATATATATTATGTAAAAATATTTACTTTCAATTTTTTTCCCCCAAAACTATATGCTGATTTACTAGTGCTATCAATAGAATGAAGTAATCATGATTAATCTCACAATTTCTGTACAGCCTTTATAAAGCAGCATGAAATTATTGTAATATTATAATTTTATAATATTATGACATAATATTATAATTGTTAAGCATATTTCATAAATAATTTGTAAAATTAGTTTTCATCTATTTTTTCATCAGCTTGTTAAGCTAATACGCATATTCCATGTATACATAATTTTCACATACCGCACACAATATACAGTACATACTGCAAAATAACAAAAGTGGTGTATTAGTATGGCATTCTGAACTTTGAACAGTCCCTGCTGTTTATAATCTGCCGCACTGTTTTTCTATTTAAAGTTTTGTTGGAACTGATTACAATCATTTGATTTTGCTCATTTTGATCTGATCACTGGCAGCTGTCCTCAAACGTCCTCTCTAATGGCCACCTGTGGCCATTCAGAGGGAAGCAGGATCTTTTAAACAAACGACTTCTCCATTTCAACTGAATCTGCCGCACATTTGGACAGATCTTTCAAAACAGAGCTGTCCTCCATTTCGGCCAAATCCACTGAGGATATCTGAAGAATGATACATCTCTGCTGGCCACTCTCGCTTTCTCTAGGCTGCTTGAGAGCTCTCTGCACACTCATGGTCATTTAGAGTTTGGTGTTAAAAGATTTTCAGAAAAGAACTTCTGTCAGCGTTGACTCACCCTCATGGTGTTATAAATCTCCATGACTTTCTTCTGTGAAAAAACAAGGACATTTGAATAATGCTGTTGTCCAGGGGGTCCAAAAAAGACCACGGAAGAGCAAGCACCTTGCACCACATTACAGAGCAAGCAAAAAATAAATTAATTAACTAATTAATAAAACAGCTTCACAGAGTCAAATCTTTCGCTGAAGCTAGCTAAATCTAAATGTTTGTTTATCTAGACCAAAAAGCCATCTGCATGAGTAAATGACGCGCCAGAACCATGCAGCTCTTAAAAAACACATTTCATCTCTGAAATTCAGACATTATTTCCTTCCAAGCAGGAAAGTTCTGAGGCATGAACAATTCGTCAAGCTCGAAGATGAATGCTTAAGTTATGCCACTTCATTTGCTTTCGTTAGAAACTGTCATATGATGCAGCAAGGCAGATTTTGCACCCTCTCTGCTCTATTTAAGACAGGCCTGTGCAAAGAAATTCAATGGAAAAATAGTTTATATACTAAATAATCATGCAGTAATGCCGGCTTTGGCCAGTTCAGTAAATTAAACACGTTACAAACTAAAAAGTACTTCAACCTTGAATTTGAACCAAAAGATCAATTCATAACAAATGAATGATAAGTCTGGCATCAGTGCAAAAACAAATTCACTTTATATAACATGAGTTAAAAACTAAAGATTTACAACAGTAAAACTAAATATTACAAAAACAGCTGATATAAACAGACCTCAACTGATTTCTATATTAATGCACCAAGTTTGTATATTTCTTGGCATACTAGAGTAAACTCCTAATAAATTCTTTGTCTTGAGCTGTTTCGGACAAGTCCCACTCTGTATTTTCACATTACTCTTTGTCTCTTTCAGCCGTCCTCCTTAATGATAGAGTATCTACCATGGTATAAAATGCAAAGCAGAATCATGTCATACCGTCTAACTTTAAAGTGACTGGCGATGTGTCTCCTGAGGCTATAGACTTATGGAAAGCAGCAGGGATGTTCACACAGGCCAAAACCACAACAAACAAGCCACCACACCTCTCATTCAAACCACAAGAATTTCCCCTGTGGTCAACTTTAACAGGCAACCTGAAGGACTGTCAGGATCCAGGCCATACAGAGACACTGACTAAAGATAAGGATGAACGGATAAATCAGCTCAAAGCATTCCACCTGCTCCGTGTTTGGCATCTGCTGGCGCTCTGATGTGATTGTTTATTGAGAAGTGATTCAACATTTTCCAGTTTGCCTGCCAGGGAAACACTTTTTTTTCCGGCCTTACCAAATATGCTATATATAGATTCTCATGAAGGTGATTTCTGTTATTCTGAGACAGTTTCATATTTTTTAACCAACTACATCACAGTTAATGTGATACATGGCATGCACAGGTTAGTGCTGGCAATGCAATGTAATCAAATCCAAATTCTATGCAAATGAGCTGTAATGTGATGCGAACAATGTGAACGATGAAAGAATTGAAAGAATTTTTAAAATATGATTCATGGAACTTTGATGTTTGAACAGAACTTATATATTATATTATATTTTAGACGAATGAGAAAAACAAGTGGCTGAAGAAGCTGTGCAGTGATGTAACTATTCAAACTATATGCAAATGAGCTGTGTGATGCGGAACACATTCAGCGGTAGAGTTTTAAAAATGATGCACGGAACTTTGATGTTTGAACAGAACTTTTGATGTTGAAACAAGTGGCTGAAGTAGCTGTGCATCAAAAATAGAAATGGTGCAACTGAAGGCACAAAGTGATGTTGCAACACACCGAACGTGTATTGTATTTCTCACCTCTGTTATGATTAACTAATCCTTGAGCATTGTGAAAGTTTTGCAGCTTGCCACATCAAACTTTAATTTCAATGTAAGCAAAGACCATGTGGTCTTCCTTTTGGCAAACATCTCACCAGAAGCCGTCATGCACAGATCAAAACTTGCTCGTTTCAGATTCAAACCCTCTCAGTGGATGAACTTGCTGACAGTAATCTCTCTTTGTCCTACATTTCTATTCCGCAGTTGCAGACCGTTGTCCTTTTGAAAGAAACGGCTCCCTTGATCTATATCCATGGACATCTGTGCATGTTTTGCTGCATTCAGACATAATGGACATTTGGGTTGAGCCCACTTTGCTGAAGATCTCACACAGTTTGGCTCTGTGTATGTGGCCAACATAGGCACCATCTATGGTGGAGAATGCGGGCACACATATCCACCAATTGCTACCAATTCCCATTTTTGGGTTTTTATCCAAAAAAGGCCATGTTACATTATTTGTGCATAACCCAAAAATTATAAATGAGCCAAGCCTTCACCATTTAACATGACATCACAACCAGCACATTTGTGCTAAAGGCTATCTATGATATTAGCCAAACCATTGTACAAGGACAAACCATACTAGATTGTCATCTGAAGACAACTGTAAAGATTGATGTACTATACAACAAACAATACCATATAATCAGCATGTATAAAAACACAGTTTACCTTATGGAAGCTTCCATGGAAGATCCTCTTAACTTGATCATTTTTAAACGTGGCTCGTTGGATCTCTCCTGTTGTATCCTTATTATAAAATGACACAGTTTGGGCGGATGCTGAGAAAATAGAGAAACAAAGAGTTAAATATCCCCAAAACAACCACGAACTAGAACAAACAAAATTCTTTACAGTAAATAGATAGATATGATAGGACAAGTTGTTGGACTAAAGGGGATGTGGTGAATTAGGTGAAATCTGATTACTTGGACAGAGAGAAAGAAGCCTAGAGGAGCATTTTATTACTTTTTCAATGGAGATCTCAGATGTGTTATATAAGTATCAACCTTGTCTCAGATGTTTCTCCTTTAATTCATTAGGAGAAATTAAAGGAGACACAAACTGTTGACAAAATAAAAGTCTAGAGAAATGAATGTGGACAGTGTGCAGGACTCAACAATAAGGATAGGGAGTTTGTAATCTTTGCAAACTTCAACATGCGGTTTTCTGTGAGGGAATCACTGTTATTATGAAGTCTGCAGATTTAAACGCACAACCACGATATAGTTATCTAGCTGGCTGACACAAAGTTTTTCAATGGCAAAAGATTTATGACGGCACTGGAAGCATCCACTGGAATTGATTAAAGTTTATAAACAAATCACTGATCTTTTTTATTCCAACAAAAGTGTGTGTGAGAATTTAGAGTTGTTGTAGGAGTTACATTAGATATTTTTGAAAAACCTTATAAATTTGCTTTCCAGACATTTCTAAAAATGTTCCTAAAAAACAATTTTGTTTGTTATGAGGCCAGTAAAAATGTTGTCAAAGCATAAACAAATCTAAAATATTAGTACAACCAGGCTGATGAGAAATGAGATTACTGCGAAAAATGTGAGTAACAGAAGACTTTATTTGCACTCTGTTTAATCTCAATAAACTACTGATATATTAATTTCCCATACGAGTCTATAAAGACATTGATTCTGATACAAACAGTCATAAAGGAAGGATGGTTACTAATTCTGAAACAGTCCCACTTACGGTCGATGGTGACGCCAGTCTCTGGTTTGTGATTTTTGTCTGACACCTGCCAGATATCGAAGGCCTCGGTCGGTGAGTCCGGCAACAGCCGGAACATCAGAATGATGGTGTATGTGGAAGGCAGACCATCAGGATGAATATATCTGTAAAAAAGTTGACTATCAGCCAGAGCAAAGAGGAGGATCTGTTTTTTTTTCAGCAGACATCAGCGCTGGCAGGTCAAAGTGAGTGGATTTATTTGATCCAGTATTTTATCAGTACTTTCGTATGGTACAATAATTAAGGAAGTGTGCTGGAGAACCGTGGCTTTGAATGCTTTTGGATAGTTGGCCCTACCTGGGCAAGCAGCAACATGCAACAAAAGCCAACAAAGCTCTCAGTTTAACCCTACGGCTCTCAGTTTAGCCCTACAGTCCTCTAATGACTCTCTCTAACACCACACTACTTTCAAGTGACATCTGTACACAAGCATGCTGCCAGTGTCATCTTAAGAAATTATTAAAGTCCCCCTGTAGTGAAAATCATTTCTTATGTTGTTTATTTGTCTATGTGGTGTTTTTAATATGCTTTTAGACAAACCATGTGCCAATCTATTAATCAACACCATTGCTGTGTATTTTCTCCTTAAAACTGTAGTTTCCCAAAGGCTGACCCAGAAATATGGTTTGAAACAGCCCTCGGTTTGCTACGTCACAAACCAATAACCAATCACGTCAAGGGATCGATTCCTATCACTAGCATGCAAAATATACCAATACCAGCACAAAACCAAAAATAAATCAGAGCAAAAAACCCATGAAGCTGTGGTTTAATGTGAATTTAGAACCGCTAACTTGCATTATAACCCGCGGCAACAGTGTAAAAGTAGCCCGGAGTCAGACGCACATCTACTGCAGCTGCGTCTGCACTTCACATGCGTATGTTCGCGGGCGCGAATTAACAATCACAAACGGCTGCATTCGAGTCTTCAAGGCATGTTAGGACACAACATCGTCAAGTAAGTAACTTTAACGAATGTTACAGTATTCACTGTAGTTGTCCGCTAGTAAAAACATAGTTTTATCAGTCATTATCCATGTATGCCATTGTTTTGCGGGATAAGTTTTAAGGGATAAAATATTTGACTACATGGGGACTTTAAAAAGCATTATTGTAATCTAACAGAACATTCTCCTGTAATAACAAATCACAGCATTACGTACCATGTGACGTAATTGCAATTATCTGACGAAATGGGGTGATATCTCCAAAATAACAGCTTGGTAATACTCTACTGTTCAAAAGTCTGGGATCGGTAAGAATGCATTTATTTGATCAAAAATGCAGTAAAAACAGTATTATTGTGAAATATTATTACAATTTAAATGAACTGTTTTCTATGTGAATATATTTTAAAATGTAATTTATTTCTGTGATGCAAAGCTGAAGTTTCAGCATCATGACTCCAGTCTTCAGTGTCACATGATCCATCAGAAATCACTCTAATATGCTGATTTGCTGCT
>NW_015554094.1:426763-474061 GCF_001515605.1 Sinocyclocheilus anshuiensis
TGAAATATTATTAACATTTAAAATAACTGTTTTCTATGTGAATATATTGTAAAATGAAATTTATTCCTGTGATGTAAAGCTGAATTTTCAGCATCATTACTCCAGTCTTCAGTGTCACTTGATCCTTCAGAAATCATTCTAATATGCTGATTTGCTGCTCAAGAAACATTTCTGTTTATTATTAGTGTTAACTAATTATTAATAATAATTTCTTATTATTATTAGTGAAAGAAATACTTTCATGACTTTCAGAGGAACACAAAAGGAGACGTTAGACACATTGTTCATGCTGCTCTTCAAGCTGCAAAAATTACTGTAAAAATATCTGAAAAGCGGTCCATACGACTCATACACTATAGTCCATGTCTTCAAAAGCTTTTCAGCTGGTCAGCTTTAACATTCAAATATAGTATGTCAAGACGTGTAACATCAGGTTTGATGTCAATGAACCAAAATCTGTTGGTTCTTCCATACAGTATCCCATAACAGATCACCACGTGTTACAGTGCCTGGTTACTGATTACTTTCACTGTATGGAAAGAGCTAAACTTCTCCTTTTGTGTTCCACAGAAGTAATAGTATGAAAGAAAGTGCATTCTTTCTTCAAAGTCTTGCTTGATGATTTTGATGAGTACTAAATTGTACACAAAATCAGCATTCAGAGTCTAATCAAGAGAGGTTTGAACTCACGATGAGGGCTGGTTCAGGAAAGCGTTCTTGTGGAGCCTGTAGGCGGTGTAGCTGTTGAAGGAACCGGGCTCCATAGAGACACCTTTGGTACTAGCGTACATCTTCTCAGTCAGATTGAAAGCTTCCAGCATTCTGAATCCTGGGAAAACATATAAAACATGTTAGTGGTCTACATACACAAACACATGTATTACACTACTGTTCAAAAGTTTGGGGTCAGTAAGATTTTTATTCAGCAAGGACCCATTAATTTGATCAAAAGTCAAAGTAAAGACATTTATAATGTTACAAAAAAATTATATTTCAAATAAATGCTGCTCTTTTGAATCTTGTATTCATCAAAGAATTCTGAAATAAATGTATCACTGTTTCCACAAAAATATGAAGCAGCACAACCGTTTTCAACATTGATAATAATCAGAAATGTTTCTTGAGCAGCAAATCAGCATATCAGAATGATTTCTGAAGGATCATGTGACACTGAAGACTAGAGTAAAATTCAGATTTGCATCACAGGAATAATTCACATTTTAAAATATATTAAAATAGAAAACAGTTATTTTAAATGTTAATAATATTTCATAATATTACTGTTTTACTGTATTTTTGATCAAATAAATGCAGCCTTGGTGAATATAAGATTAAAGATTAAACATTAAAACTTTGTGCAATGCATATGTCACATGCCTACCTGGCGATGTGAATCCATTTACATAGATCAATGGACAGTCTGTGGAAGCAAAACGTAAACACATTAACTTGAACACATGAAAATTTCTCTTAAAAGTATCATATGTAAAGTACCACAAACTGTCAACTCACTGGATGTTGCAGTTTCACAGATGAATGTGACCAGGTTGTCCTGAATGGTGGAGAAGGCATCAAAGTCGTCCACCACAAAGACGTGACGCTCGCTCGGTTTGCTGGCAATGTTCTGCAGTTCGACGAAGTCCACGTCAGCCACGCCAACAACAAACACACTGTAACCTGAAACAGCACAACCTACATTAGCACGTTTATCTTAAAGTGACCATATTCTATACCGACAGTGTTAGTGAATTTTTCTTGCATCAAAATAGACATTATTAGATTGTGTTTTGCTACTGAACCTTCAACGATTGTCAAAGCTCTGCATACTGGTGCAGTTCACAATGTCATTTATCAGTTTCTGAATCCTGAATAGGTGTTGATGTGCTCATAGGGTAATGAGCTCATGTTTATGTCATAACCTATAAGTTTAGCAGTGAGTCATACCAGCGTGCTGTAGCTTGGCAGCATTCTTGTTCACTTCATCTTGAGAACGTCCATCTGTTACGGCCACCACAACCTTCGGTACGTTTCTCCTCATTCCACTGTCTAGAGTGAAGACCTTCTCATAAACATGCTTCAGAGCCACGCCTGGGATGTTAAAGGAGAGCAAACAACATCAACAAAACTCTTCCCATCACAAATATATCTCTGTCTATATTCCAGTCACTGCTAATTCTTCACAGTAAGCTTGGCCGAAATCTACTCAACATCAAGAAAAATGTACAAATCCATCTGTTAAGAAATGTTCAAGTCATATTTCACCACAAAGTTAAAACTAAAAGTAAAAGAAAAAAATATATATAAATGAATAAAAAGTATACATCATAATAAACATAATAATATAAATATATAATATAAATTATAAATAGAAAAATATGATTAATTAATACACAAATTATAATAATTATAAAATTATATTATATTAGAAAAAATATTATAAAAAATTTATTATATATAATGATTATATGTATGCCTTATATGTTTTTTACAATGATAAAAGCATTACAACTCTGTAAGCATACATCATGGTTGTGTTTATTGTACCAAATTAAACAGATGCTTTTTATAATTAAAATATTTTAAATTAATTTGAACAAAAATAAAAATGAATTCTAAAATATTAAATAAAATAGAATTTCTTCTTTTCGTATATTTGGGGCGACACATTTTTGTGAGATTCACCCAATAACTTTTAAAGAAAGTGTACAGTATTTAGATGAAAAACGAAGCTATGAATGTTCAGGTGTGTATGAGTGATACCTGTCTTAGTGTTTCCTCCTCTGTAGCGGATGAGCTTCAGAGCGGAAAGTGTGGTGCCTTTATCATTATATGTGTTGAGTTTGAACTCTGTCTTTGCATCGTCACTGTACTGCACGAATGAAACCTTTCGAAACAAACATATTGCGATACAATTAAACAGTAACAATGATTGAACAATCATTCGAGTCATATGTATCCGACTCAGAGATGACTGGATTGTCAAACAAGATTTTGTCACAAACAAGTTGCGATACCTGCATTCCCGATGGGCCGATGACGTCAAAGGCGCCAACGACGCTGTAGACAAACTGGATCACTTTGCTAAAACTATCATCTCCGATACTCCAGGAGCCATCGATGAGGAAAACCACATCTGCCTTTGCTCCTTTGCATACTAAGAACACAAAAACAACTCCATGAACTGCAGCACACAAGAACAGCTCTTGTTTCTAATTAAACTTTTACACAAGCGTGGAAAAAGGGTAATGAAATCTCACTAACAAACACAATCACTGAAAAAAACAATCTAATGAACCGCCATGCTGTAATTAATGTCATAATTGGTCACACTTTCTTGAGAAATTATGCAAGAATGAAGTACATATGAAATCCAGAAGGTCTAAAAAGGAACTAATTAATGGTGTAATTTTTAATCACACCATTGGCAGTTACATTGTCCTCTCCACATCATCAAGCATCACTCTCAGTTTTTCGAAAAATGTCTCTACTAAGTTTATAATCCTAGGTGGATTAGTCCATGTCTTTTCGTACTTAAATCCAGCTGACTCCTCTGGAGTGGAAACCATTGCAAATTGAAGCATTTGGCCACTTGTAGGCCTCTCGTGTGATAAATAAACAAGTTTTGAGAGTGGTCCAGCGTGAATTTTAGGGATATTTTTTTATGAATTGAAGATAAAAAGAAAGAATCTGTATTTTATTAGCAGAAGGATTTTCTCCAAGGCTTTAAAACTGATATTAATTTGATCCAAACTCATTCCAAAGAAGCAGATCTACAACATGTTTGCAATGCATGTATCCATAAAAGCTCTGAACATTTGATTCCACTGTTTTCAAACCGCTCTTTGCGATCTAATTACTAACATGAGTTTTACACTTTCTGAAGAAAACTTGAGTACTGCTTGCCATTGGAAACATTCCGCCACAAAAACTGTGAAAATCAACATGACTTGAGATATATAAATGAAATCTGCATTTCTTAAGCAGTGGCTGAAGGCACTTACCCGCCCAGCCGGGTGGAATAGTGGGTGGTGGAGGGGGAGTGGGTGGTTTTGTTGGCACAGGTATGGGTTTAACACCTAGACGAACCGAAAGAAGTTAGAAGACATTAATGTTTAAATTCAGTAGGAGGAAGATTATCTGCTCATTTCTGGATAAAGCCTGAACTTACGTGTGCGTTCTTTGGTACTGACTCCGGGCCCCTCTAGATTGGGCGTCTGGACAAACACAGTGGCGCTGTAGGGCGAGTCTGGACTCAAACCTTCGAAACAGTACTGACTCTGGCCCGCCGTGATGGTGATCTCCTGCTGACCTTTAGCCGCCGCTGCAAACAGATCAGACAATAGTACCACAATATCAAAACATACTACAATATTTACACAGTATTCTAAAGTTTTTCAAAGAAAACCAATGAATTACAGTTCAAAAACAAACAAATTTTATTGGTACTTCGGGTACATTTTATAACTGTTGCGAAAAATATAAGCAGCATTTGTGAAGTTGCTGAAAGTATCTTCCATGAGCTCCTTTGGAGCTGTAATCCATAAAATTCAATGGTAACGATGCACACTGAACATTATCCATCCTTCACTAGAGAGTGAACAAAGAAGGTGCCTTCAGATAAACAAAACAATAGGTAACTAATCTAGATAAATGAAGTCACAGTTAAAAGCAGAGTGCTGTGCTGTAGTTTCCATAACAGAAAAAAAACTACAGTTATATGCTGCCATTAAAAGGTTTAGGGTCCGTAAGATTTTTGTATGTTTTTTTTTAAAGAAGTCTCTTCTGCTCACCAAGGTTGCATTTATTTGATCAAAAATACCATAAAAACAGTAATATTGTGAAATATTATTACAATTTAAAATAATGGGTTTCTATTTGAGTTTATTTTCAATTATAATTTATTTCTGTGATGCCAAAGCTGGATTTTTTTTAAATCCATTTTGTGCTGCTTAATATTTTTGCGGAAACTGTGATACATTATAATGTCTTTCCTGTCACTTTTGAGCAATTTAATGCATTAATTTCTTTCTAAATATAAATCAAACAAAACCACGCATCTTACTGACCCCCTAACATCTGAATTGTAGTGTATACATAATGAAGGCAGTGAATGAAAACATCCTGAATGTGACTCACGATCCAGGGGGTTCAGCTTGATTCTGTAAGACGTGGCGGCACGGTGAGGCGCCCATTTGATGCAGAACCTGTCGTAGCCAACGTTGTACGTCTCCAGGTATGTCACATTGAGGTACACTGAAAGATCAAGACAGAAATGTTGCGCTCAAATTGTAAATTTTGCTGATGCAGAAAACAGTGGCATAAAACCAACAATTTACAAATCATTCCAAACATCTGAAAACATACAAGTTGTTCCTTGTCCCGTGAGAGGTTTGCTGACACCACCATCGTATTGGGCGTACACCTGGACATCATATGTTGTGCCGGGAAGCAGGTTATGTAGGGTATAGCTGGTGACGTCACCAACAAACACCTCCAAAGACTCGTCTTTATCTAAAGGAGGAATGCCAACAAAACATTTAGCAAATGAAGTGCATTGATGAATCCTCAACAGAAAAAAAAAAACAGGGCCGATTATGATTTCATGATTTAAATTTTAAACAGCATGCAGAGCTCCCACACATTTGCAATATTTGGTACCTGTTGGTTGATAGACCAGTTTGTAGCCCATGACCGGAGCTGGAGCCGGATCCCAGGACACACGGAAGCGCGTGTACCACTCGTCTGAGACACGCAGGTTCTGAGGCGCCAACAGGCCAACTGAACATAAGATCCAAAGTAAGTAAGACTTGTGGTTAAAAAACACTAAATATCATAGCAATAGTGTTTAAATCGTCCAATAACAAGACATATACAGATGTACAGTGATGTTTTAGTTGTGCTGAGTTGCTGGTAGCTGAAGGGTGTTCTGGATTCTAGCCCATGCTAACTTGCAGATTCAAAGCTAGCTTATGGCCAACACAAACAACAGTTTTCCAAACTCTCCACCATGCCCTACCAGCAATTAATTACTCATATTCTCCTTTAACCCTTAAGAATATCTTAGGGTTCAGATATTTCTGCTTGCTTTGGTTAGTTGCAGTTTTGGGGAAGTTACTTGTACTTGCTACTTATTATCATTAACTAAAACTATCAAAACATTTTTGTTGATTAAAATAAAAATAAAATAAAATATAAATCTAAATGACAGTTAGAAATGTTGCTGTGGCAACTATCTGAAAGTTGAAGCACTAAAATTATTAACTGGAAATAAATAAAAATTAAAACTGAACAAAAATAAAAGAAATCTAAATACTTATATTTGAAAAAGTAATAAAAATGAGAAAAAATGCATATCAAAATTGCTAAAATTAAAATTGAAAATATAAAATAAAAGCTAATTAAAAACATCAATAAAAACTATAATAGCATATAAATAATACTAAAATAACTGTAGCTTGCCAAGCTACACAATACTTATAATTTAAGGTAGTACAACCTTTAAAAAAAATAATTAAAAAAAATAAATAAAAAGCTGAAATAATGTTATGCTATTGAAAAATTAATTAAACAAGTAATGTTGCAACTTTTAGTTAGTTACTCCTAAACATAAGCTTTCTTTGCATAGCAATCACAGAAAATGCATCCAAAGGTGTGAAATCAAAGTAGGGCATGTTTTGCGGTTTGTGTGACTCACGTGTTCTTCCATTTCCGTTTAGGGATCCGCCAGGTCCCTCGGGATAAACTGCCGTAACTGTGATGTTGTACGGGGTGTCAGGAAGCAGATTTTGAAGGATAGCATTATTTCTGTTACCAGGAACAACAGTCTGCAGAGAAGACCATCAGATCTATGATTTTTGGTTTAATAACCACAACCGATAATCAAATGAGAAATCAAACTTTTTTGTTTGGTTAGAATAACATGCACTGATGAATCATGCACAGTCTGATAAGAAGCATTCATCAAGAGAGTAAATATGGTTAATTTATGTTCACTTTGTGTTGTAGACCTCAATGTAGTGCAAATAGAAAGAATCCTAAACTCAAAAGTAATGAAGGCGTGAATAACTAAATATATAGAGCAATAATCACTGGACTTTTACTCACAAATTCTGTGATGGGATCTCCCGTCAATGGAGCATACGCAATCTTATATTGTTGTACAGGACCCTCAGCATGATCCCAGCCAATGCTAATCGTGCTTGTGGTGGTTTCGAAGACCCTCATTTTCCTGGGTCCAGCTCGTGGTACTGAAAAAAAAAAAATATATGCATGGATTAAGTTACAATAAGATCTATAGCATGCATTTAATAAACAGAGTGAATTTCCATTTCATGCCATAAAGCACAAGCTTACATGTTTTTCCTTTTCCATCAATTCCTGGGCCTTCTCCATCAGCATATACCGCTATGACATTCACAGAGTATGGCGTATCCGGGACGAGCTGATCCAGGAAAGCACTGTTGATGTTGCCAGGAACAAGAACCTGTGGAGAAGAACATCGTTTAGATAACACAAAGACAAGTATATTCACAAACATCCACTGTCTGGCAACCCAGTGCAGACGTTACAATTCTGGCAAAGCGAATATACATAATGACGTCACCGGTAAGCCCCTGTTTAGATTAGCGGAGCTAGATAAAATTTCCAAATAGATATGTAATGCAAATAGATGTGCTCATGGGGTTAAATGCTACATAAATACTGTCAGATCAGCGTAATTGCCCCTGGGGAGCGGCAGGAGCTGAAGAGAGATTGGATTCGGGGGTGACGGGGAAACCCCGTCAGCTACCTGTCAACACCCCACAGGATTATCACCCCATCTGCTCAGTTGTTTCTTATTTGTAGGCTCACATCACTGATGGCAGCTGCATATTTTCCATACACCATCACTTATGACAGCATCAGTTCTGGCACAAAATGATAGGTTTGACAAATATGGGTCAGCACGCAGGATATGAAAATTTCTCTTTTGTGTCCCAGCTTGTTTTGTTTAACTATGCAGACAGGACACTTGTGAGCCTGAGAGACTCTATACAGCTCCTAAAGAGCTTCTCTCTATGGCAAATACCGTAAATGATGCCTAAAAGCAAAAGGGTAGGTGCTAAACATCCTGAGCAGTGACTTTAATTAACGATGCATCTAACTTAAAGTACCTTGATAGTAGCAAAAACAAAAACTAGTTTCCAGTTGTTCAATAACGAACTACTATGTCCATTAAGTAGCGATGGACCTTGAATAAAATGCTACATTTCCAAGCAAGCCGAGGCAGTAAACAAACATGCTATCTTAAAATATACCTCTCACTCTCTCTCTGAAGTAGTACTGGAAAGTCTAATTAATTTCAGTGAATCGATTCAGATGGTTTGTTGTAGCAATGAACTTGTAGAATAAATAGATTCGCAGATTCATATGAGTCATCCCCCAGTAGGGTTCACAAAAGCCATTTTACTTGCTGTAGTTTAATAAATATTTAGTTAAATACTGCTGTTTATAATTATGCAATCAATTCATTGCCTTTGTTTTGGGTTTATTAGCAGCATTTTGTGTAAATTTACGTGTTTGAGTTAATTGAGGTCCTTGTTGTTTTTTATTATATAATCTAATAATTATCTGAAATGACGTGCCTCCTTTTACAGTTTCAATGTAGTTAGCTACTGTTTTTTTTTTAGCAACTTTGTGTAGTGTGGCAAACGATTTTTTTTTTTCAAGTAGATCCTTGACTGCAGATTGGATAAGCAGTGTTCAAAACTGTTGTAAAGTGCCGAAAAATGAAAACCCTTCAACCAATATTTCATATACAGTGTTCCTGTAGCTCAATTGTCAGAGAATGATACTACATCACGGATTTGCAAAGAACACACGTGCATTTAATGTACATTAAATGTATAACTTATGTAATTTTGCATAAAAGTGTCCCTAAAATGCATAAATGTAAATATGCAGAACTGTGCATCACTCACAGACTCAAGAGGTCGGATTCCACTCAATGGGGCGTAGGTGACCCTGTACTGCTGCACCTGGCCCGAGGCGGGTTCCCAGCGCACATTCAGACTGTTGGGAGTTGGGTTGTAGACCTGGATATTCCGGGGTGGGACTCTTGGAACTGTAAAAAGAGGGCAAGAGTGTGTTGAATAAGAAGCCACAAAACAGCAGAGTGAGAACAAGGAACTTACAGAACAGCGTAGGAAGTCGAACAGCTCACAGGGCCGTTTTAACAGGAGGAAGCTCAGTAAAGTTCAGGAATGAATGCTGAGCAAAGCATTTGACAGCAGCACAGATGGGTTTTATGGTGAGAAAGTGCCAAAAAGGAAAGGCAGGTGGTGGGGGTTATTTAGGGTTGATGCTAAAACTGCTTAGTACGCTATTTAAACCAAAGCAGATGTGATTATTTCTACAGAAAACCGTTAAAAAACTCTCCAACATGAGTTCAAAGGATCCAGTTTCTTTTAGTGAAACTCACTAGCATAAATAAAGAACTCAAGTGTCCTAATCCTAGTAGTTGTTGCTCTACGTACAGTATACAATTTTGAAGTGCGTTAACGTAAAATCGATACTTAGCATTAATACAAATATTCATAAATTATGTTGATTCTGAACAATGAGTGTATAAAACTCAGTTGATAGACTGTTTCGAGTGGTTACTTAGGTTGTTCAAAGTGTTTTCATTGTTGCTATGTAGTTGCTAGGAAGTTCTGGAGGGTTGTTTGGTCTAAGTAAAAAAAAATAAGACTTGGGTTCCTCCCATTTATTGTTCGCCCGTTAAAAACCCAAAGTCTGAAAACTCAGAAAAGTCAAAGCACAGCTCTACTCAACAAGCCACTCGATTTGATCACTTGGCACCTCACGATTTTTTTGTGATAGTAATAGTGATGCATATCTCCCAAGTACAACTTACGTGTCTTTCCTTTCTCAGACTGCCGGAGACCCTCTCCTTCTGGATAAACAGGAACCACAGTCACTGTATAGACCGTGTCTGACAGAAGGTTCCTCAGGACGGTGTTGGTGGTGCCTCCAGAAACTTGCTCCTGTTGACGTATGAAATTTAAACAGAGTTATTGAAGATCAGTTGCACGTCCGGAAAGACAGTAGGGCCTCTTTCGGAGAGCAGCTCTTACCATGTCCTCAGCACCACCAGTTGCTGGGACGTAGAAGATTCGATACTGGCGGACGTTACCCTCGGCGTGCTCCCAGCGCACCTTCAGCGAGCTGGTTGTGGGATCGGTGACCTGCAGGTTCCTTACTCCACCCAGAGGCTCTGAGAATTGAGAGAATTGAAATTAAGCATGCTATGTGCTAATGGAGTAACATCCAAACTTGACATTGCAGGTACGCACTTGTTTTTCCATTCTCAGACTGTTTCTTTCCTTCGGCATCGGCATATACTGGTACTACGGTGACCCTGTACTCTGTGTCTGGCTGCAGGTTTCTCAGAATAGTATTGGTAGACACTCCCGACACTTGGGTCTGAGGAGTACATCAGTACAGCCACACACCAGTTATTAACAAGCAAACCAAACGGACAAACTTGAGACAAATTGGGATTTAGGTAATTACCATGCTTGAAGCACCACCGGCAACAGGCACATAGATGATGTTGTACTGACGAACATCTCCATCTGCTGGGTCCCATCGCACTCTCAAAGAGTTCACAGTTGGGTCTGTCACCTGGAGGTTCTTCACACTTCCCAAAGGTTCTGCGTTAATAAAACAGACATGGTGAACCCTCTCCCGACAATAAGCAGGGATTCCTCATAGAGGCAGATGAGTTCTCCATCCCAAAATTGTAAGTTACAAATATCTAGACTCACTTGTCTTTCCATTTTCTGACTGACGTTTTCCTTCCACATCATTTTCATACATAGGCAACAATGTGACCTTGTACACTGTGTTAGCATTGAGATTACGTAGGACGGTGCTTGTCGTGCCACCAGAAACTAGTTCCTGATCACAATAAAAACAAGAGATTTGGTCACATAATGTGAAAGGTCCTTCATATAAACCATTAAAAGTTAATTCATCACATCTTACCATCTTCTCAGTGTCTCCAGGCTGTGGGACATAGAAAACCTTGTAGTTGCGGGGGTTTCCGTCAGCATGCTCCCATCGCACATTTAGGGTGCTGCTGGTAGGATCGGTAACCTGAAGGTTGCGAACTCCACCCAATGGTCCTGAAAAGCATGGATATATAAACTTAAGTAAACAATAGCCAGACATTTCAATTTGTGGCCAAGTTTATTCAAAGATGCACTATAGTATATTTTCACAATGAACTCACTTGTTCTTCCATTCTCCGAAAGAGGTTTGCCCTCCATCTCATGATACACTGGTACCAAAGTCACAGTGTAGGTTGTGTCGGGCTCCAAGTTCTTCAAAACAGTTGAGGTGGTGGTTCCAGAGACTTGATCCTGCTCAGGCAAAATTTAAGATATTGAAAAATAAAATACTTTTCAAGACAGCAGCGTTTCAATAAAAAATATTCAACCTGTTTGCAACTCTGGAATGGAAGCATCGGCATTGATTGCAGAGCTTAGAAATGCTTTACAGGTGTAATTTGTATAACAAGCAAACATTTAGTAAAATTTACATATGTAAGAACAAATAATTTATAAAATAAGCTCAAAACCTCCACAAAACCAAATCAAAATGAGTGTGAGATATGCAACTGAAACAACAGTTTCCTTTGCCATTTCTGGAACATCCATGGAAATCATTCTCACCACTTCTTGATCTTGGCTTCCGGCAGGAATGTAAATGACGATGTATTCCCGCACATTGCCTTCCGCCGGCTCCCAGTGTACGTTCAAGGTGCTGATAGTTGGATCTGTTACCTGTAGGTTCCTCACGCTGCCCAAAGGTTCTAAAGAGACAACAACAAAGTTGACTCAACATTGACGAAATGTGACCAAACCTTCAGATATTCCTTAGTGTGACCGAGTCACTTACTAGTCTTCCCCTTCTCAGAGAGTTGAGGTCCATCTCCTTCAGCATACACTGGCAAAACAGTCACTGTGTACATGGTGTCTGGCAGGAGTTTACTCAGCACTAATGTTGTGGTGCTCTCAGACACTTGTTCCTGAAAGAATACAGAAACTGGAGCTCAGTACACTATATGTTCTTCAAACCCATTCCAAATAAGGAACCTTAGCTTGTTTTAACGAAGACTGGTTGCACAAGGTCTACCCATCTAAAGAGATAAAGAAAACTAAACTTGTAAACTATAAGAAAACTGAACTCTCTCTTTGTAGCTTGCCAAACAAATCGTTTTCACAGTTTACTCCAACTCCGTCTAAACATTGGTGCTCCCAGCTGTAAACCTTCCCGCAGGTTTTTGAGCATAACGAGAATTCAATTAGAGTTTCATTGCATTACTCTCTCACCTCTTGTCCTCAAAGGAAGACTATGTCTATATACGTCTGTCTGCAAGCCATGCCATTAGATTTTAGAGAGATTTCCACTTGTGACATCATCACTGTAAAAACAAACTTTGAAATATTCAGATATTCCTACCATGAGCTCAGTTCCTCCGTTGGTGGGCACATATAACACTTTGTAGCCCTGCACGTTCCCGTCGGCGGCATCCCATGTGGTAGTGAGTGTTGTGAAGGTGGGATCAATTAGACGGAGGTTTCGAACCCCTCCAAGAGGCACTAGAGTGAGAAAGACAATAGTTTTGTAACAGAGATAGTGTGCCAGTGCATAGATAAATAAATAAGCAAGGTTGATACACACATGTCCTTCCATTGTCAGACTGGCGTCTGCCCTCTGTGGCAGGATACACTGGAACCACGGATACTGTGTATGGAGTATCAGGCTGCAGGTTTCGTAACACTATAGATGTTTGGGCCCCAGGTAGTTGTTCCTATTTACAAAAATAGGAAAAATAACTTGAGTGATGCCTTGAGTAAACCTTTATGATCACCGTATTTTATGAATCTCATGAAATTTTACTCCAAAATCTAAAGAATATACAGTATATATATAATATTTTACTTTTTTTTGCATTGAGACAATTTTTTTATGACAATTAAGCACAAAACTTTACTTCTAAGTTAATACTGTTTTAAGTATACACCATGGTAGTGTTTGTAGTAAAAAATAATTTATATTGATTTAAAAATAGACAAAGTCCCACCATCGCCTCAGTTCCTCCAGCGGCAGGGACGAAGAAGACTTTGTACTGACGCACGGCCCCGTCCGCAGGGTCCCATTTGACATTCAGAGAGGTCATGGTTGGGTCGGTGACCCTCAGGTTCTTCACACCACCCAGAGCCCCTGTAAAGAAGATTTCCATTTTACTGTTTTGGAACCAAATGAATGAAGCAAAATCCAGATCATACTTCCAGACTGGAGTTTGGACAGAGTGGTGTAATATGCATATTCACTCCTAAAAATAAACCTTCTTCAATGATTCTTTACAGCACATTGAGCTTAACAAAAAACATCTTCTTATG
Organism: Sinocyclocheilus anshuiensis; assembly: GCF_001515605.1. Classification (NCBI taxonomy): domain Eukaryota; kingdom Metazoa; phylum Chordata; class Actinopteri; order Cypriniformes; family Cyprinidae; genus Sinocyclocheilus; species Sinocyclocheilus anshuiensis. The sequence goes on from NW_015554094.1 coordinate 440,215, forward strand.
AAGAACCATTGTTGGCTGTATAGTTGGGTGTAAGCTCATAATAATCTCTATGGGAAAAAGAATCAGACAGAAATGTCAAAGAGAGTCGTTTAGTCACCTATTTTTCATTCTTAATCAGTGAAAGCAAGATATTGAGAGTAAGACACTGATGTTTCTGAGAGAAACTCACTTGTTTTTCCATTCTCAGACATTCTCTGGCCATCACCCTCTGCGTAAACAGGAATTAAGGTCACGGTGTAAAGCGTGTCGGACTGAAGGCTTCTCAGAACTGTGTTGGTGGTGGTTCCTGTTACCTGCTCCTGTTTCCATAAAAAGAATATACAGTATAAGGTCTGTTTAAGTCAAAGAAACATTGCAAATCACTTCCAGTGCAAATCAATATTTATGATTGATCTGAACATTAACTTGTAGTTTTAGTTGATTCTATACGTCCTACCAGTCCTACCATGCTTTCGGCACCGCCTGCCGCAGGAACGTAGATGACCTTATACTCCTTCACTTTTCCTTCTGCCGGCTCCCACCGAACATTCAGCGTTGTCATGGTGGGGTTCAAAACCTGCAGGTTTCTCACTCCTCCTAAGGCTTCTACAGGAACACCACGCACAGTGTTACATAATGCCGTCTCATTTTCATTGCATAACATCTCGAATGATCTGACAAATCTCCAGATGTGAGCGAAAACCAAGATGTTTTATGGAATGCATCCTCCCTAAATGAGTTTGTCATTGTTTTCGCTTCCCAAGTTGAGTCATAAAATACTTAAGGACGTTGAAAAGATTGTCTTGGAGCCCCTTACTTGTTTTTCCTTGGCCGGAAATATCTTTACTTTCTCCGGTGCGATAGACGGCAGCCACGGTTATGGAATAAGGGGTGTCAGGGGTCAGCTTCTGAAGAATGATGCTGTTCTTCTTTCCGCCAACTTGAACCTGATTGGGAAATATATCAATAGTCAGATTTGTTTTGGTGTTCATTGGTTTCCATGAATTGAGAACGGCACCCTCTCAAAAATAAGCGTGTTGAATGTGGTGCAACAGCAAAAACAGCAAGAAATGGCATTTGCAACCCATTTTGCTTCCATAATCAGTAATTTCCTAATAAAAAAGTTTTAGCATGTTAGCATTCCACTGTACCGCCCGCCATTTTAAGATATAATCAACACAGCAGGTACAATAAGTGTCTTTGTCAGACCGCTAACAAGGCTTCATGCTGTGATCCCATTGTGTTTTCCAGCTAATAGCTCCCAGCTATAGTCATTTACTCAATACCAGTAAAATGGTGACACTGAGGTTTGTTGTGAAACAGAACAAACCTCAGAGTGTTACCTTTCAAAAGAGACCAAAACCATGCATATACTCTAAATGGTTCAAGAACAGCATGCAATTTACTTTGGGTATGCCTTTTTAGGCGTTTTAGGCAAATTTGACAGCAATGCTAAGGGGTTAATGAGAAATAAAATCCTTAAATTAAGCCTAAGTAACTAGTTAACAACATTACACACAATTAAACACAGTTATAAGGGAAAAAAAAACTATTTTACGCACTCTTTGGATAAAAGCATGTACTAAATGCACAATGCATAATGTAATATGTCAATAAACATTAACCATTATTTCACATGGACAAGGCGACTTTAACTTTAACTTTTTTTGCACCAGTTTTTGTGTGACCAGTGAGCATCATCCTGCATTAAAAACAAACTGGAGAAAGTGCCATTGTTCCATTCTGATATAGTTATAGCTAAACAATTCCCAAACAAACAGTAAATGTTTGCTGGGCTTTTCATCTCAAGTGACTTGACATTAAATATATAACAGTAATGGTTTAGTATTCTTGAGGCCTACATAACAGACATGTTGTGAAGGTTTACATCAGATGAGTCTGTTAGTAATGACTTCTTGTCACAACGTTCCCATTTGCTTGCTGTAATGATTAACACACAGGCCTTGAACTTCCTCAAAACAGATTCTGCCACTTATGACTATAATTGAAAGATTACCCATGTCCTGCTTCAAAACATCTCAGTGGAGGGGGAATGAGGACAGCTGAACTTACAGACAGCGGTTTTCCACCCGCAATGGGTTGGTAGGTGATTTTGTAGTTCTGGACGGGGCCTGGCGCATGGTCCCATTTCACGGTTAGAGTTGTAGTGGTGGCGTTGAAAACCTGGAGGTTTTGTGGTGGTCCAGTGGGCACTGGGAGCAGACAGAAAGGTCAATCAGCAAAGTCTGGCTTTGGAACTGTAGCTAAAACTATTAGGGATGGGAATCATGAGGAATTGAACAATTCTGGGTCTGATTCCACTTGATGAATCCAGTTCCTTAACAGTTATTTTAGGGTTTTAGAGGAAATTCCAAATGCTGAATAGCAGATTGAACAAAAACTGCTATTTTGGCATGTTATTGTTATTAAAGCACTATTTATTACAACAAAACTCCATATGTTCATCCATATGTCCAAATGTAAACTAAACATATCATATGAAAAAGCATTCAGTTATTAAATCAACAACAAATTGGACAAATACCCAATAACTCACAAGTTTGAGGTCGATTGTGAGTCTTTTTGACTGATTAATTAAAAAGAACCGAACCAAAGACCATGAAAATCCTTCAATTCTAGATTTTTTTTTTTAATTGGTTATTGATTCCCATCCCAAGTCATTAGGCTGGTTACATGAGCATCATGGGTAGTCCTGAAAGGAGGATGGAGGCGCATGGGTTTTTGGGATGAAGAAATGGTCATTTGCAACAAAAACTATGCAGTCGGGAATGTTATGCATGCGTGTTTATGACTGACAACAGATGACAATAATGGCAAAATGACAGTGAAATGGCAATGATGAATGATGGTGGATGAGTTTCTGGTGAAACACAAAAATGCACATGCAATTCGTCATCTTCCTGCGTTCATCATCCTCATTAGCATTTACATTAACAATTACATTTAATCTTTTTGGAATCAACATACCGGGTGTAATGACCTTTGACACTAGAAAAGGATAAACAACACATGATTTTATTGTATTGTCAACAGATATAACATATTTTAATTAAAGAAGAACAAAAGTATAAATATATGTATATTTTAAAGAAATATTATTTGATATTTTTAATCTATAAATGTAAATTTAATGTATTCTTGCTGAAAAAAAAAAAACTATTCATTTATTACAAGACATTACTGACCCTAAATTTTTGAACAGTAGTGTATTTGACATATTTTTGCATTTAAAAGTGTTGGCATATTCAGTGATTGGCAAGAAAAAAAACTGATTTGTAGAGACAAAAGAAGTTTTGAATTTCTTTATACATAAACTGCTATTTATTCAGTTTTGTAGACTGATTCTGTCCCAGTACTCAAGAGTCAGTGTTTTACATAAATGGTTGTGTGTTAGTCTCACATGTGCGTTGGCTCCCCATCAGATCCTCGCTCTCCGACTCATCGGGGTAGATGGCTGTGACAGTGACGTCATACATTGTGTCTGGGTCTAAATTTGTCAAAACGTGGCTTGTCTCTTCACGACTCATGATTTCCTACAAAGATCAATTCCGGTGAGTCTCACATATTATTTGAGAGAGTTCATTACATTTGTGTAATTTGATGTTGCTTTAAAATCAATGGTACACTCTTAAAAATAAAGGTTCTGTTTTGCCATCAATGGTTCCATGAAGAACCTTCAACATCCATGGAACTCTTATGATCAGTGGGACCCCAGTGGAGAGGGTGAGCAGCTTCAAGTACCTTGGTGTAAACATCTCCGAGGACCTGACTTGGACTTCACACATCCAAACTCAGGTTAATAAAGCCAGACAAAGACTGTACCATCTGCGACAGCTGCGAAAATTCAGGGTTTCGCCAGCAATCCTGAAAACTTTCTATTCAGGGGCCATAGAAAGTGTATTGACTCAGTGTATCTCAGTGTGGTATGGGAACAGCTCCAGTCAAGACTGCAAAGCCCTCTCTATATAACCATGTATGTGACATAAAAAATCTTGAATCTTGAAACGTTTCCATTGTTATTTTTAGTGGGGAAAAAAGGTTATTTTAAGTTCTTTGAGAGAAAAAAATATTTTAAGAACTGTTCACTAAAAAGGTTCTTTGGGAATCCCAAAAATGGTTCTATGGAATCGCTGTAAAACCCCCTTTTGGAACCTTTATTTTTAAGAGTGTGAGCGAATGGGGGTTGCATCTCCAAAGTCTTTAGTTGATTTGAATTAAAGCGTATTTCAAATGAATAAGCGTAAATGTTGGTACAAATATTTAACTGGTAAACATACGTATTTGAAGTTGTTCTCGCTCTGCTTGGTCCAACCGATGCGGTACAGTTCAACGTCTGGTGCTCCATGCTCCCATGTGGCCCTGAATGAAGTCTGGCCCACCTCAGAAAACCTCAAGTTCTTGGGCGCAGGAACCACATCTGAATGTCAACAGAGAAAGTATGTGGCATATAGAAACTGGTCTGAACAGGGGGACTGTAAACCATGTGAACTGACAAGTTGGAGCAAGCGAACGTGTTCCTGTGTAAAAGGAAGTGGTTTGTTTGTCAGCGGACTTGCAGATCAGCTGGGACTGATAAAGGATTTTACCCTTGGGACTGATAAAGTAAAGCCATGAACACATACACGTGGCTTGGGTAAGGGTGGCGTCACACATGGCAGTCATTATCCAGACAGACAGCTTGAAAGACCTGCTGAAATTGCAGGTCTTGTAGCCAGTAAGTCACATAGTTCAACACCAACGTAGCAAACTAAACCCAGCAGCCGTGAAGTAATTGCTGCTGCCAAACCAACATCATCGGTCATTTGGTGTCATCTTGAAAATAAGTGAGGATTATAAGCTCACCAGTTATTGCGTTGCCAAGCATGGGATTTCCTGGACCCTCATCGTAGACGGGAGTGACGGCAACATCATACTCCGTCTGAGAGCGGAGGCTGGTGAGAACCAGAGTGGTGATGTCACCGTTGACCTCAACCTGTCAAACACCAACGTCAACATTAACATTAACACATATCAAGGGAAAAGGAATAACAGATGCTTCTGACAGGCCGACTTGCCTCGACTCCATTCGTTACACAAGGACTGAAATCTGTGTTGGTGCAACAGAGTGAAAACTGGGTGGGTTTTTTTTGGTTTTTGACAGAACTTTTTAAAACAAGGACACTACCAAATTAGATTTTCTGAAGACAATGCTTGCCTGTGCAAACTCAATGTCATTATTCAAAAATGTTGTGGATGTTGCTATGTGGTTGCTAAGGTTTTCTTAGTGGATTCTTAGTTGTCTTGTTCTTAGTGGTCGCTTATTGGCTCAAGTCTCTGATATTCTGTGCCTGATTGCATGAAAACCCTTAAGTGATTTTACTATCCTGAATCCTTAAAATTACATTTGTCCCAAATCTTTGTTAATATAGTAACTGACTTCACCCTAGTCTGTTGAAAGTTGTCTTGACAAGAAACAAATCATATCATACTTTTAATATTTACAATACCTTATTTAGATGATTAACAATGTGCCTTGGTTCTTCCTCACTCTCAATTAACACAAAATCAATCACTGTGTTTAAGTTCAGCAAATGACTTATTTTGGTCATTTAATTTGTTTTTAGGGTGAAATTGTTACTAAGGACTTTGTTGAAATGCATACAGTAACAGAACTTAAGGGAACACCTAAGCAGTTAAAGGGATATACTTAAGAAACCTTTAGTGGACCCTTTAGGAACTATGAGTTTGCTTAACCTTTTAACTTAGGGCTTTTCTTAACCTAAGGGCTCGAGATATCCCTCCTTTTTCGCTTGTTATTTGTTATTACACACCAGGCAAAAATCATGATCAAAGTCTGATCACTTGGTAAAGTAACAACACATCTTTCCTAAACAAGACAGACACGTGATTTGATGAATCATGCACGTCATACTTAAATCCCCAAGTATAATAAAGAGCAATAGCGATGTTTTGCCTTGTATGGATACAAAGATGGATTCAGAGTTCGGCTCAGTGAATCAGGTCATCTTAACCTCATTCCAGAGTATGTCCAAGAAGAGAAAAACAACGGTCTGCATCCTATCAACAAGTTTGCTTGGACGTGACCTTTCGGACCTCCTCAAATAGTTCCACTGGTTCATCTCAGAAGATCTTCAAAGATAAAAGACTCCTTTTGGAAAAATAAGGGCAGCACTCTGGAAATATCCATAAAAGCATCGCTGCAGAGAGACAGGAGGGCATGGGGGAAGCCAAATCCCTGCCATCTAACCAGGGTCGGTTCATGATTACCTCACAGCGAGGTAAATATGGGGTCTTAGTCCTAGCTAATGAACCCTTTGTAAGCAAAACCTTCTCTACAATAACCAATAACCTAATAATAAGCTAAAGTTTCTCTATGTTAATCTACTGCTCGAGTCTTCTTTTATCTCACATTCCTTAAATAGCTAAGGCTATTTCTCAAATTTAAACTATCCATCATAGAAAGATGTTTAAACTGACAGTCCATTAAACTGCAATTCAAATTCTTTGGCACATTTAGATGGTAAGATTTGGTAAGTTTTTTTTTAATGTTTTTGAAAAAAGTCTCTTCTGCTCACCAAGGTTGTATTTATTGGATCATAAATAGAGTAAAAACAGTAATACTGTGAAATATTTTTACTAAAATAACTGTTTTCTATTTGAATATATTTTAAAATGTAATTTATTCCTGTGATGCAAAGCTGAATTTTCAGCATCATTACTCCAGTCTTCAGTTTCCTTCAGAAATCATTCTAATATGCTGTTTTGCTGATCAAGAAACATTTATTATTAATATCAATACTGAAAATAATTATGCTGCTTAATATTTTTGTGGAAACCATAATACATTTATTTCAGGATTCTTTGATAAATTGAGAAGAACAGAACAGAAAATAATAGCATTTCTTTGAAATAGATTTTATAACATCATAAATGTCTTTACTTTCACTTTTGATCACTTTAATGCATTCTTGGTGAATAATAAAAAGTATTGATTTCTTTCAAAAAACTTGACTAGTAATGTATGTTCAAGAACCGTTATTTATTTATTTTTTTCTTAATTAGAAGCGGTTTTAAACAATCTACAAATGATTCATGGGACATTTTAGAGATTTGGAATTTGCTGAGTTTTGATTACTAAATCATATTAAATCTTCGATTTTGACGATCCCTGCTGTGTGAATTACACATTTTGATCACCTCTTTCAGCTCTCCATCCTCTGGCTTGTAGGTGATGATGTACTTCCTGACATTCCCAGGAGCTGCATCCCAGGTGAGACGCATAGAGCTGTGAGTCACTTCCGAGATTCTCAGCTCACCCGCTGGAGGCAGAGGCACTGGGAGAGAAATACATGCATTTCAGTTGATTTATAAAAACATATACTATGCATTAACAATAACAGATGAAACCATCTGAAAATAAAGAGAAGACTAGCGTACGAGTGACTCCTCTGTCGATGAGTGGTTCGCTGGCCGCCTCCCCATGTAGGGCAAACAGGGAGATCGAATACGCCGTGTTTGGAAGCAGCTGCAATAGCTGGACATCATTCACATCTGCAGCAACTCGCATCTGCAGGAGGGAGGGATGTTAAAAGGATGGACATTAGCGAAGTAATGGCTCAGCGAGACGAGACTTGTTATGAGAAACACCTGGCATAAACACACTCCCGGTTGTTAAGGTATGTCTCCTCCAGACTAAATCAGATCAGCCTGATCTCCTGGGATGATGGTTGTGACTTTTTCCCCCCAAAAAAAGAAGGAAGATTTCATTGCTCAGAGGTCGCTCTTTCACTGCTCAGTAGACCAAATGGAGTTTTAGGTTAAGCCTAATTTAATAATCAACAGTCTCACATGTCTCCAAAAATTCTTAAGGTGAAATAAAAAATTGTTGACATACAGTACAAGTAGAGTACAGAGCTACAATGGATGTGGATAGCAGATCAGATCATTTGGTTTCAAAGGAATGCTTGATACTGATTGATACTGATTGCAGACTTATGCATTTACTTTTGCAACTCTGAGCAAAGTTTAAGATCTTTTCTGTAACTCCAGAGGAGTTTCATTTATTTCCGATTGAAAAAAATCCTCAGTGAATATCCTGTTTGTTGACTACATTTTACTTTAGTTTAATTATATTTTAAATAAATTAAAAGGTTAGTTACACTTTAATTAAATAATAAAAAAAATTTCAAATGAAAACTATCAAAAAATATAAATTTAAATAAACGTAAATAAAACTGATGTTAAATAAAATATAAATATTAGGTGAAAAACTTGAATCTTAAACGAAAATTAGAAATGTTTCCCTAGCAACTAATTGAATTAATAAAAAATAATATTCAAGCTCAATATAAATATTTTTAAAATACTAATAAAAAAGCACTTAACAAATTTACTTACATTTAAATGAAAGCTAATCATTCAAAATAGTAATATACATTGTACTGTAATATATAATGTACTATAAAATAAATAACACTACAATAACACTATTTAAATACTTCTAATAGTTCTAAATAATACTTTATTAAATTAATGCTGTTTGTCACATTATGGAATTAAAATGGAAAAGAATATATCAATATTTATCTCATTTGTGATTTTCTTTCCTATAGGCCTGTACAGCATTGTAAAACAGTTACTCTCTGCCTAGACCATCTGGCTATGCTAAGGGAGCTGCTGGCAGAGGTGGGTTTACTTTGCCTTGAGGTTTAATAAAGCAGAGGTGGAAATTTTGAGAGATCGTCTGGAGTGTGTTCTGGAAGGCGTCAGTGCGACAGGCACTCACCTCCATCTTTCCAGAGGGCACGCTGGCGTTGATGGTGTTGTAGTTCAGCAAGTACCCGCTGGCTCCACTCACTAACTCCCATCTGACCCGCATGGACGTCATGGCCTCGTCGTACACTGTCATGCTGGTGACAGCAGGTAGGGGCACTGGGGAAATCCAAAAGAGGGAAAACTTTGATCTAAAATACAGCTTTATAAGAACGAAAAAGAATAATAAAACGTTGTGATTTCTCATCAGTGTTCCCACTTTGGTCAAACATGAGCATTAAATGACCATAAAGCTAAAGCCACAATGACCACGGCAGATTATTGCATCCAAGTGGCTCATGACAAAACGATAAGGCTCTCTTTACGATGGGATAAGGCCTTGTAATGTTGATCATAAACATTATAGTGAGAAATGTAAAAAATACTTAAGCAAACTATGAAGTGAGAATAGCCAATTAAGATGTTCTGTTTACTTTAAATCTGTAAAAATGATTAAAGTTTACTTTGTCCATCTATAAGACCAAAACTAAGCTGCTGACGAGGGACCACTTCACAGATTTTACAGCTGCTTCGTATTTGCGATGTGGAAACCAGCATTAAAACTGTATGTTATAGGAGCTACAGTATTTCTTTGCGGTTTTATATTGGCTCTGCTCCAAACAATACTTAGCTGCCTACCTAGACACATTTTCAGACATCATTAGCAAGCTCCCAACACACAGGCCATTCCAGACTTACAGGATGTCTTGTTTAGGCCAAATTCACTACATCTATCTTTTGTGGAAAAGGCATTGTGACAAGCTTGGTCATTCAAAAGTTGGTGGAAAATGCAGGCAGTTTCAATTATAAATAAAATGATATTTACTTGAGGAAATGAAAGTGGTGTTTGCTAGGGTGTTCTGGATGGTTACTATGCGGTATCAAATTCCATTTTCAGTTAGAATGTAGCTAATCAGGTTTTGAATATAGCCCAGTATGCAAGGAAGCAACTCAAGTTTCCAGTGGTTGAGGTAAAGATATGTTTATGTAGTGAGTTTCATCAGACAACGAGACTGAACAGCAGGAGGACGAGCGCGATAAACAACAGGAAAGGTTAACTTACATGTGGTTTCGGTTCCTTTCAAAGGCTCGCTGCTCTCCTCACCGATCACTCCATAGACCCTGACAATATACTCGGTCATGGGGTTCAAGTTGACCAGGACAACTGTGTTTTCTTCGCCATCAGCGAACATCTGTAAAACATCATCAGGGAGAGGTGATTGTCTGCTGAGAGGGGCATTACACAAGACGGAGGGGTGAAACAGGGAGGCATGTGGCCATCTGAAATCATCTCTCTGAAGTTGCAGGTTCTTCAGCGCGGGAATACGCGGGGCATGTTGTGAGATTTATGGGATCTAGTTCAGCCCATACTGATTCATGATACTTTTAAGCCATATAGACACAGCGTAAACATTAAAATAAAATATGACAAGTTGCATAGCTTTGAATGAACGTTATATGAAAGCTGTCCTGTTCTATAGAAGTTATTAAGGTTACACAAGAGGTATGTAGAGATATGGAAATTAAATGTCAAATGTTACTCTTCATCAAACTTTACTTTTATGGCGACCATGCAATGGGCACACTAATAAATAAATGATATCCACATATAAATTCTGTTCCAAACGTTAGTGAGCTGTCTTCCTAAACAGCATTTAGGAAGAGAGTACTTTTTGAATGCAAAAGAAAAAAAAAAAAGACTTTATTCAACAATTCGTCTCCTCCGTGTCACCCTGGTGACGAATTGTTGAATAAAGTCGTTTTTTTTTTCTTTTGCGCACAAAAAGTACTCTCGTAGCTACGTAAAATTACGGTTGAACCCCTGATGTCACATGGATTATTTTACCGATCTCCTTGCTACGTTTCTGGACCTTGATCGTGTAAGGACCCTTGCTGTCTATGGGAAGGTCAGAGAGCTCTCAGATTCCTTCAAAAATATCTTAATTTGTGTTCCGAAGATGAACGGAGGTCTTACGGGTTTGGAACAACAGGAGGGTGAGTAATTAATGACAAAATTTTAATTTTTGGGTGAACTATCCTTTTAATGCTTCCTAAGGCAACTTGTTTTGGCCAATTTTGAAGGCAGCATTGTGAAAAAGAAATCCCAGACAAATTAAGTGAAATGCAGATTATAGTTAAATATTTAATTCAATACTGAAAACTGTTGATAAAAAAATTGATATTTTTAAACTTTATATGTTTATAAAACTGCTTTATATATTTAAGCTTATTATAGTATTGTGTCATTAACTTAGCAACATGCTAATGTCAAACTCTACCAGAATCAATGTGAGCCAGCTACACTCACTAAACCATCAACGCCTTGTTGTTTCTTCAGAACAAGCCGCAAAGTTGCTTTTTTCAAAACCTTCACCCTCTCTGTTCCTCTATGTTGGAATGAGCTGCCAACCTCCACCCAAACTTTCAAGAAGCAGCTGAAGACACAGCTAAATAGTTGCTGCCTATTAGAGTGATCCAAATAAGAGATTTTTGACGTTCTGTGATGGTTTGGATGTTGCTTTATGAGGCAGCTCCTTATGCAGGGAGCAGGAACCAGAAGGCAGCTCACAAGGTTTTGGAAAAGAGTTACAGTATAAAGTTGTGCATGGGATGCAAGAATCTGTAAGTTAATAAATGAGTCTGTGAAGACTGTGAAGTGTGCATGCATTACCATTTGACCACGAGTATGTGTTTTTAACGCTCACCATTGCAGTCTTTCCTCCAGCAGCAGGGACATACTCGATACGAAACTTCTCCACTGGCTCGTCAGGTGGCATCCAGGTAGCACGGAAGGAGTAGTGAGTGACCTCAGAAGTCACCAGGTCAGTGGGCGTCCCTGGGCCGCCAACTGGTTCATAGAAAGCAATGGGAAAATATGAGTAGTGGTGTCAGACTGTAAATCTTCCTCAGGCCTATTAGCTTCTTGCAAAAAGTTAAATGGGTTATATATCACAAGTTTCATGGTTCTGTAAATCACTGCTATCCCCCAAGGAGGATCGGAGTACAACCTACAGTTTTTCCTCACAGTCTTTTCAGCGAGATTATTAGAAAAAAACAAAAACAAAGAACTGTCTGGGAAAACAAGAGTGCAAATCAAAAATGGATGGGAAGAGTTCAAGCAATTTAGCTGAGCCAAACTTTGGGAGCTTTGGGAGTTCTTGGTTTTTTATTCTAGTCTGTAGAAAAGATCCAGGACAGATTTGTTTAGATTCATAGAACGTTTTGCATTCAAAACATACACTAGTCAAGTGCGTGACTGTACCTGGGCCTTTAACACTATTGCAGAGGTTGACAGTGAGGTCATCCACGATGTCCAACATGAAGGAGAAGTCGTTGACATTGTACATGTGGATTTCATCAGGGTCGGATGCAATGGATCGCAACTCATTTTCATCTGCATTTTTCACGCCTAGGAGCCAAGAGGAGATTATTATTGAAAGATCTCAATTAGTTCAGCTGGGTCAACAAATCGTAGATTAAGCTGTAGTCTTGCCAAATGAAAAGTTGTGAGATATTTGGATACAGGAGAGCTCTGGGTTGAGTGTCTCTTATTAGCATGCAGACTTTCATTTTCCATTGAGACTGAACTGACAGAATGCCAACAATGTCAAAAAAAAAAAGAACTTACCAATGGCATAGAGCTCAATGTCAGAGTCACGCAGTCTCTGAGAATTCACTACAATCTCATCTTGAGATTTGCCGTCGGTAATAAGGACACCAATTTTACGAGAATCGGGTCTCATACCCATATTTGGTTTGAAGTTGTTCTGGAGGATGTAGTTCAAGGCCATACCTTTGGAAACACAAGAAGCAGGTTGGTTTCATCTGACGGCATCTACGGTCACAATTTTTCAATAGTTCTAATGTGGATTGAGCTTCATATGTTTCCTATAATCCATGAATCGAATAAAGCGTGATTTGGTGTGATCTGCTTGTTTCGACCCTCTGATTGGTGTAGATTTCTCTGCAGAATCATGGGTAATGTAATTTTTCAACAGGAATTCTGCTGTTAAACATGATTATTAAACAAATAAGTTAAAATTATGCAGGCTGACAGCTTCAACAAAAACATATACCATCAATTTTAACCTCATGGCACACAGTAAGTTTATCTTTAAAGGTTTATAAGTAATAAAAAAATTAAAAAATTCTCCTATGGGTCTTTTTACAGTACTTCTGTAACCCAACTGTTGCAGGAACTTTCTGCTTTTTCTATAATTTTTGAAAATCCATTTGGTACCACTAGTGACATAAATGACACAAATCACCATTAAATGTTGTTTTCAGGAATTGATGAACAAATACGAGTGCATCTTCAAGATTGTAAACAATAAGGCACATAGGTAATGGGTCGGTACCCGTCATTGTGTTTCCGCCTTTGTAGGGTAAGTTGGTCACAGCCTCCTGCAGGGATTCACGGGTGGCGTGGGCATTCAAATGCCACTCGGTTTTGGGATCCCCGCTGTACTGAGCCAAACCTGTGAGAGAAGCACACACCATTATGATGCAAGTGAGAAAATGACTGGTAATAACTCAATATGGCGCCCTAGCATAAAGCTCACATCTGGAGTCCAGATGCATAAATATACCATTAATATATCTGAAAAGATGAAGCAAACAGAAGCACAAGAGACTTGCCGATCTGAACCTTGTCGGGGCCAATGTCAAAGACGCCCACCATGCGACCGATAAAAGTCCGGATGGTTTTGAAGTTCAAACGGCCGATACTCCAGGATCCATCAACCAGCAGTACAATATCAGCCTTGGCTGTGGTTACACACTGTTTTTCTGCAAGTAAAACACCAGCGAGAAACACCAAGAGGAGCTTAGTTGTGATTGTATAATTGCTGATGGTAGGCAGAGTTCAACAGGAAAGCGATAAGAAACAGGGAAGAGACATGTACACATGCTCACAGCAAATAAAAAAGCACATTAACACTGCAATAACTTAAAAGCATCACACATTTAGAGAACACTTTTATTTCTTTTTCATTTCTTAAAGCTACAGACTCTTTCCATTCAATTTCTAGTTTTCTTCTTTGAATCTTCAGTCTTGAGTTGCATCCAAATCCCTTTTGGCGTCCGGCCCTGGAGGCCATTTTCCTGGAATTGCCATTGCTTCTGTTCTACAGAGAAAAGAAGTAGCCCTTTGTGATGTATGAAATACGGGCTTCTTCTCTGTTGCGAATTCCACCTCCGTAGCACTTCAGATACCTATTGAATGTGAGAGGAGCCCCAAAACTGAGGCTAGAGCACTGGTGATCTCTCTGGACACATCACACATGGTCTGCAAGTGAAAAATAGCTTGTGAAATTGATTGTTTACAAGCATGCTCATAAAATAATTATACATAATAAGGAGTGTGGTGGAACCGGTTTCTTGCTGGAAAATCGAGTTAAAATCAGGTACCAGCTGATTGTAGTTGGATTTAGCTGGTCCAGGATGGTCATTGGTCAATCATTCGATGGTCTATATGGCTTGCTGTATATAGACTTTAAACTTGTAAACAATCTTGGTCAAACTGATTAAAGTTGATAAATCTGATACTAGAACTAAATTAAAATATAACTATATTAAAAAAATAATAAATAAATAAATAAATAAAATGGTTTAACAGAAATAAGAAAAAATGATAATAGTAGCAGAATCATCTTAACTGATTGACATTACAAAGAAAAAAAGAAAAATAAATTGTTCATAAAATAAACTGAAATGTAAAGTACATTTTTTAAAAAGGTTTAAAAATAGTAAAATGAGTAAAAAATGTTCAAAAGCCACCGTAAGCTGATATGATCTGTTATACCACTGTTAGGCTGATGATACACGGGACAACTTTTTGAGCAATTTTGCCAGGCAAATTTTTTTGAGCAATGTTGCTTGGGCACTTTCACATTGAGAATGGATAACAAATGTCTATCTGGATGCTTTAGGTCGCTCTTGGGCCCTGTGTCTCATCTGGTTGCCCGGTGGCGGCAACATTGCCCAAAGTTGCCCGGCAACATTGCTCAAAAGGTTGCCCCGTGTATCATCAGCTTTAGTTTAATCTGTTCTCCATGGCTGCATGCCAGCCATGCCAGGGTTTTTTCAAAGAAACATAACACTCTCCTAATCTTGTGCTATTCACTATTTTCTCTCTCTTCTATGCAAAAAGTCCATAACTGAAACCAGAGCATTTTTTTCCCATGAACTCGTGTCATGGTGCTAAAAAAGAGGGAGGAAAAACAGGTAAACTCTCAAATACAAGATATGTTGCCAGATGAGATGAAAGTACTGATTATGACATGGTGAATGAAATTACTAAGTGAGCTATTAGATATAATAAAAAGTTGCATTATTTTGATGAAATACTCTAAAAAAAAAAATTTCCCCTTTGGAATGTTTAATTTCCTGATGAATCACATAATAATGTAACAAGTATTTAGGAAATATTTTGACTTTTAGAATCCTAGAGTCATCCAGATAGACCAGATCACTGGTTTGGGCTAGTTTGCAGTCAGGTCCTGCTGATACACGTGGAAAACAGTGCCCTCACGTGACCTTTGCTCTTGTCGTTTCACAACTAAACTCCTGCAGCACACTCCCATCATCCTCCCGCATCTGCTGCTTAACTCCTCACTGCTGCACGACTTAACCTCTGGAAAGTCTTTTACATTACAACTATGCTCAAGTCTTTAAACTGCCTGCCAATAGCTGCCAGAATCAAACTCAAGATACTGTTGCTGGCGAACTGTGCTGCCAAAGACTTTGAGCCCACAACTTCAAACCATACGCTTGATCTCGCAATGCAAACAATGTCCATTTGTTTACTTCTGTTCATCAGAATGAGCCCATTACTTTTTTTTTGTTGTTACATCTAGCATTGAGAAACACTTCTTAATGATTCACCTCCTATAAAATTCACGTTTACTTTTATATTTTGTGTCAAATTTTATTTTTAAAAAAAGTAAAATTTTGAATTTAGTCTATTCAACAAAAAAATTATAAAATTAGAAAGAGATGGTGAAATTATATATATATATATATACATACATATTATGTGTGCGTGTTTGTGTGTGTGTATTGTCATGTCTGTTTTTGGAGTTTGGGTTTTGTTTCTTGTTTAAGTTTTCATGTCTTTTATTTTGTAGCTTAGTCATGGTTATGTTTCCTGGTTTGTCATGTGATTCCCTTGCCCTCATGTATCTTGTCATGTGCTCCCTTAGTCAATAGTTGTGTTCGGCTTGAAGCAGCGCTGCGCAGCATCGGTGTATGACATCAAAGTACTGCGAGAGCGATTCGAAAGCATAAGGAGATGTCTGCTGTCTAATCGCTCTCGCGGTACTTTGACATCATACACCGATCAGTCTGTGTAGCGCCGCTTCAAGTCGAACACATCTAATGTGTCATGTTGTGATTGGTTGTTTTAGTCATGTGTCCTATATTCTCATTGGGTCTTTGTCTTGATTGTTCCAGGTGTCTCTTGCTAGTAATTAGTGTCTTTGTATATATAGCTCTCAGGTTACCATTGTCCTTGGTCTAGCTTTGTTCGTGTAATCCACTGCTGGTGAGTCTATGTTCATAGTAAAGTTTATGTCAAGTTCATGTCAAGTCAAGTCTTTGTTTATTTTTGTATTTTGAGTCTCCTTTTGTTGACTAAAACTGCACATGGGTTCTACTTCAACTTGCCTTCAGTGGACTATCATTACATATATATATATATATACAGTGGGTACGGAAAGTATTCAGACCCCCTTAAATTTTTCACTCTTTGTTATATTGCAGCCATTTGCTAAAATCATTTAAGTTAATTTTTTTTCCTCATTAATGTACACACAGCACCCCATATTGACAGAAAAACACAGAATTGTTGACATTTTTGCAGATTTATTAAAAAAGAAAAACTGAAATATCACATGGTTCTAAGTATTCAGACCCTTTGCTCAGTATTTAGTAGAAGCACCCTTTTGATCTAATACAGCCATGAGTCTTTTTGGGAAAGATGCGGGGGTCTGAATACTTTCCGTACCCACTGTATATATATATATATACCCACCAATATATACCCACCAATATATACCACATATATACCAAATATATTAATAATATTGAGGATACATTAAACGATGAAATATGAAACAATGAAAAGTATAAATTATAATTCTATAATATAAATACAAAATATTATAATTTATATTTTTCATTGTTATGTATTTGTTTTATATAATTAATATTTATATATTTTATATTTATCATGCACTTATTTATTAAAACATATCATTATAATATTTATAATATTTGTACTGCACTAATAAATCTAGACTCCCTTACTCAATTCTGCTTTAATGGCTTATTTTTTTGTTGTCCTAACCTTAACGCTTGACTTGTTTTTGTTTTTTTTTATACTTTTAAACTTTTATTTCTCAACAGAAAGTGCATGCTAAGAACATTCATATGTGATGTTACAGTATGCATGATGTGCTGAGATTATACCGGAGAAATCAACAGGACGAGATTCAGGTGCATCAGAGAGGGTGGTCTTCTCCTCCCCTGCCAACGGCATACTTTGACCTCCATCAAACATGCCAAAAACAGCAACGGAGTATTTTGTTCCAGCTCTGTGAATGAAGGATAAAACTGAAACCATATGTGTCACCCAAAAACAAGAAGTATGATTAGCATCTTTATGTGAAGAGAAACATCTAAAGTTGATTCTAAAAATTACCTGAGTTCCTCTAGAACAACCGTGTTGTCGTATGGCCCAACTAGAAATTCTCCCAGATCAATCTCATTACCACTGGGATGGAAAGTGACTTTGTACCCTCGTACATCACCGGGAGCGGAATCCCAGGATACACGGAAACTGGTTTTGGTGGGTTCAGAGGTCTTTAGGTTTCTTGGGGCTTTAAATCGTGACACTGCAGGATGAAGAGTAACAGATATCAGCATTTGCTAATTTAATCACTAGATTTGACATTTTCTGAGTAAATAATGTGACTTGCATGATGCTAAGGCGCTTTGAGTGGTTTTCAGGACATTTGCTATGCAATTGTAAAGGTGTTTAGGATGCTCTTTTACACATTGCCATGCAGTTGCTAGTGTAGTTGCTTAGTGGACCAAGCCAAAAGTCTGAATAGTGTGATATTCTGGTCTCTTGATACGGCTCAGGTCCTTCTTACAATTGAAGTCTGTGTTTTTTGCCTGTTTTATCATTCAAGGTGAAAATCTTAAGTTTGATCATAATTAAGAATACTTAAATGCACAATTCATGTAGCAAAAACTATTTAGGAGGAGTTATGCATTGAAGTTGAACACTTTAATTGTTCCAATCCATAATACCACACCACAAAAAAATTATGTTTTTCTTCAGAATTTATGTATTGTTTTGCATTACAAATGTCTAAACATTCTTAAATCAAGAAGCATTTACTTGAGAAGCAGAATGACCTAAGATATTAAGTCTTGTTTTCTGAAAAATAAATCAAAATTAAGTGAGTTTTTGATTAAAACAAGAAAAAATGTCAGGAAAATAATCTTGTTTTTGCTTTGAATTAAGTTTATTTTTCTGACCCTATTGGCAGATTTTTTTTCTTCTCGTTTTAAGCTTAAACTCATTTCATTTTGACACATTCTTTTCAGAAAACAACAAAACAACTTAATATCTTCAGTAATTTTGCTTCTCGAGTAAATGTATCTTAATCGAGGAATTGTTAGATATTTGTACTAAAAAACAAGACAAAAATACTGAAGAAGAACATCATTTTTTCACTGAAAAATTTATCAAAAGGAAATGTTTTTTGCTTAAAATATGAAAAAAATCTGCCAATAGGGTCAGAAAGGCGATCTTGTTTTCCCTTTGAATAAAGTTTATTTTTCTGACCCCACTGGCAGATAATTTTCTTTTTTTTTAAGCATTTTTTCAGATATCTCAGGTCTTTTCACTTCTCAAATAATTTAATCTTGATTAAAGAACTTGTAGATTTTTGTACTCAAACAAGACCAAAACACTTTGGATGAGCATCATTTTTTGCAGTGTACTCTAAGTGGTGATGTGTGCCTGTGTCTGCACATATCTGTGATTCATGGGCTTTGAATTATTGGCCAACGTACGTGTGGTTCCTACTCCTTGCCTTGCTTTTCCTTCTCCTCGTTTGTAAATGGGATGCACTTTGATGTTGTAGGTGGTCAAGGGCTGCAGTTTCCTCAACACAGTGGTGGTGACGTTAGCGGGGATCTTCATCGTCTTCTCTTTACCGCCGACTTCAGGGACGTACGTGAGCCTGTAGCTGACCACGGGGCCTGGAGCGGCTTTCCATGTCACGTGCATGGTGCGTTCGGTTTCTTCAGACACCAGTAAAGCCTTGGCAGACTCAGATGCTACAAATGGACAAACACAAGAAAGTTTAACTAAATTTCTACTAGACTTTCCTCAACGGCCTGGATAAATCAAAAACTGACAAGTGAAATGAAGACAGACGCAGGGCTCGAAATTAACTTTTTTACTTGGTAGCACTGGTGCTCGTCTTCTTCAGCCTTTTTCATTCCCCGCGGTAGTTAGCTCCCCCGGAAAGCAGTGACTGGGTGATTGACAGCTAATATTAACCAATCTAAAATCTGCATTAAAGTTAAAAATGTAAAGATGAAGTTTAATTTTGTTATGTAGCCTAACGTTTCATAGAACGGCAGACAGGTCACCGTATCAACACTCAGAAGGCACATACTCTGGGAGCATATGCGACCAAAATGGTCGCAATTTCGAGCCTTGAGCTGGGATGCTTAGAGGTCAACGTGAAACCACAAGCAAGCCAAAAGGAAGCAAACGTTTTCCTTCTTCCAATACTCTCTCAATCCCCACACTGGTGTTATGTTTCCACGAGTTTGTACGATTTAAGTTGGGTAGAGAAAACGCATCCACGCTTCAGTCAGCGTCCCAGTCAACATACGGCTCGCATTATGGGCTGCCTTGCACACATGCAACCCTTTAAATCTGCTCTTTCCCGCAGCGGTGATGTTCACTGCACCCGTGCTGCGATCAGCTCACTTTTTCCACACGGAGGCAAGTGACTACTGCACAGAAACTTAAAACTCACTGCACTCGCCAAGATTCGGTTCCAAGTGCAAAACCGCAACTTTAAGTAGTCACACTAACATTAAATAATTTTTCGACTAGCTAAGATTAAAAGGTTTATCATCCTTTTCCATTCTTTTCCTTCGATTGATGCACTTTAAATGGCTATGCCTGAGGTACTGGCGTGCATGTCCTGTCACATCTGTATTACCTTTTTCTTTCCTGGAAGCTGTTTGCTAGATTTAGATTTAAACCCAACCTAACCTCCTGCTTCCTTTAACGAGCCAATCATCCCAAATTGTTTCATATTTCATGAGTTCTATTTACACTATTAAATCTTCCAAAAATGAGTTTTACAGTCATTACAAGTAATTACTTTGCAACTTTTCATGAAAAAGTGCATTATATATAGTATGAATGTAATCTGGACATACTACATCAGTCATATTATCTTTGTCATGTGACCTCACTGCTATTCACAAATCCTCTCCATCAGTACATCAATACTGTAAATATAGACATACTATGCATTTCATATGGTTTTCGCCTACTATATAACAGAGAAGTATGCAATTGCGCATGCAGTCTATGTTTCATTATTGTAACAAATATGGAAATTTAACACAATGTCATGCTTTACTCTGAAACATGCAGTGCATCAGACCAAATTGCAGCCTTAAAACCCATATAGCAATTTACATTTTATTTCAATTAATTGTGCATCCCTATTTAATTATTTTATGATTTAATGAATTATTAGCTTTAATCAGCTCATGCACTCCTGATTTAGAGGATATGGGGTTACTACAATAACAAAATAACAACTAAAACAGGTTTACGTACCATCAGTGGTCTCCTCTCCCACAAGTGGTTCTCCGTCACCTCTGTCGTATGATGCGAACACAGACACCTGGTAGCGTGTTTCAGGGGTGAGGTTCTCCAACAGCGTGCTGGCCACATCCCCGGGCACCATTTTCTCCCCAGACTCCTCGGAGAACAGAGACCTCCATCGAACACGATACTGCCTCACCCTTCCTGGAGCGGCCGTCCATGATGCCATGAAGCTGGTGTCTGTTACATCACTGGTTATCAAGTCTTTCGGTGAACCCACTTCTGCAGGCAACACACAAAAACAGACTTTAACAAACACAAATTATGGGTAGAAACTGAGGAATGTTATAAACTGGCTGGTGTGGTTAAGTGAAAGCTCAGGAGCAAAGTTGAAAGTTGCATTGGATAAAATGTCTATTTACTTACTCTCCAAAAAGCAAAAAAAAGATTTCATTCCAAGCTGTATTTTAGCAGAATCACCCTGAGCCATAATCTGATATATTTCTAGAAGCAGATGCACCATTTCTCATGATGTCTCTGGTGCCATTGGTGCAGGTGTGTCAGGACTGCAATGAGCACTAATTCATTCAGGTGAAACTAAACTTAACAGCTGGTCATAAAGTCTAAAACCAACACACACACACACATCTTACAAAACCCACCACAGAGTCCCAAAAGCATTCTGTCATGCAGATAAACTTCACAAACTCACATTTTTTACATCACATTATGAAATACTTTTACTTAAATGATGTGACATGTCTCAGGAAGACTGATGTACCATCAGATATACAGTATGATCTCCAGGCATTTCTAGTGATGTAAAGATAGACTGAAGATGCAGCCAATTTAAAGGTTGTTTCTGTATAAATGTCTGTGCAATACTTTCAATCCATTTGAAATATAGTGTATATACAGTGGATACGGAAAGTGTTTTTTTATATTTTGAAGCTATTGTTTTATATTTTCCATTTTAATTTAAATTTTGTTGTGTGTTTCTGTCATTTTTATTAGTTATAGTTCTTTAAATATTATAATTATTATAGTTTTTAATGTCTATACAGTTTTTATTCATTTTTATTTCAGTTTTAGTTTTAGTTAAGTTTAGTTATTTATCATGTTAAAGTAAATGAAAATTAAAAATGAGGCTTTGGCATAACATAAGGTTATTAAAGTTATCTAAAAGTAAAATTAAAACCATCAAATTTATTTAAATCATTATTTGAAATAAAATACGTTCATTTAATTGAATTTTTATTTAATTTAATTATTAATTATTTAATTTTGTTTCAGTAAATGTTTATTTTATTTCAAGTAACAGTAGTGGTTTTAGTTTTAGGTAACTATAATATTCTTGTTTTGGAGCTTGACAGTCCTTCATCACCCTGAAAGTCACGCAGGTTTGGAAATGAGTTGACATGAGGGTCTGTATACAATATTCATTATTGACAAAACAAAAAAATAACAATGCTAGTACACATGAGAAATATACACTCACAGCAGGATTCTGAGGCTTTGGAGAAGAAGCAGAGGAGTGAACGCTTGCCAGCCTGCTTTTTTTCAAAACAAGGCAAATCCCCACAAAACCACCATTAAGTACCCTTCTCAGATGTCTGATACCTTCTCAAAACCCTAGTCATTCTTCATCTCTCTCTGTCCTTGCCCCCCCCTCCCCCTCCCCCTGTTCTGTCTCATCCTTGCCTGACACAATTATAAGTCCTCACAATTTTCACAAATTGGAAACAGTGCATCTCGTTGAACAATGCGACTTCTAAAATCTTTGCTCAACATGCGACTTTCATATGACTTTCTCTGCAGCCCAACAGCAGGATTTTATTTGACTCTGCCTTTAAAAGAGCCTTGAAATTCAAACGATCTTTTATATCCATTTAAAGATGCAATTCCGTTCAAAAAGCCGGCATCCCGTGCTGCTCTGAAATCCAAAGCCGAGACAGACCATACACATGCACTAAATTTTCTGCAGTGTTTTTGAAGTTTAACCTCATGTGTCAATCACTGGGAAAGCACAGGTGCTGGAAGAGCTTTCAGTTGTCCCCTTCATCTGTGCTTTCCGTACATCTCTAGGGTCACAGGCCGGACAGCTATGGCAGCTTGAACGCATTAGTCAGTTTGACAGATGGCAAACAGAAAGCACAATCCTCCTCTGAGGATACCCAGGTGCTGGAGAACAAAGTCACCTGTTGGCCCATTTGTATCTAGCTGATTGAGTCTTTATTTTAAATTACCATCTGTTGTATTGCTCAACTGTAAGTCGCTGTGGATAAAATCGTCTGCCAAATGAATAAATGTAAATGTAAATGATCTGTATGTAACACTATAGTTTCCTGCTTTGTAATCTGTCTCCCTTCAATTGGCCAGGTGCTACTCTAATGAGAATATAATACAAATAAGATCCCTTTGGAAATAATCTAATCTAAAGTACAAGGCAGGTAACGTGTTCCACATGTGCACGTCTTTGAGTTTACATTATGATAACTCCTCACGTCTCTTGATTCTTCTTTGTATATATGCAGATGGAAACCCTTTTGATTCATTTTTCAATCTTCTGTGAGATGGTGAAACAAAACAGCTGATTTTAGTTTCACGGTTTTCACTCAGTGATGTCACAGACACACATTTTTAGAGCAACGGATTCAGCAGATACAAGACAAGTCATTTTGCACATCGCTTCAATTATCCTGAAGAACTTTTTTTCGTTTTAAAAGACATTTTATTTCAACGAGTAATTGCAGAACTACAATGGGTTGCAAATCCCTTTACACTCTGACTTTAAAATATAACAATTATTTAGTTCAGTGCAGCTTAAAAACAACAAAAATAACATTTAAGTAAGAAATATGGGAACTATTATAGCGCCACATAGCATTTCCCTTTTTTATACTGAATCTCTCAAGGTCTTCTCAGTGATTTGCTGGAAATCATCCTTTTGAAGTAATTGAACCTGTTGAAGACTCTCTGCACACAGACAGGGAAATGATTAGCTAAGACAGCGTGAATTCTCTCAAAATGTACGTAGCATCTGGGATTGTAGACTTTCTCTGCTCTACAAATGGACACGCTAGGTCATAAACTGGACCAGAGCCCGGTCAACACACACCTGCATCAGATTGGGGACAGAACGGAAATCTTTCATGCTCCTCTTTATGCATATCCTCTTGAGGACACAAAGGAAGGAACAGAGATGTTTGGGTGACTGCTCTACTCTTTGTTCCAGAGCTGCATAGTTTCCTGCATTACGTAACTATCTGCTTTAAAGAGCTTCATTTAGTCCATCTCCCGCTGACCAAATCTCAATGGATGGATGGAGGAACTGAAATTACCATCTCACAATCTTCAATGTCATTCAGATTTCGAGAACAGGACTTCTGCATGCTACACAAACCGCAACATGGTCCACAGAGGAGAACAACCCAGGCCAAATCTCTAGCCTACCAAAAACAAACTCAGCTATTCTCATTTAAAGAATCATTCGTCCAAAAAGTCTGACATCATTTACTCACCCTCATGTTCTTCCAAACTCATATATCTCGCCACAAAAGACAAGAAAAGCACCACTTAGGCAATATATACCAAGTCTACAGAAGCTGATCTGTTTCAGTCACATGGCCTTTCTGCTCATCTGCCATATTTATGACCATGAGCTGGGTAAAGTAATGGCAGTGAAAACAAAACCAAATGAGCAAAGATACCAAGAAAAATGTTAATCATTTTATTTGAGCCATACCAGGTCCACATGACTGAAGAGTTATAGCTTCAGAACACATTTTTGGTCAATACGTCTTCATTAAAAAGTATTCCTGACAACCCAGAGTATTTCTTTTATGCTCAATGATGACAGAATTTAGATTTTTGGGTAAACTATCCCCTTAACAGGTTTTCCATCACTTAACTCCTTCTGGGCTCTGATCTTTGGCCCTCAAATCTGAAGGTTCAGTGACATAAGATTACTGGAATTCAGTGATTTAAGAACATGGGCAAGCTTTTGTCTTGGTAATTTCATTTGCAAATACTGTAGCCATGTTGCTGTAGTTTAAGATTTGATCCTCTGAAACCCCAAAAGACTTTTGAGCTGTTTATCTGGGCTGAATGAAAGAAGGAGCAGTATAATCACTCCACTCTGTTCAACCTATTTGTTTATCCTTTCTGACAGGAGCTGAGGATGTTAAAAATGCCCCTAGTCTTTCCAAGGCTGCACTTTCTCAACTGATCCAAAAAATTTACTCAAATCTTGCACTGCAATGCACTCACAGGGTGTTCAATGGGACTTTAGCATTACACAAAACCGTATACAATTACAACGATTCCACATTCAAGTATTTTTAATGGGATATGTCTGGGATTTATCCTCTGGTACTCAGAAGACTTAGTGCTAATGTCATTTTGCACATGCATTTATCCAAAGTAGCATACAGGAGCCTGGGGTTAAAGGAATAGTAACTGGAAATTTGCTGGTTAGATCCCACCATATGTTATCATTACTAATGATCAACAATGAAAATAAATGGGGACTGGCAAAAAGAAAAGTAGTCCACATGATTTTTGCTATATTCTTAGCTATCTTACATTATATTAGCTATGGTTTCAGAAGACTTGGTTAATTTTTGTGTGAGATCCTGACTTATGGCTCTCTCCTTTGCTGAGATAGAACCAGCAACCTTCCAGTTACAAGCCCTGAGCTTTCACCGTTGCATCACACCACCCCTAAAATGGGTTATGTCCTCAAGATAACATTGCACATATTGTGTGTTTCTTAGAGGAATGTTATCTAAGTGCATGCCCATACCTTCTAGTGTGGTTCCTGTGCCCTGCAGTGGCTCTCCTAACCCAGAGGAGTAGCGTGCCCTCACGGCCAGCTGGTATTCTGTGCCTGGCTGGAGATTCTTTAGCAAGGTCGCTGTGGTGTCCCCCTTAACCGACACTTCCTTCATCTCACCACCTTCTGTTGGCTGGTAAAACACGCGATATTGAGTGACTCTTCCTGGCGCAGCAGCCCAGGACAGCTGCATGGATGACACTGTCTCGTCAGAAACACGCAGGTCTCTCGGCAAGCCACGTTCTATCAGATGTAAGAAGAGAAAGCAGTTAGAAACAAAGTAACCCCAATGGTCCCTCCTTCAATGTAAGTCTAACGTTGCTTTTCAGTTGTTTTATCATCCACTAGGTGAAAAATCACAAGTCTGATCACTACACACTTCCGATTTTTGTTTTTAAGGAATTATGTCCTTACTAAGAAACTGATGAAATAGGAGTTAGAAAACTAATCTGTTGACTGGAACAGAGACAATGCAGAGATAAAACTCCAGTTTAACACAGGCGTCAAAAGTCATGACCTGGGATTTATCTTTTGCAGATTACAACTGTGGACAGACTGCAGCTGCATCGCTGTAGGCAGCTACTAAGACGCAGCTGGCTCATGCTTGGACACTAACTACTCTCAGACTTGATAAAGAACCCAGAGGTTCTGCCTAACCAAACAGATATTTTTTGCCAACTCAATGAAAGAAATTCTGGGAAAGGTCTCATAGAGTTTTTGTCAAAATCAACTTTGATTTTCCATTCACTTAAGGTGTTTGGCTGCTCAAAACTTTACACCAGTTTTCTGATATGAAAATCCTGGAAAATAACCGATGAAAATGCCAGAATGAGTGGGCATCCCTCTTAAACAAATGTAAATCCAGTTGACTGTGACTAGTAATCTAACAATTCAAGAACATTTTACAATG
Organism: Sinocyclocheilus anshuiensis; assembly: GCF_001515605.1. Lineage (NCBI taxonomy): Eukaryota > Metazoa > Chordata > Actinopteri > Cypriniformes > Cyprinidae > Sinocyclocheilus > Sinocyclocheilus anshuiensis. The sequence continues at coordinate 466,645 of NW_015554094.1, forward strand.
AATAATAAAAAAAAAAAAACCTGAACTGGCACTTTCTCAATTAAAATTCCAGTAAAATTAATTCAGACTAATCCTATGGTATTATGCCTTCAAATGATCAATCACCCTGGCTGGACATAGTATTTAGGAGAGGAAGTCTCTACGTTGTTCCATTCACCTTCTTTGGTCGTTCCATCAATCTGCATCTGAGGCCCAACGCCTGATGGGTACTCAGCTGCCACAGAGACACGGTAGGTAGTAACTGGGTAAAGTTGTTGCAAAACAGTGGTGGTCTCAGGGCCAACTGTTGCAGATTCTAGCAACACGATATCCCCTCGGACCGAGGCATATGGGACATACGTGAGTCTGTACCGCACCACTGAACCAGGTGCTGCCCCCCATGAGACACGGAAACTGCTGGTGGTCTCCTCGGACACCCTCAGGTTGTTCACGGATCCTTGTTCTGCACAAATTGGAAAATAAGAGTCACAAAAAGGTTGCCGTTGCAACTTTTAAAGAACAGCTTAATCTAAAAGTCACCAGGTACAATGGTCAGTATATTCTTTAAAAAAAACTCAACACTGTGTTGCACAGAGAAAAAAAGTCATAAAGAACAACATTTGGGTAAACCATTATTTTAAAAGTCCCAAAAGGAACATTAATACTAATGAGCTTAGCTAACTTTTATATAGAACAGATACTCACCTTCTAGTGTGGTCTCAAAGTCCGATAGAGGAAAGCTTTCGCCTTTCTCATATTGGGCATAAACTTTGACCTCGTACTTTGTGACTGGAGTAAGGTGATGTAAGACAGTCGTAGGGGTGTCTCCTGGCACAGAAACAGAGATGTATTCTGCTTCTGTATCGGCGTCTGGCCTGTATTGCACCAGATAGGACTGCACATCCACAGCATCCATTACCCAAGAAGCTCGGAAACTCCTGGAGGTCACCTCTGAAAAGGTCAGAGACCTGGGTGCAATCAGACCTAGAAGAGAGAGCAGAATTGGAATATATTAGGCTCCTCCCTTTGAGTAACTAAGAGAACTTTGATCACATACCAGTTTATTGGCAAAAAAGGTTACAATAAAGTTACATGCTCAGGCAATATGTGTTACCTAATAGATTATAAGTTGGCCTGTTTCCAATGCCAAGCTATGGTATGACTTTGTAAGATTTAAAATACAGCACACAACTAGAACTTTTTGATACTTGTTCGTTTTGGAGCTTGTTTGGAATTGAGAAGCTTGGACATTCTGTAACATAAAGCCCTGTTCAGACTACACGATTTTTTTGTCGGTTACAACAGTCACTGTGTCAGATTATGCGATTTTGACTCATAAAATCTTGTCGTGTCATGAACAAGAAACATATCAGACTATACGATGCTACCCGACCATTCATCGCATTCCGTCATTAACAACGTGCGTGCTGTCATCAATAGCGCGAGACAAGACAGAAGGTGCTATGAGCGTAAACAAACAATGGCTAGCAAACAGCGTGTTTTGCCCTGTCTTGTCAGAAAAGCCCAAAAAAGAAAGAAAACCTGACTACACGAGATGAAACGATTGAATTGTGCGTCCCGACGCCCATTGTCGTATACGAATCTCCATGACACCCTACGTCAAGCAGATCGTGGCAAAATCGGGCTAAAATCGTGTAGTCTGAACGGGGCTTAAGTTCTTTTGTGATCCACGAAAGAAAGAAAGAAAGTCATATGATTTTGGAACAACATAAGGGAAAGTAAATGATGACAGAATTTTCATCTTTGGGTCAACCATCCCTTTAAACTTTAGTACAAATTGGTGCAAAACCAGAGTTCAAAACATATGGTTCTATGCACATCCAGACCCAGAGCCCAACAAATATAACAGCAGTTAGTGGTAAAATCGGATGCTACTCACTTCTCCTCTTGATGTTCAGAAGCTCTTGCTCAATTCTCAGACAGATGGACTGGGTTAGCTCGTTGGAAATCCTCTGGAAAGCATCAAAGTCCTCTACAGTGTACACATGGGTCTCCACTGGAGGATTAGCAATCGCCTCGAGCTCCGAGCGGACAGCATCTTTTACGCCCACTGCGAAAATCTCTACATCCGAGTTCCTAAGCTTAGCCGCTGGGTCTTTGAAAGCATCCGAGGACTTCCCATCAGTGATCAGAATCGTAACGCGAGGTACGTTCGCACGAGCGCCTCTGGTTGGAACAAAAATCCTCTCTCTCACATATGTCATAGCTTTGCCGGTGTTCGTGGAGCCTCCGCGGTAGGGGAAAGTTCTCACGGCTTTGACCACAGCACTCAGATCGTGGTGGGTGTTCAGGTAGAACTCAGTGTGTGGGTCTCTGCTGTACTGCACCAAGCTGATTTGAACCTTGTTCGGCCCAATGTCAAAGGTGTTGACCAGGATTTCCAAGAAAGCTCGAACTTTAGCAAAGTTTGTCAGTCCGATACTATAGGAACCGTCAACCAGTAGAACGACGTCAGCTTGTACATCTACACCGAGAGAGCATTCTAGAAAAAAAAAAAAAGTTTGTGGGTCAAACAGCGATTAAATCAATGGACTACAGTGGATAGTGAAACAGTGCTGACTTTTCCTCACCTAACGTTAATTTTAATGGCTGGGTTTTCTCCATCGCCATAACCGCCTCACTGGGCATCAGACCTTTGAGTGCAAACAGGCTGATCTCATATTCTGTATCAGGGGACAAATCTCTCACATTCACAGAAGTCTGAGTCGGCCCAACGTACAGCTCCTGACGTTTGCTGCCAGCCAGCATGGGAACCATCTGCACCTTGTATCCGGTCACCTCCCCTATAGATGCATCCCACGTCACCCGCATTGACTTGGACGCAACCTCTGTGACTTGTAAGTTTGATGCAGGTTCAACGACTGCAAATAAACAGAAAGAGGAAAAATGGGGTTATGTTTAATGCTCGGGGTTGTGTTTAATAAACCTGCTAAAACAGATTTACAATTGTTATTGTTTGTTTACCTTCCTCGCCGCTAGCCAGCGAGTTGAGCTGGTCATCCACACTGGTGCACACCTGCGTGATGAGCAATTTCTCCACAGCTTTGATCATATCGAAGTTTGGCACCGTGTACACGTGCGTTCTGTAGGGTGTTGAAGACATTTGTTTCAGCTCTTCCTCATCTGCTTCTTTGATCCCTGAATAAAAAGAATAAAAAATGCATTATTTCTCAGAATTTCAAGGATTTCTTCTATGCGGACGGATTTCTTGAAAGCTACCCAGTCCTGTGAGAATTCAGAAGAAATCCAGACCATGAAAAACAGCAGTGATGAATGACCACATACCCAAAGTGAAAATTTCAACTCCAGCGTTCTTCAACCTCTTGGCGTAACCTTCCACTGGGTCCTGAGATTTCCCATCTGTAATAACTACAACAACTCTGGGGAATCCCTTACGAGCACCGGCAGTCTCCGTGAACATGTTTTTTAGCAGGTAGTCCAGGGCTTCGCCTGCACAAAAATCACAAAAGAATCACTTAGACTTGAAACTCACATTATAACTTTGTTGTTCAGCAGTAATATTATTTGCAGGTTTCAGTATGAATACATAAGTGCGAATTTGGTACCTGTCATGGTGTTGCCACCCTTGTATGGCAGACTGTTAATGGCTCTGAGCAGCTCAGCCCGTTTGAAATACTGGTTAAGGTTAAACTCAGTTCTGGTGTCCGTGCTGTACTGAACCACACCCACTCTAGTCTTGTCCTCTCCGAGGTCAAACGCGCCTGCCATGGCTGCTATGAAGCTGTGGATGAATTTAAAATTTTCCCGCCCGACACTCCAAGAGCCGTCCACCAGGAAGACAAGGTCAGCAATGGCACTTGCTGAGCATTCTGGGAAAAAGAGTTAGAAGTCAGAAGCTAAGAAACTCTAGACAGATCTGACTTTGGAAATGGGGATGAATTTTTGAAAAGGATGCAAAGCTTTTAAAATATAAACCATTTAATAGTTTTGCCAGACACATTTGGCACAGAACTCAAAATTCCGACCTCTTTTTCTATTTCAGAAAAAGACCAAATATTTTAGTATTATAACACCATGCAGATTCAGTGGATTTGCATGTCATAAATGTTGAAAAGGTTTATGTGTTAATTGATACAGTATGCTTGAGTGCCAGTCAAAACATACAAAAATTTAGGCTACATGTACAAATAAGAAGGGGAACATCCTGCACAACAGCACCACATTTATCTATTATGCGATATACACTGGTTACAACTCATTCCTCATTGACATATGGGTTGAGTGTGTGTCTCTATTCATAATGTTATTAGGCGAGTCATTACTTGTCCTTCCCTCACTCTTGAACTCCATAAATGAATTCCATTCCTTCACACAGTTTGGAAAAATTCCTCTTCTTTTAATCATATTTGCCCTCAACCACAGTTTGTGGAATTTTATGCCCTTGAACGGATTGTGTCGGCTACATCTTTGGTGAGATGTTGCCAAACCTTTATCGCAGACGGGACAGGACAGGAAGCTGTTGACATAACATAGCATGCCTTACTTTATTACAGTAATTACATTCACTTATCTTCCACTTGCGCCAGCAGAAGGGAAGCACTGGAGCGTTACGACTGGGTTTTGTTAGCGAGTCGTCTGCAGAAGGCATGCTAACTAACCATTATGGTATTCGGGGCAAGAGTGAGGGGTGGTTGGATTTTCCACTTCTGCTTAAGGTAGGAAAGGAAAAGTAAAGCTGTTCACCTTCATCTGGAGGACGAGGTCACAGCACTCTTGTAAAGAGCAGAGCTGTAATGCTTTCCACTTTCTGCATTGCGAGAGGTTTGTTTTTTTAAATTTCAAATCAGGCACAAAGGGGCCGCTTACGAACTCTCACCCAAAAGTCATGCTGGAAATGTTGGCTCAGTTTATCATGTCTGGAAAAGTTAATGCTGACTAACAAGCTAAATTGTTATCAGGAGTCATAAATTTGGAAAGAAACAAAGACATATACACATTTGCATACTGACTTATATGGAAACTCCTGATAAAATGCAGCGATCACATAGCAATGGAAAGAGCCTGGAGGTGTGTACTTACTGACTGCATCGGAGACCTGAGGTTTCCTGGTACCTCCTTCAAAACCACTCGATTGGACTAAAACAGAAACAAAAAAAAAATCAATAAATATTAAAGCAAATAAATTCCTTCCATTAAAAGGCCTTTTGGCCAATGAACTCCCATGCCTTCTCTAGTCATTTCTGATTACTCCATAAAGATATTTTACAGGGATTGCAATCACAAGAAACCATTTCTAATATATAAGTGTACAATGTATAGAAGGATTTTCCCCCAAATAAACCTAGAAATAAACAAATTAATTTTCAACGACTTTTCCAAACCACAATTTGAAAATTTCCTGGCTTTTCCAGGCCTTCCATGACAGTGTGAACCATCAACATGACATACTAAAGGAAAAACTCAAGGAATAAGATGACTTGCCACTTACTTGTAATTTGACCAGAGATTGGTATACTCTCCTCCGATCCAGAATATGAAGTTATCGTAACAACATAATCCACATCGGGGGTCAAATCTCTGATGGAGGTTTTGGTTGCGGATGGAGGTAGTGTGAATTCCTTAACAGGCTCTTCTATAGAGAGAAGGGAACATTTGCATTTACAATGTTTAAGTGTCATATCATGATATACAATCTACATGAAAATAACATCTAGCCAACCTTAATTTATAAGTAGATAAATCTAGTCTAGACACACAAGAGCTGCATTAGATAAACATTAATGACTTCCCAAGACAAGCGATGAGTAACAGTCCATGTTAAATCATTTTTGAAGGGCACGCCAGAACACATTTCTCAAGGGTTGCCTGTGGCAGCGAGTTTAAAGGTTACTTGTCGTTTACCAGATGCTTTCTTATCTCAAGCAACATACAGTACACTTACTACAGGGACAGTTCCCCTCGAGCAACCTGAGGTTAAGTGCTTTGCTCAAGGGCACAATGGCAGTAGATCATGAGACTACCATTGCATGTCTGAACAACCCTTAGCACTATACCCAGATCACTACCAAGTCAACATGAAGTCAAAAGCTACTTTCATACTACACTTTTTTTTTTTGTATGGACTGCCAACTTTTTCAGAATCCAATCCATAACCAATTGGGAAAAAATTGTTCTGTCATTTATTTTCCCTTGTTGAATATACATTTTCATTCTGAAACATGTCACACATGTAAAATTGATTGCAAATGTTTCATGCTGGTGCTATAATTTCAACATGTGCGGTGCTTTTACGTTTTTACCCACCTGTATCCAATGTCACTACTACTCTCAAGCCCTCAATTCTTGACAGCGGTTGCTTCCATGTCATTTGCACTGTGTTTTCGTTTAATATCTTAAACCTCAAGTCTGACGGAGGCATTACTGTGGAAATAGGAGGTGAATCAAGTTATTTCCAAGAAACCATTCCAAAAGCTGTATTTATGGGAAGAGCACACGTTTATGGACAAAATCCCCTGTTGGGGAAGGACTCAAGGCAACATGGAACAAAGTGGACGATGGCCATTTTGGGTCAAAATGACATCTGTTTGAGCTGTCTGACCTTAGGGCCATTGACTACTCAAGCATAGACACATAAAGCGCGTTCCACAAAGACCTCGACAAAACATTACATGGGGCCATAACTTGTGACTTGCATGCATTCATTGCAGTCAATCCAACGCAGCCAAACACTGTGTTGAACTGTTTGAAAGGATGTTGTCACAGATAGACAAGAAGTGTTGATTGTACAATGGACATAAATGGACATTTTGTGTGCAGTTGCATTAATGTAGTCACTTTTCATCGCAAACCACTTAAAAGGGTTTTAACAACCTTTAATGAAATATCAAGATAAAGGATAGTTACAAACAAGTGAATATATAAACAAAAAGAGGTTATGTAACACGGGACGCACTAGTCTAGATCAGTGTTTCCCAACCGGGGTGCCGTCTGTCGAGAGCAGGGGTGCCGTGTAAAAAATCATTTTTTAATATTTTTAAATTGCTAAAATGTTCAAAAAAGTAGCTATTATATAATATAAATTTCTGATGTCGCCAATAATTAGAGATGCATTGAAATTCTGGTTGCCGAAAATTAGTTCACCGCTCAGGATTCACTTTCACGTGGTGTGACGCTCTGCGTATTATCCCGCTCTATGCGTGTGTGCGCTCCGCTCAGTCGCTCACGGCCCATGTGAGTGCTCCACTCATATACCGTTCATGCGAATCGGAACAGCAAAGTCCACTCAAAAATCGAGCTGACAGGAAACATCGATGTAGTACAGTATTGTTTCTGTTTGCAATAGCCCTACTATGCTGTAACAAGGTGTGGTAAATGGGCAACTCTGGTAACGCTGCCCTCTCATTCAATGATCTGCTAACCGCTATGTTATGCTCATGTGTCCTCTGATAATAATAGC
>NW_015554094.1:474918-484656 GCF_001515605.1 Sinocyclocheilus anshuiensis
TGAGCAAAACTTTGTTTAATTACCATTATAACTAGCTATCTCACAATGTTTGCATATGAATAAAAGCCTACATTAAAATCTGTCATATAAATTTTTTTTTTTCATTAGAAATTAGCCCGATTGCCACCATTGATGGACAAATTTTTTTTGATAATATTAAAAATATCTGTATGACAGTATATTCTGCAGTTCTTACCTGCTGTACCGAATATCTACTTTTCAAAGTATCATATCGATATTAGAAATTCAAATATTGTGACAAAATTAATTTTGTAGGGTGCCACAAATTTGTTAAAATTTCCAAAGGGTGCCGCGACTCAAGAAAGGTTGGGAAACACTGGTCTAGATGAACTAGAAGACTCATGCACTTGTACATGAAAAGTTGTCTGCAACAACTTGTGGGACTAAAAGGAGTTCATGTACAAGACGCACATGTAGAGGACTTGGAAATATTTTAAAGTGATATTCTTGTGGTATTTTTTGTTGCATTGTGTTTGGAAGGTCAGTATCTGTGTGGAACATATGGGTCATGCACATGTCGGAATATCACAATAAAATATTTTGTGAAGCTGCAGCTCTGGTCAAATTTTGACCAGGGCTTAAGCTTGACCGGAAACAGGCTCACCAAAATCAAGATTTACCAACCTGGCTGACCAGATGTCACAATCGGTTCCATTTCTGATTCCAAATTGGTCCAACACAATCGCTATCGCACACATCCACAATCAAATACACACCACTCATTCATCACCCATTCTAGATTTTCCTTATTGTTCATTCGATCCAAACCAGATTTGGTGCATCCAAAATTCCTCTGCTTTTCACTAATTCAAGCTCTTTGGAGCATCAGTTAACAACTTTTAATTCGCTGTGCTGAGCATCTAATAATAACCATGTCAAATAATAAAGTGATAGTGTTGGTTAAGGTATTTGTCTGGCTGTCATATTTTATTTTAGTGGAACATGTTTAACATGCTTTTCTTATTGTTCCATAAAGCAGCATTGAGAAGAAACACAATTATTTCTTGCTCTCACTTTCCTAAGAATTTATTAATTTTTTCCCATATTTTGTCTTTTTGTTGCCTAAGAGTGTGGAAAGCGGAGAAGGGAAACTTGGCCTCAACATCAAGATTTTTTTTTTTTTTCAAATAAAAGCTGTAAAATGTTCCACTATACTTTCCACTGAACACTGGCAAGGTGTGCTTTAACACCCTGTCATTTATTCAATGATTTGAAATGGCAGTTTTTCTGCCTTTAAGACTGTTCAAACCTACCAAGAGCTCAGTTACTGAAGCACATACATACTAAAATACATGAAAAAGTGTTTTACTAGTTGAATATGAATCTGTCTGGCTGAGATGTCTGGTATCCTGCAGCTGATCATGGGTCTTAAGTTGATTACGGAAAATATTTAAAAGCAAGTCCTATTCATATGCTAAACCTTTGCTGGATTTGGCTTTAGACAGTATGTTCTACCCTATAATTGAAAAACATTACAGTGGACATTACTGAAGAATTAGTTGCTGAAAAACACAGTTAGATGTCATTAAATATCCTGTGCTGTCATGCATTTCCATTTCCACTAGCATAAACACCACCAAATGTTTAAAACAAATCTTTTAGGACAGTAAAAGTCCTTGATCAGTGTCCGCCCTAGTGTCTAAACAGAGGCATTACACATCGAAATGCACATTTATTCACATTAATATGAATTTATAATTAATAATAAATTAATCATTAATAAACAAAATGTCTCCTCTATTTTTGTCAATTTTTATGGACATATGAATTAAATGAAAATAAAAAGAAAATTAAAAAAATAATGAACACACCAAAACAGACAATTGTTATTGTACAGTTAATATTTATATATTTTAAAATATAATAGACTATGCAGTGTTTCCCACAGACTTGCACTCTATTTGTGGCGGCATGTAAATACAAATTCATTCTCTGCCAGCAGGAGGCGCTTGAAGAGCAGGAGAGATAGAGGTTTCCCCGGTAACGGCTGCACACAAAGCAGCGCTCAGCTCACAAACGCTGCTTTATCAGGCATTACATGCAAGATGATATGAAAATGACATCCAAAATTTTCTGAAGACAGTCGGATTCCTTTATAAATACAGTGATATAAAAACACCCGCAGCGGGTTTCGATTTTGAAACGTGCAGTGCTCATGTTTATTCAACGAAGTCAAAGCCTTTTGGAAAATCTATTTGTGGAGGTTCTCATATTGTGGCGGACCGCCACAAATAAATCAATGTATGGGAAACACTGCTATGATCTTAACTGTTGTATTTTTAATTTACCAGGGTGAATAGGGAGATTTGTTGGCTTTTTTTTTTTTTTACCTTGAGCTCTCACTGATGTCAGTACTGTGAGTGTTAGGAGAGCGGCCGCTGCCAAACGCCTGAGCGACATCTTCACTCCAGTATCAGCAGAACATCAATCAATCTGAAAAATCAACCAAATTACACACACGTTGCTCATGAATCAATCCGAAAAAAGACTATACACTCAACTCCAGCACAGTTCACTTCACTGCAAGAGATCTCATTCAAATCTGATTTTAATAAAAAAATGTATTCAAAATTCCAGCTGTTTCTATGGCCAAGAGAGGAAAAATTGGTTTTCCATGGTTAATAGTCCAAATATTTTGGAAAATATTCATAAAACAAGGACGCTAATAAAATAACTCACTGTGGGTCTTAGAAAAACATTCCCTACAGCATTTTAATGGCAAAACATTTATAAACTGCACATGCTGTAAGTAATCTGCTTATTCATCTGTTTAACATCGGAAACTGTGAGTTCATAGACTGTATGCAATTGTCTGGAAATTTGCCTGATTTTAGGATCCTACACATCAGGAGTGGAAAACTTTTTCTGCAGGGTTCCTGCGCCCCCTGTTGTGCCGGGAAACATTCAGACTTCACATCCTGATATTCATGCTGAGAGCAACTCACCACTCTGCCTCTAAACTTTGGCAATGTACTTGGTCTCTATGTTACATATATTGCATGCTACTTTGAATAATTACCAATGTAAGAACAAGCAGCTCACAAAATATTTGCACAATAGGTACATGTTGTTCATTAATATTACTCAGTAATAGTTTTCACTCTGCAAAACTCATTTCAAGCAGTGTGATGTGATGTACTTAATCTAAAACTACACTACTCAACATTTTCCCAGTCATTATATGACCCCATATTAATTGAGAGACTACATCTGCACTTTAAAAAGGCATTTGTCACACAGCATAACCATTTTGGACCAACTAGGGCAAAAGGTTATTCAAATAATGAAGAAAGAAAAAAAACATACAGGAACTTGTGTAATTATGTCTTATGCAAATGTTTAGCTTAAAAGGTAATCATTTTTTTAAATAAATAAAACAAATAAAAAAGGTGAAAGGACATGTGTGAGCCAAACCTTTAACAACACATTGTGCCTATAATACATCTTGGGTTTGGTTTTGTAATAGCCTAAGAAATGAAAGTAAAGTAAATTTGAATGAATAATCAAACATAAGTCTTAAAAGCCTCTTCATATGGTGAAAACAGGTAAAGTGGGATACTTTTTGATCATTTTTTATTGCCGTTATTTTAAAATATGATGCCAGATAGACTTAGCACATCACAGAAAACCTTCATCATGTTTATATAAGATCTCCAACCACACTGTAGAGAGAAAGGAGCTACTTTGCCAGAAGTCCCACTTTACCTGTATTATTTAAGTGAATTAGGTAAATAAACTTTAAATAACTCAGCAAAGAAAGTTCTAGAGGTTTCATGAATCTTACAAGTGGTCTAGATTTCCCAAGAAAACAAAATAAATCTGTTTCATCCCAATCTAGTTTAAAAGAGCACAATGACAGTGATGGAAAAAATGAAATCACCATACAGCGTCTATGGAAAAAGTGATCAGAGCTGCTGAAAATGGGTCAGTGTGCGCACATTCATGATTTCACATCACATCTATCTACTACGTCTCAAATTTATGAGCAATATCATCTTCCTCCACAAATATGTATAAAGAGGTTAATCAATAAACGAACAAAAAAACTCCACGCGAGCACTTACCAAACTCCCCAAGGTTTCCAAAAACTTTCAATACATCACAAAATTGGTGAATGAAGATGGGAAATTCGCCCAGATGCAAAGGGGTTTTAAAGCTCTGTTCAGAAAGACAGAGGTTCTCCGTGATGCTGCAGTGATGGAGATGAAGAGGAGGGTCTGGTCACCCCACAGCTCCTGAAGGCTGTTTCCAAATGCACGGGATCTCAGACTAGAACGTGCTTCTTAACAGGGGGCTGATCCCGAACCCCGAGCTCTGACGTTCATTTTGAACGAATCTTTAATGTGACTCGGGAAGAACGAGTCGTCTCGGGGAGTGACTCGTTCCGTCACGCATGCGCAACATCCTATAGGTGCTGCACTGGAATTAGTCAAGCAGTTCAACTGGTTCGAGTCTTCGGGTTTATCGAGTCGTTCACGCATGCGCAACATCCTATAGGTGCTGCACTGGAATTAGTCAAGCAGTTCAACTGGTTCGAGTCTTCGGGTTTATCGAGTCGTTCGTTCATCACGTGACAGCCCCATACGCTTTAACCAATGCAGTCTGAGCCGGAAAGAATACAGACTCCTGACGACATTCAAAAGGAATCGCTAATGCGGGACTATTTATATAGCCATTGCGGACACATAAGACAATGAAACAACTCAATTACAATGTTAGGGTGTTACAAATAACTAACAAAGCAATTAAACGATGACTTTCATGTGGGAGAACCTTTTCAAATGAATTTCTGTCGGTCATTTTCGGAGCGCAAACTGAGGCGATTCGTCTCGCGTGGCAACAAAAAATATTTTACTGTGTTCCTAGCAGTTATTAACCCAAATGACAACTATAGCAAAACAAAATAAAATTTGTATATACAATTCTACATGTAAATACATAATGTCTTGATCAATATTTACACTTATGTTTATGAGGTATCGCCCAACGGTCCCAACGAAAAGCGCGCCAGCGGTAACTATGGTAACATCTTCACGCCAACTCACTAATTGAGACAATAACGAACTTTTGTGGTTGATTAAACGTGTTAAATAATATTTCAATAAGTATTTTTTTTCTCTCTCTCTGTGATATTATCTCGGTTGGAAAATCAAGCTTATAAGCCTGTTGCTGTGGGGGGTTTTTTTGTTTTTTTTTGGGAACATCTTAGCTGTTTTTTAGCTGGACTGGACCATAACGACAACATTTTTTTTTGTAAATAAATAAAATATTTTTAAAAAACGATTACATTTTACACACAGATATCAGGATTTGAGTAACTGTGTCCAGCAATAGAAAACAGAAGCATTAAACCAAATTGTCCAAATTGTAACCTGTAATGGGGCTTTTTAGTTTTTTAAAATTTTTATTTAATTTTATGTACTTGTAACATCGAAAGTATCTGTACCGTTGACAGATGAATTTCAGCTCGTAGATCAGTTTTTCAACAATGCATTTCCATTTATTTGAATATGTAGGCCTCTAGTGGTCAAATCGGGTAACACCCAAAGCAGATGGAGATGTTCAACAGAACTTCTGAATCAAAACGCTCATTCCCTCCCACCTGTAATGGGGCTTTTTAGTTTTTTTTTTATTTGTATTTAATTTTATGTACTTGTAACATCGAAAGTATCTGTACCGTTGACAGATGAATTTCAGCTCGTAGATCAGTTTTTCAACAATGCATTTCCATTTATTTGAATATGTAGGCCTCTAGTGGTCAAATCGGGTAACACCCAAAGCAGATGGAGATGTTCAACAGAACTTCTGAATCAAAACGCTCATTCCCTCCCAAACTACATCATTGATCTAATTATTAAATCATAAAAGAAGAGTTTTCTGTGATGAATAAATATTTTGCCATTTAGAAACACATGGGTGCCAACTGGGAGTCAGGGTAGAGTTAGATTTTTGATCATTAAGTTTATTAATTTGTTTCAGCCGAGTTCAGGACTGTTTTTAATTTGATCATTATCTCATAATTCTCATTGTTTTGAAGTACAAAAAGAAAGTGCACATTGCTGTTGGTTTCTTGGGAACCGTTGAAGACATCCAAAAAACACAGTATCAAAAACATGCTGCGTCGTGAGTCACAAACACGCCTCATCAATTAACACTTAACTTCAGACATTATGTACACTTCTAGAAGGAAAAACACAGTTGTTTGTTTTCTTCATGTTCTTTATGAGAAGAGTATTATCACATAATTAAAATATTATTCGCAGGAGAGGCCTACAATCAGAAGACAAACAACTAAACTACATCAATAACCAGAATTAAAGACGATTCTTATGAAAAATCATCTTAGAAATGTCATAAAAAAAAAGTTTTGCATACAGAATATTATTACTTTAGGATGCACTGTGCATTAATTTTCTTTATGCAAAATGTAGATTTCTTTCCTTTTGATTTTGGGGTCTTTTAAAAGAAGAAAACTTACACAAAGAAAATGAATGGGCAAGACTCCTAATATAATTTTCTTTATGCAATTTTTTATTTCCTTTTAATAATAATAATAATGAGTAAAGTGCAACAATCAGGATTTGTCTGTTAAAGACAGGCACCGTTTCTTTTATTCAAATCAATTTGGTCCCTTTTACCTTCCAAATTAAGGAATAAATATATTTTACGCTCATAACGTCACATTTCCACAGAAATGAGGGCAGGAGCTGACATCAGTCCTTCTTCTGAGGGAGAGCTGCCTTTACTAGTTCATATATGACATATGCAGTTCCTGAAAAGTGACATATAAATGATCAGCAATTAAGAGTTTACCATGATTATTAACTCAAAAAAATATCACATCAAATAATGCGGCTTGTACAAATAAGAATGTGCCATATATAGACATTGGATGTGTGCACTAGTAGCAAGCAACTACCCAGCATGCACAGCACCCTCACAAACACACAATAACATGACCTAAGCAACCATGTACTGCAGTAATTACCCATAACACCCTGCAGTAACAAACCTAGTACTGTGAGACCCATAGTTGCATGGTAAAGAACAGCGTCACCGACTCCTCCCTTCAGATGAACCGGAATCCCATTGGCCTCCTAAATATGAAACATAAATCAACATTTTGATAAGCACCTATAAAACATGATAAAACAAACGTGTGTACAAAACAATAAGATCGGAGCACAATATGCACTGTTAGGCCTTTAGGGAGAACGCAAATTATTAGTAAAGATATTATGGGTCAAGTACATTAGTTTATCATTTAAGAGATGACAATATATTACAGAAAAGTGACAAGCATACCTGAAAGAGTTTCTGTTTGTCCGGCACATTGTTGACCAGCTGTCTGCGGACGGTGCTGGAGATCTGCCGTCTGGAAACCTGCTGCAGAGTCTCATGGAGAACACAGTTTGACAAAAATATTTAAAAGTACTGTAAAGAATAACCTTACATTTTTTGATAACAAATATTCAGAATATACAGAGTTTTACAGTGATGTAAACCATGAATTTGTTTTAAATAATTTTGAAAATGTGTGTTTCAGTAGTTTAACGCATGAATCATTTGGTCTAATTACATTATACCATTCCACTCCACCATTCAAAAGATTGGGGTCAGTATTATTTATTTATTTATGATTATTTTATTAGTCTCTTCTGCTCACCCAGGCTGAATTTATTTGATTCAAAATACAGTAAAACAGTAATATTGTGAAATATTATTACAATTTAAAACAAACCGTTTTAATTTATTTTACAGTGCATGTCACAATGACAACAAAAACTGAAGACTAGTGATCAAAGATAACATGAAGTGAATCACAGATCAAATACCATAATCATACTTCCCCCCCCCCCCTTCCACAGTCAGAGACCTTTATCTTCATTTAATACCACTTTTCATTTATGTTCACATAACCCAGAAAATGCCTGAATGTCATTCATTAGATCAAGTGTTGTATCCGAGGACCTTTTCTCCTCACTAGCTTTCACTTTTCTCATTTTTGCTCAATGATTTCGAAATCAGCTCATCAGCTGTATCAAGTTCACTCAGGTGGAGGACTTTCAGACATTATAAGGGTGGCCAAATTTCAGAAACAATTCACAGAAACACCACAGACTGTAGGTTTACACAGAAAGGGGAAATATAAATCATATAAAACATTACATTACAATTAACAGCCCTTAAATGAACACAAACCCCAGCAGAAGAAAAAAAACCAGCAGAAAAGCTGCTATTTAAATCATTTAAATATATTATCGTCATGATTTCATTGATTGTAGACGTGCAAAACCTCAGACTCCTCATGACTTCCCCCGCCTCAGACTCCTCGATTTATAACCGTAACATCTGATCTGAAACCAAAGCGAACGCGTGATCAATGATTTATAAAGAAGCACCATGCATTATCACTCTTAAACTGAAACGGAATAGTTTTAATAATTACCAGAAAGTGTCGAAACATTTTCAGCGTGAGTGAGTGACTGAAGTCACGAAACAATAAAAAAAGGTCACGAAGCAGCGTCGAGGGAAACGCCTCCGCCTGCTGTTCAGGAGAGCAACTGCACTGATGTTTCATCCGGGTCAGACACTGTCCTAGAAACGTTTCTTCACTGACACATGATGAAAAATAAAAATCATACTGCTAGAGGGGAAATTAGCAAATCGAGGCACACTGAGCACAACACAAGCATGCCATTTTTGCATACTGTCTAATGAATGAATAAATGCATGAATGAATGCTTTATTCATTAAAGGGATAGTTCACCCAAAAATGACAATTCTGTCATTAATTACTCACCCTCGTGTTGTTCCAAACCCGTAAGACCTTCGTTCATCTTCGGAACACAATTTAAGATATTTTTGATTAAATCTGAGGGCTCTCTGACCCTCCCATAGACAGCAAGGTAACTACCACGATCAAGGTCCAGAAAAGTACCAAGATGATCGACAGAGTAGTCCGTGTGACATCAGTGGTTCAACTGTAAAGTTACGAAGCTACGAGAATACTTTTTTGCAGAAAGAAAACAAAAATAACGACTTTATTCCACATTTTCGTGTCTACTGCGTCACTTGATGACGCGCGTTCACCACAGTATCATGACGCGAGCGTGTGGCGGCGCCGGCGCTGACCCAGACCTGGCGTGATGATGTCATTACGCCGGATCTGGGTCAGCGCCGCCACACGCTAGCGTCATGATAGCCCCCTTGTCCAAATACCCACACTTGAGGTCTTGGCCACTTGAGAGCGCGTGCGCGCGACAGGAAGCAAGTGCGCAAGACTGTCCCAGGTCTTAAAAACGCCAGAGCGCAGTGCCCTTAACGCACACTAAACCCACACTATCTCAAATACCGCTCCGGAGCGCTATTCGATGCTTAGTGTATCCCATCATGCATCATGTTCTGGAAATAAATCGTGAGACTTTTTGCCGAGATCTCGCGAGAGGTCACGGAAACTTTTCCAATGCAAGTTAAATATTAATATAATAATTAGATATTACATATAATTTGGTAGAAAAGTTGATTGATTTAAAAAAAGTATTTAAAATTAAAATAAAGCTATGTAAACACTTGCATTTTTACAACACTACAAGTGCTACAAGTGTGGTAATGAAAAGTTCGACACACACTTGTGGTCTTCATGCTCACTTGGACACTTGGGCCAAATACAGGAAATACGTCATATAAGTAGTCAAGTGGTCAAGTGCAAAGACC
>NW_015554094.1:485983-505334 GCF_001515605.1 Sinocyclocheilus anshuiensis
TTTTGTACAACATTTGCAACTGCTTTTTATCACTTAATTAGAAGCACCACAAATTAAAATTGTCATGTTATAGGGACTACTGAACAGACATTTAGAAGTTGATTTTAAATTTAAAAGTATTTAAAATTAAAATAAAGCTATGTAAACACTTGCATTTTTACAACACTACAAGTGTGTCCCATCAGGTAATGAAAAGTTCTACACACACTTGTGGTCTTCATCCTCACTTGAACACTTGGGCCAAATACAGGAAATACGTCATATAAGTAGTCAAGTGGTCAAGTTCAAAGACCGCAAGTGTGGGTATTTGGACAAGGCAAGCGTCGTGAACGCGAGTCCACTAGTGACGCAGTAGAGATGAAAATGTGGAATAAAGTTGTTATTTTTGTTTTCTTTGCACAAAAAAAATATCTTAAATTGTGTTCCGAAGATGAACGGAGGTCTTACAGGTTTCGAACAACACGAGGGGGAGTAATTAATGACAGAATTTTTGTTATTTTTGGGTGAACTAACCCTTTAAGACATTTTCTGCCACCTACAGGCAGTTTTAGTGTCATATTTAGAGTATCATTTCATAAAAAAAAAAATAATAATATTTGCATATTAATAACAAATTTGAAATGGAAAAAAATCCATATTAATAAAAAAAATTCTAATTAAAGGGATAGTTCACACACAAAAAATGAAAAAAAAGCTTCTTTTTGTAATATCTATTACATGCTTTTCTCATGTTACACAGTAATGACTTTAAATTAGCTTTTGTGGGTAACTTCTCAGCTAAATTTGATGTGCAATTAATATACAATTGATTAGATTAGCTTGATTAGCCTACATTAGGTTAAACATTTTAATCGATTGACAGCCCTAATTGAAATACCACTTTGTACTAACATGATTGTCCTACATACCCATGCAAATCTGAATTTGTCCCTAAACCTTAAAAGTTTGTGGTGCAGATTATAACGCATCCAGTGGACCATAAAGTTGCGTGCTTCATAAATGTGTTTATTGGGTGAATTTCTCATTTCATATGCAGACACACACTTCAGTTCAGTGAGCTCATACTGCATTCACAGAGGTCATACGCTATAAATTAAATTAAATACAGTTGTTGATTATAAGGACTTTGTGGATCGCAGTTCTTAGACTTAATTAAATATAGAGTATCATGCACCTTTTCCCCAACTGACCCTCTCTCATTCTTTTAACACATCAATGAGATTGATAAATGATCAATAAACTGCTCCCAGCAGTATATGACACTTTAACCAGTCATTTTCAAAACAAACAATATATGATTTAATGTTAGATCAGTGCCTAAAGTCAACATGAACTTGCTTACATAGTCCAATTTATGCATAATGCAATACATTTCCGGGTGAAACAGAATATTTAACGAGATTTGGTGTTCCTGGTCAAAAATGACCGGATTTGAAAAAACGAAAAATGCTTGTAAATCTCTTATTATGCTATATTTTTTACCAGATCTTGGATTCAGTCTTTTTGTCAATTTGTTTGCTTTCAATGTGCACAGGTTTTGTATTTCTTTTTTAAACTGAATTGATCATATGTCTCATAGATTTGACCTTAAGCACCTCAGTTTTTTGAGTGAAAGAAGCATAATTTGTGGATAATTTTGGCAATGTTCACTCAGAAACTGAAGTGCATGAGCTCAGATCAATGCTCACGATCAATCCGTTCCAAAAAAGAAACACAAAACCTGTACTAAATGAAAGAAAACATGTTGATGAAAAGATTGAAACCAAGTGCAAAAATTATCCAGTTTATTTGGAAAGTTGCTGTACCCTATGTGAGTAAAGTCAGTAGGTTGTAGTCTAACGCCATAACATTAACAAGCATTTTTGGGAAAAATAAAAACCTCTCCGAACACAACATGGAAGTAAAAGGGGTCAGTTTTGATTGCATGTTGACTTTTCCATGTTTTACTGAAGCATTTATTCTCAAAATACATGTAAAAAAAACAAAAAACATATTGGTTTCTCTTCTTCTTGCATGTCGCAACTTTCCATGTTCTGTACAACTTTGATCTCTTTCTTTACTGTCTGGCATCCAGAGTTCAGCAACCTGCCGTCTGACTGACTGTCTTGTGGTCTTGAATTGATGATATAGTCTGTATGCATGCAGATATGGAGCAACACTACAGATCCTTGTGCTTGAACCAGCTTTGACAGATTCGACCCTCGTTCTATTGTTTGGATGCAGAGCAAATGTAGAGACCTTTCTGTCAGGCATATTATGGATCTGAAACAGCCTCAGCGTGGCTCTCGATTCACATGGAGAACATTCTCTGTGGATGAAAACAGGGAAAGTGAGCTTACTGTGAAACACTACAATCCCCTGAAACCCACGGCTTAACTACTGCATGGAAAGAATCAGCTTCACATATTCATGTTAAGCGCTTTTGAGCGGCCAAGTTCATGGATGGTGAATATATCAGAGCAATTTTACAATCGTTTTCTGGGAATCGCAGCGCACCGTTGAATCCAGCGAGCTGCCAAAGCCTGTTATTGCGCATGGATGGATTAGAAAATGAACACTGTCAGTTTGTCAGCTGCTGTGAAAATGGAAATAATTGATTTAAAAAGCCCTTGATAGTGACACACAAAACAGCAGCTTATTCTCATGAGAAAGACAAAAGCTTTCAAATTCATCTAACAATAAAAACTTTGCCATTGTTTACTCACCCTAGTGTCGTTCTCATCTGTTGCTAATGTCATTTAAATGAATTGAAAGCATATTTGAACGCGATTTGAGAGCTTTTTTGGAGCTCGACAGAACCAGGCCTCATATGAAAAAGATCATTCTGGACCTTCTGCAAAACATCACGGAGGACTGAAAGTCACACGGCATGAGGGTGAGTGAAAGATTACATAATTTTAGTTTTTGGGCAAACTGTTCCTTTAATGCTAAACAGATCAATTAAAAGCCCTGTCTTTATTTGTGTAATTGCCGAGTTTGTATCAGGCAGAAGGACACAATCAGGATCTTAAACGGGACTCCAGATCTCCAGCTGTTGTTTCTTATTTCTCCTAACAGTGTTCTCTGGCTCCCAGATGGCCTCGACAGAGCACTAAACTGTGATCGCACAGTAACATCAGCAGAAGAACACTACATAGAGATGTCTTAAAGGAATAGTTCACCCAAAAATTAAAATTTGCTGAAAATGTAATCACCCTCAGGCCATCAAAGATCCAAGAATTTGTTTCTTCATCTGAAAAGATTTTTTTTTTTTTTTGTAGCATTACATCACTTGCTCACCAATGGATCCTCTGCAGTGAATGGGTGCCGTCAGAATGAGAGTCCAAACAACTGATAAAAACACCACAATAATCCACAAGTAATCCACACCACTCCAGTCCATCAGTTAATGTCTTGTGTAGTGAAAAGCTGTGTGTTTGGAAGAAACAAATCCAGCATTAAGACGTTTTTAACTTCAAACTGTTGCTTCTGGTTAAAATACAAGTCCTCCATCCATAATATTGCTTTCTCCAGTGAACTAGTCATCTGGTCTGAATTAGGAGAGAAATCTGCACAGACCAAGTATCGTTTGGATTTTGATGTGAGCAGACAACAGGAGGTGGACTTTTCACTGGAGGAAGCGTTATTATAGATTATAAACAGACAGTTTGAAGTTAAAATGCCTAAATGATGGATTTATTTTCTACAAACATGCAGCTTTTCACTTCACAAGACATTAACTGATGGACTGGAGTGGTGTGGATTACTTGTGGATTATTGTGATGTTTTTATCAGCTGTTTGGACTCTCATTCTGACGGCACCCATTCACTGCAGAGGATCCATTGCTGAGCAAGTGATGTAATGCTACATTTCTCCAAATCTGATGAAGAAACAAACTCATCTACATCTTGGACAGCCTGAGGGTGAGTAGATTTTCAGCAAGCTATTTCTTTAGGATGCTAAAAAATGAACTGACCATTTTATCGTTAAAGGTGAGGTAAGCGATTTTTCAAAAACGCTTTAGAAAACTGATTCGACAAAAGAGGAAACCATCTGCGGAAGAAACGAAGGCTTAAGGCAATAAGGCAAGAAGTAGGACCCGTGTAAATATCGGATCAGCTTTCCAGCGCTGGAGAGAACTCAAGGAGCGGAAGGCCTGCGATCGGATGCCGAGGTTGCTTTGTTTCTTTGTTTCACCGTGTCTGCGCCGCAACAGCTAAAGTCTGTCTAGCACACTGGACGCGATAAAGCGACCGTTGAAAATCATTTGAAATTCGTGTCAATACGTCATAAATAGAACACAGCAGCAGTTTTCTGTCGGGGATTTGTCATGTCGTGCCGCATCTAGTGTAGACCATAGATATGTATATATATCTATGGTGTAGACAGCATCACTGATTATGAGTTCTAAAGTATTTTGTCGCCCTGCACCACTCGCGTCCGTTGTAGACACGGTGTAACATTGGTTTTGCTTTGTTTGACGGAACTAATCGTTGCCTGGGTTGCGTACATATGTGTGGGGCGGAGCTATCAAAATAGGGGCGAGACCCTTTTGGGGTAGGGGCGTGTTTGTTTTGGTGATTTCAAATGTCAACATTGGCTACCAGAAATCGCTTACCCCACCTTTAAAGTGAAGAGCACTAAACTTGCTTAGTAGCTTTTTCTCCTTTGCAATACAAGTCACAAATGTGCGTCAAAACCTTCATTATAGGAATATTCTGGGTTCAACGCAGGGTAAATCTGTAAAATAATGTTGTTTACCAGTAATTTAGACTCCTCCCTCAGTTTATACAGATAAATAAAATGTATGATTACAGTAGTGGACACCTATGGGGTGAGACATTTGGGAAAGTTTAGAAGCAGAAATGTGATGCTTATATTTATAAATATTTTGATCAACTTTTACGTACAAAACAAAATTGTGTTATTGATCAAAGTTGATTCAGAATGTGTTACTGAATTGCAAGGAAACAAAAGGCATTAGTATAATTTTAGGAATAATATCAAATTCCTTGACTGTCAGAACATTTAGTCTCCAAAATGGGTGAATCATAAGTATCAGTTTATCCACTGAACATGCTTAACTAATATCAATATGGTTTAAAATGTTATTCACAATTTATGGAGGTTTCCTGACCTTAGTTCAATGCCCTTATACTGTACATAGATATATAGAACATACATTATGATAGAAATAAATATTTCCTCCCCCGTTTTCTTCCTAGCATTTCCTATCAAATCTCAATATATAAATAATCAATAAACCCAAAATATAAAATAAAACAGAATGTTTCTATGTATTCTGAACAAAAAAAAATATTTATTTAGTGGAATCACAAAATTAATTCAGTGACATTTAATACAATACATTTCATTACTCTGGAAACCCCCACAAGCAGTTTTACTGAATAAAACCTTAGTGAAATGGTAAATGGAAAAATAAATACTAAAGGGGGAAAAAATAAACAGTGAAGGGTTAGTTAAAGTGTTTTAGCACAAAAAACACACATGCACACATTCCAATTGTCTGAGATCCAACTATAAATGTCTGTACATGAAGGCTGATTTGACATACAGTATTTACAATATTACAATCATGTATCTCAATCTAGAAATGGAGGCCCCAGTGCCAATGATTGCTTTGTTTTACATTGCAACGCTTTTGTTCAGATTTCATTCAGTTCGGTAGTGCTTAGTTTAAATTCCAGTGCCACATTAACATGAGCCAATCTCAGCTCTTTCCTCCGGCTCCGGCTGCAGAGCTGCAAACTGCAGATTTCCTCAGTTCAATTTTCATAAACTGGCTCTCAGAATGTGACGTTGTGGACAAGACCGCTTTCCCTGTTTTCATACCTTTTGACAAGGGGATTCGTGTTGCCGTGGAGCGAGATGACTGCACATCCATTCCGTGCTGAGAAAAAAGGAAAAGGGAAACATGAGATCACATTTTAGAGTGTTTTTTTTTTCTTCAATTTTTACTAACCATGTGTTTGCCATAGTAAGTGCATCTTGTGTTTGCATTTATGCAGGTTAACTTTCTGTTTCTGAAAATGAAAGTTTTAACCTGTTTATAAAGGGGTCTTAAATGGTCAGTTATTTATGCAAAAAAAAGTTAAAAGCAAAAATAAATATAATAAAATTCAAACAAATATATAGTTTAAATGAATATATAGTTTTATAAAAAAAAATAGGGTGGCCATTCATATAATATGTTATCCTGGAATGTTATTAAGTCTAAGTCTTTACAAATTATATTCATTTTTTTCAATTATTCATTATGCTATAATATATATATACATATCTATATCTATATATATATCTCTATATACACTTTTCATTATTTATTTTTATCTAATATTAAAAACTATTCAATATTTGCAAATGTAAATTATATTTTATTCTTTACAATTGGTGCTTGATTTAGTAGGTTTTGCTAGGCAAGGATAGGAAGGTTAGCCTAGTTCTGGTCACACATTATTCAATTTTATAACAGGTTAAACATGAGGGGACAGGTAAGTTTGTGTCACTATTTAAAGGATTTTCTTGACAAGCTTTCTTGGGTGACAAGCACGTCAGTACATTCCAGTGTTTGTTAACGATAATGGATAGGGAGATTGAATTTGATTTATCTATACCTTGAAAGAGAGCTACCTAGGGAGCAGACACCCCCTGATATCATTTTGAAACATTTCAGAAGCAACTGAAATATAAAAGATTGAATATGATCATTTGGTTTTTAGGGACACAAAATCACAAAGTATTAATTGTTAAATGACTATTCTTTTTATTTGATTCACTCACTTTTCTATCACAACGTTCCGCATCTTCCAAAATCATAATGAATCTGGTACTCACCACAGATTGAGTAGACCTGGATGGGGCCGAGGTGATGGGGGTTATTGTGATGCTGCTGGTCATCTTGCCTTGGATCACGTTCCCGACATTAGCTGACGTCTGTCTGGGAGCGCGCAGAACCGTCCCCATTTGCATCTCTTTGCTGTCTGAACTTACACCATTAGGCCAAACCGTAACTGAGCCACTTCTGTCATCCTGAGGTTTCTTGAACCCTGGTGACCCCAGGTGGATGTGGATCTTGTTGTCCTCTGTGGTAATAATATTGGAGTTGTATTTCCGGATGGGCGTTGGAACCGTCTGCTTTTCAGGGGTCAACTTGAACACGGCCCTGCCCATGGTCATCTCATGGGGTTCTGGGGAGATGGACACCTGGGAGACTGGAGTTGCGCTAACGGTTATGATGGACAGAGGAGAAGCAGGATGCTCCGAGTAAGAGCCCTTACCCTTCTCTGGAGATTTAGCTCTGGAGATGGCCGTTATAGTGACTGGAGACTTTGTCCGTTCAGCTGGCCCTTCGTTGGTTTTGGACTTTGGCAGGATAGAAGTAGGAACGATTGTTATGCGTGGTTTCTGGAGCCCAAGAGTTGGGATGATGGTGGTACTGGAGAAGAAGTCCTCAGCACATAGACTGGTGATCTCCAACGTGGCAGTGCTGCTCCGATGGTCTGGAGTCACCTTAATATGGAGTGGCTGACCGGGTTTCTGAGACATGGTTAGTTCTGGTGATGAGCATGATGTCGTTCCATTTAACTCCTGGGTTGATGGAACTTCCTGAGTGATAGTAACAGCTTCTTTCTTCTTCATCCAAGGGTTCCAAGACTTCCTCGTCCCCAACTCTGCAGCTGCCGGCGGGTAACGGTCCAACACAGTTGGCTTCTTGAGACCTTTCTGCCTCAGATTACTCATGATGTGATTTTCCTCTAGAACAGACTTCTGGATGAACACAGCTGGAGTCTCGTCTTCGATGTGTTCGTTCATGTCTGCGTCGGTCTGTACTGCAGTGGAAGCAAGAGGAACATCCACAATCCTCCTTCCATTCATGCTGGGTCTAAGTGCACGGCTGTAACGCTTCGTAGCTTCTAACTCTTTGGTTAGTTTGAGAACTTCTTGACTCATGTTTTTCTTTTTATCCTCCTCTTCATTGAACCGCTGCTGGAGAACCGTGTAGTCCACCTGAAGCTGAGATAGTTGATCCTCCTTGTTCATGAGCTCATGAATCTTCTCCTTTAGAGCTTGGACATCGACCTGAAGATCTCTCGTTTTGGCCTCCTCCATCTTGCAGCGTAGCCTCAGCTCAGCTTCTTGGCTTACCAACTCTCCTTTTTCTATGGCCTTGTTCTTGGTGATCTGCGTCTTCATTTCCTCCAGGAGCTGGGAAAGAGCGTTGGCTTTGTCTTGCTCGGTTCTGAACTTCTTCTCAAGCATGTCGTACTCGTCCTCTGTCTTCAACAAATCGCCCTCCACAACCTCAAGCTGTTTAAGTCGGTTCCTGAGTCTCTCAATCTCCATTGTGAGCTCTTTAACCTTGTTGTCCTCATCAGGATACCCAACTTTGTCTACATTAGCTCTGTTTCTTGAAGATTCCCACTCAGCTTCCTCTTGCTCGTCCATTTTACTTTGTATCTGACATAACTTTATACTGAGATCCTTTCGTTTCTCCTCTTCACTTGCAAGTTTAGATTTCAGGTCATCTTTTTCCTTGGTAAGAGCGGACACTTTCATCTCCATTTCGGACTTCAGTTTAAGAAGCTTCTTACTTTCCTCAATTAGCTTTTCTGTGACCTCCATGACTTTGCATTGCTCCGCTTTAAACAGTTTGTTCATCTCCTCACTTTTCTGCTCTTCCTGTTTGATTCGTTCTGCCATGTTCTTCCTCTCATCCATTAGGATCACAGTGAATGACTTTAGTTTGGTCAAGTCGTCTTTTAAACCCATCTCAGCCTTTTCCAGCCTCGATTCTGAGCACTCAAGTTCTTTGATATGGTTTTTAACTGTTTCCAGCTCACACGCCATGCTCTTTGTCAAGGTTCTTTCTTTCTCCAGGTTGTTGTGAAGCTGGACACATTCAGATTTGCTCACATTGAAAGCTCCCTCCAGTTTCTCCAGGTCCACCATCCTCTTTTGCAGTTTTTCAACCTCTAGTTTCAGCTCACGACTGTGATTTTCCTCATCCTGAAGCCTCCTCTTTAGCTCCTTGCACTGTGCTTCTGTTTTCGTGATCTCCTCATCCTTGCCCTCCATTTCCAGAACTCTCTTCCGAAGGTTCTCCAGCTCGGCCATGAGGCTTGAGTTCCCGCACTCCCCTCTGCTTATTTTGTCCCGCAGGTCCTGAAGGTCCTCCTCAGACTTCTGCAGCGTACGATTGGCCTCCTCCAACTCCTCAATCGTGCGTGACATGCTGGCCAGCTTCAGACGCAGCTGTCGACTTTCAGACTCCTGCTTGGCCAGCTTGGCGGTCATCTCCTCATGTTCCTGTGAAGATTTGGAGGTCTTATGTTCTAGGTCGAGCTCCAGCCTTTGGATCCTCTGACTGTCTTCTTTAGCTTTACTGTTGATGAGCTCCAACTGCTGCTCTCTTTCATGTAGCTTCTTGCTGAGATCCTGGACCTTCTGTCTTTGCTGGTCAATCTGTTCAATGTGAAGCTGCCTTTCATCCACCAGCATCAGGGCAAATGATTTCAACTTAACCAACTCCTCCTGAACTTTCTCAAGACGTTTGCTGTGATCCTTGTCCTTGCGAGTCTGGTATGCCTTCTCTTGCTCCAACAGTGTCTTAAGTCTGGTGAAATCAAATAGAAAGAGATTCACAATGATTAATTCATATAAAGGTCAAATTGTACAGTCCTTTTTATTAAAAGTTAAACTTTTTTTATTAAAGTTAATCAGAAACAACAAAGAGAGAGCAAAGAGAGAGTCAACCATCGGGTATATTTTATTAAAAAAATTTATATATTTTTTTTTATATACTTCACACACACACACACACACACACACACACACATTATATATATATATATATATATATTTTTTTTTTTATTTTTTTTTTATTAAGGTAAATTAAGACATTATTGAGAAATATCATAATAAATATACATAAAAATATTGTGTGAAGTGAATGAAAAACTATGTGTAAAGAAGACAAGCATGAGCGTTGTGAGAAAAGGAACAGTGTCTGAATACTTTAGTGATTTTCTCTGACAGTAGTTACTGAACATTTCATGCTTGCATGATCACAGAATCGAAACAGCTCATGCGCAGCTTAGCACACCAACGGGAATAAGTTCCCACCTGACAAAAAGTGTACTAGCACATCACAACAGAGGAATTTGTGCCAACAAGGGCACTTGAAGAAAAGTCTATGATGCTGGTGAATGTTTACACTGATCTAGCTCTGCGGGAGTCTCCCTGTCGAGAGGACCATGTCCTTTGCGAAATAAGTGCCAGACACTGCACAGAGTTTGCAGCATATTTCCTTCGTTATTCCATGATCTAATTTCCTCACTACGCGCTTTTGTGAATTTTACAGCAGTTAAGACACTATAACATATCCAAACAGATCCATGAATGAATACTGTCAGCCTACTTGCATTCATTTCAAACTGTTTTCAAACTCACCATCTAGCTGGAAAGGAGTGCAGGTAGGTCCATGCCTAACATGTTTTTGAAGTGAGTCTGCTCAAAGCATCACTGAACGGTTCCCTGAATTAGCCATCACATTCCAACCATGAGCGCAATGAAAGGTGAATGTTGTGTGAAACAGCATTGCCCCACTTGCTGGTGATATCATCCCACTGACATAGAGCTGTTCTGCCCTTGTTTGGGCAAAGGAGGCGGAGCCATCGGTGAGCTTTTCATGCACTCTTTTCTCAGCTTTCCTCTCTTATTCTCTTCCCCGAGATTGAAGTCGGGATATTGTTTTAGGAAACAGTCAATTAGAGCTCTGGTCAATGCACTAAATCCTCTGTATCATTTCAAGGGTTCCCTTTCCATCTCATATAAACAATAAAATGACCCAATTATTTCCTTTCTCACATGCAACCAAGTGTTCCCATGGGAACAGACAACAATGCAAGGGAAAAGTTTTGTTTCATAAGAGAACAATGTTGCACTCTCGGATCAGATGAAGCCCTGTCAGAAATGCAACAAGAATGCAGATTTGACACACTAAATGAATAAAAAGTAAAAAGGTCATTACTCAGCAAGTAATATTTTGTAAAAGGTTGAATCATTTAATTATTGCAGGAAGTTTACTGATAGTTGGTCATTTTCTGGCAAAGGTTTAAGATGACAGCTGGGAAAATCTACTGAAATCATCAGATCCACTGTGGCATGAGCAGCGAGAGACTTGTAAATCATAAATCATGTGAATGGTGATAGAATGACATCATCTTTTGGTGTCTAGTATAAATGTGCTTGCGATTTAAATTACAGCCTGAATATCAAGAGCACATGAAACTTCCAGATGTAGTTTTAATTGGAGATGTTTGCTAACGCACCTACAGTAAGAATTAAACTTTCATGTGCAACTATTGCTTCAAGCGATCAGACATAATATTTTCCTGGAAGATGATAAAACGGGTGAAAAAATCCCCTAGATGTGTTAATTGGATCCCATCTATCTTAGCAACCACCTTGAAACCATCCAGAAAACCCTAGCAAACACCAAACATCTGCCTTATTTTAAGTTTTACTTAAATGCTGGATTTTACTTTGCAGTAAACATGAAACAGCATTCACAAGCATTTTCCTTTCCTTCACATAATGTGACATTTGCAAGTGAAACTAAATATTAACAAAGGAAATGTATCCATCAGGAATTGACTGGATCATTAAAAGTGGCCCACTGTTTTAAATATACATACACTGTATACACACACACACACACACACATATATTGACTTGACGTGATGAAACATCACACTTGTTGATGGTAAAATCATTAGTATCTGTCTTTCACTGACCTATACGTCAATCAAAGAACAAAACTAGCTGTCCTCATCAGATTACAGTCTTTCTTGAATATGGGACTTCAAGAGGAAAAACAGCAAGTGTAAATGTCATGTGAAAGAGAGAGGGGTAATTTGAGGAGGAACGGCATTGCGGATGCTTCTAGAAGCTCAACACACAGCAGTTTTATATTCCTGGCGGGATTCCCCGCAATCGCCCGGCGTTCAGTCCCAGGTGGCGCGGCACTGGCGTGACCTCACCTGCTATGAATCTCTGAAATGAGAGAATTATGAAGGAATGTCCAAACACACGGGCTGGAGATAAGTGTGATAAGTGGAAGGAAGGAGTGTGACTGAACGGTGCCACTGCAACAAACTAGAAATGGCATTTTTATAGATTTGCCATGATTTTTTTTTGACGGTGCATCACACAAATGAGCTCCTTTTTTAAAAATGCAGTACAATTAAAATGAAAAACAAAAGATTCCATTTATATTTATGCTATATCTACAAAACGCATGTCCACAGAACCTTAGAGTCCAGAACAAATTTCCATTTGGAGACAACAGAGCATTTTCCAGGTTTTATTAAGCTTCCAGGTTCCAAGTTTTGAGCTAAATATCATTTGCTACTCAAGCTCAGGGTGGTAAATGGGAAGTCAGGGGACCGTGACTGCGGTCGACCACTATAGGGGGTCTTATCAGAAAATGAATGAACTCATTGTCTCTGTCAGGAATTGTTTAGATTTTGCAGTTATGAGTCACCTGATTTTCCAAAGATAAATATATTGTTTAATAAATAATTTGAATGTAGCATATGAGAGCTTTTCATAATATTAAATGGGAAATAAAATACACTACCATTCAAAAGCTTGGGGCCAGTTGATTTTAATGTTTTGTTTTTTAAATAAATACTTTTATTCAGCAAGGACGCATTCAATTGAGCAAAGTAAAGTGCTACGTAATCCGCTGGAACGCCGCCCTCTCGTGAAGGTGAAGCTTGTGAAGCTACTGCAGAGATTACGGTTTATAAAGTTTTAAATATGAATATTTTCTCACACAAATGCATCAGTTTGCTTCAGAAGGCCTTTATTACAGCAAATCAGCATATCAGAATGATTTCTGAAGGATCATGTGACACTGAAGACTGGAGTAATGATGCTGAAAATTCAGCTTTGATCACAGGAATAAAATATACATTTGAAATTATATTCTTCTTTTAAATCAATAATATTACTGTTTTTACTGTTTTTTTAATCAAATAAATTCTGCCTTGGTGAGCATAAGAGACTTCTTTTAAAAAATATTTAAAAATCTTACCCACCCCAAACTTTTGAGCAGTAGTGTATATGCAATTACATAGGCTGATTTCAGTAATAAAAGTCTACACTGCAAAAAATATATACTTAATACCCTTTGTGTGTGTGTGTGTGTGTGTGTGTGTGTGTGTGTGTGTGTGTGTGTGTGTGTGTGTGTGTGTATTTAAAAAGCAAAGTAAAGTGCTACGTAATCCGCTGGAACGCCGCCCTCTCGTGAAGGTGAAGCTTGTGAAGCTACTGCAGAGATTACGGTTTATAAAGTTTTAAATATGAATATTTTCTCACACAAATGCATCAGTTTGCTTCAGAAGGCCTTTATTACAGCAAATCAGCATATCAGAATGATTTCTGAAGGATCATGTGACACTGAAGACTGGAGTAATGATGCTGAAAATTCAGCTTTGATCACAGGAATAAAATATACATTTGAAATTATATTCTTCTTTTAAATCAATAATATTACTGTTTTTACTGTTTTTTTAATCAAATAAATTCTGCCTTGGTGAGCATAAGAGACTTCTTTTAAAAAATATTTAAAAATCTTACCCACCCCAAACTTTTGAGCAGTAGTGTATATGCAATTACATAGGCTGATTTCAGTAATAAAAGTCTACACTGCAAAAAATATATACTTAATACCCTTTGTGTGTGTGTGTGTGTGTGTGTGTGTGTGTGTGTGTGTGTGTGTGTGTGTGTGTGTGTGTGTATTTAAAAAGCAACATGTTTTAGAGTAAAACTGAAAAAAAATGACCCCAAATATAACCATGATGCATCCTTAAAAAAAATAAAAAAAATTTAATCATATTTTCTATCTGCATTTACAAGTAACGACATTTTTGAGGGGAAATATACTTAATATGTAATATTATTAATATTTCTTCATACACATTTATTTACGTAGCTGCTTTGATCCCTCCGATATGACGACACGCTGAGCTTCCAGAAAAGCTACTGATCCCCAGGTTGTCATTTATGATCATCTGTGTCTATTCATGTCCATATATAGCTCAGATGATGCTGTTATAATGACTGGAGCTCTGCAGGGCCTCAATCTGCCTGTTTCACAATCCCAGAAGAACACCACACTAATGACAGGCCTCTCTGATACCGTCACCCCTTCTTCCACAACTATAAGGCCCTTTGTGTGATTTAGGACAGCCTGTGGTAGAACAGCCAATATAATCATGTGCAATTCATAGCTTTGATGCCACGTGGTTGTAGTCGCTTTAAAATGAATCTACGGTGAGAAGTGTTTGCCTTTTTTTCAGTATAGTATATAAGAACATTATACTACACCAAACAAATTGACATAGAAACAAGTTTCTATGCCAATTTTCGCTTAGAACTTGCTTGTAGATTTCACAATTACAAAGAAACGGCTATAGTAACACATTGAATTAAACACAAAATTTTGAAGCAGAAAATCTAAAATAATATTTTCTTGTAAAACATACTCAAATAATCTTTGTTTTATTTACAACTTTTGAAAAATAATTTTTATGGTGTAGAAAACTACCTTTAAAAAACTCCCCTTAGCATTTGTCTTAGCATTATATATATATACACACACACACACACACACGTTTAAAAAAAACTAACAAAATTACAAAAACACTACAAAATTACAAAAAAAGTCAAATTAAAACAAAAATAGAAAAGAAAAAGAAAAATGAACTCAAAATATTAATAGAAACTACAATACTATCCCAATGATACTAAAATAACACATTTCAGATCAAATATAAAAACCTTTATAATGTCACGCTTCATTCTAGCCACTGTAAGAAAATGATTCTAGCATTTTTTCTACTTTAAGAGCACATTTGACTGAAAATCCTGATTCATTCCTATGTAAAGCTCATCTCCTCACCTCTCTCTCTCCTGCTCCAGCAGGTTAGTGAAATCATCGCTTTTGTTCATGAAGTCGACGTGTTTGCGCTTTTCATTGTCCAGGTCGGTGACGGTGCGTCGGTGGCATTTCTCTGCTAAGAGCAGCTGCTCTAACATCCGTCTGTACGTCTCCTGGTGCTTCTCCTCCAAACGGTCCAGCTTTAGAGACAGAATGATTATCGCCATCATAAACTGCTTGCACTGGCACAACAATATGTTCAAATCTGCATTCTAAATTCAGGTTTAGAGATGAATATGGCACCTCTATCATAGGGATCTCATAGACATCGTCTCTAATCAAGTCTCCGCTGGTCATCAGACCGTCTCTCTGCAGAGCTTGAAGAGGTTTGACCGGAACCGCAGATCCGTAATGAGCTTCCAGAACCTCGGGCCGTGTTCTCTCAGACTGCAGCATGTGGATAATGTCTTCACGGGCCTAAAGGATACGATCACTGCTTTACTGTGGTACCATAGTACTCTGATATACAGCATACCATGGCACTGAATGTATATCATATTCAAATACCACAGTATTTCCATGATACTCCAAACAAAGAATACTTTGGTATTAACATAGCACATGTTTAAAAAAAATCATGGCATGCCATAGTATCCTATGTTTTAAGAATATATACTACAATGAAAACTTTTTTGGTGCAGAAGCAATTTTCTACACCAGTTCTTTTATTTAGAAATTGCTAGTAAATTTCACAAACCATTACAAAGAAAATTATAACACATTGAATTAAAGTTATAAATATTTTCTTGTAAAACATACTCCAATAATCTTGTCATTCAGTAATAATGTTTTACTGACAACTTTCAAAAAAAAAAAAAAAAAAACATTTTTTACAGTGCAGAAAACTATCTTTTACAAACTTCCCTAAGCATTTGTCGTTTGCTAAATCAATTGTCAATCTGTTTAAAAGCATGATAAAAAAAATTAACTGGTTTAAATAAAAATTTATACAACTGAAAATGAAATATTTTAAAGGAATTTTCCAAGGATTTGTATCATGTCTCATGGTGCAAACTGTTTCATTCTCGTTGTGCACCAGCAGGGAGAGCTGTATGCTTCCATAAAGCCATATGACATTGTCTGTGTAAAGAACATCATATTATCATACTTCTTTTACAATTTCTTCACTATATGTACAGTATGTATACTGTGTGCAGTATGCACAGATTATCCAAATTATTTACACTACCATTCAAAAGTTTGGAAATGTTTTAATGTTTTTAAAATAAATCTCTTTTGCTCACAAAGGCTGCATTTTTTTCATCAAAAATACAGTAAAAACAGTAATATTGTGAAATATTATTACAATTTCAAATAACTCTTTTCTATTTGAATACCATTTAAAATTTAATTTATTCCTGTGATCAAAACTGAATTTTCAGCATCATTACTCCAGTCTTCAGTGTCGCATGATCTTCAGATATCATTCTAATATGCTGATTTGCTGCTCAAGAAACATTTCTGATTATTATCAGTGTTGAAAACAGTTGTGCTGCTTCATATTCTTGTGCAAACTGTTTTTTTTTCTTCTTTTGATATTTTTAATAAATATAAAGTTCACAAGAACAACATTTATGTGAAACAGAAATGTTTTAAATGTCATGAATGTCACGTTTGATCAATCTAATGCATTCCTGATGAATAGAAGTATATAAAAAATCTTGATGACCCCAAACTTATGACAGCAGTGTTTTTCAATTTTCAAAATGTGCAGTACACAAGCATGGCACTCAGTACAATACAATAGGTTCCACCAAAATACTATAGCTTACTCACTGTTTGCGCTGTAAAATCATAATATATTATTATGGAATCACTGTATAAAAATCTATAAAGCATCATGCAGTCAAACCTCACCTGAACTTCTCCCTCCATGACTCCCAGCAGATGGATGAGATCTTCTTTGGAGAGGTCCATCAGTCTGGCTCTCCTCTGCTGCATCTCACAAGGCATCTGAGGCTTTTTCAAAGTCCCAGAAACAGCCTTCTCCTCACTGCTCTCTTTTTCCTCCCGAGCTTTGGATTTCATCCTCATCAGCTCCTGTTTGCTTCCCTCTTTCTCAGTGTCGAGGATTTTAGCGAGCGGCTTCAGTGGTCTGTTCTCTGGCCCCTCCATATCGCTGGTCCTGGACCTCATCTTCACCTGCAGGTGCAAACAAAGATGAACATCATCCACAGATACACCTGCGACAATCTCCTGAAAACATCACACAGTTAGAACAATGAAACATCTAATAACTTTCAGCACACTGCAAATAATGTTCTTTCTCTGTATTTTTGTCTTGTTTTCCAGAACAAATATCTAAACATTCCTAAAACAAGATACATTTACTTAAAGGGTCAGTTCACCCTAAAATGAAAATTAGTCTGTGTTTTACTCACCCACGAGGCATCCTAGGTGTTTATGTCTTTCTTCTTTCAGACGAATCCAGTCGGAGTTATTTAAAAAATTGTCTTTGATCTTTCAAGCTCTATCATTGCAGTCAGCGGGTGTTGCAGTGCTCCAGTCCAAAAGAAGTTAAATAAAAAGCGCCCATGCATAAAAAAAAGTGTCTCACACGGCTCCGGGGGGTGAACAAAGGCCTCCTGTAGCGAATCGATGCGTTTTTGTAAGAAAAATATCCATATTCAAAACGTAATAATCACTTGAATCTAGCTTGCGCTCACTGTTGTAGACGGAAGCAGCTCCGGGCGGATGACGTAGGACGTCGGCGTTGTGCATGCGCCGCTCAGAAGTGACGAACACAGAAATGCAGCAGAGAGATCAAAACAAAACAACGGTCACTAATTACAAGTACAAAATGAGGATTTGTAAAGAAGAATGTCAGAGGATTTCGATATAAGCCAAGAGGAGACTGGTTTTCCTTTGCTAAAGTAAGGAAACTTTGCTTCCTTTGCTCCTGTTAACAAATGTTGGTTTTCACGAGACTCACTGGCGTATGCGCAGCACTGACCTCATACGTCATCCTCCCGGAGCTGCTTCTGTGTAGGACTGTTGGCGCAAGCTACATTAAAGTGATTATTACATTTTGAATATGGATATTTTTCTTACAAAAACGCATCGATTCGCTACAGGAGGCCTTTGTTCACCCCCCGGAGCCGTGTGAGACACTTTTTTTTTATGCATGGGCGCTTTTTATTTCACTTCTTTTGGACTGGAGCACTGCAACACCCGCTGACTGCAATGATAGAGCTTGAAAGATCAAAGACCATTTTTAATATAACTCCGACTGGATTCGTCTGAAAGAAGAAAGTCATATACACCTAGGATGCCTCGGGGGTGAGTAAAACGCAGCCTAATTTTCATTTTTGGGTGAACTAACACTTTAAGGAGCAAAATTAGTTAATTAAGTCTAGTTTTCTGAAAAATGTATCAAAATGAAGTGAGTTTTTGCTTAAAACAAGAAAACATCTGCCAATATTTGTCTTGTTTTAAGCTTAACCTGACTTAATTTTGATCCTTTTTTTCTCAGAAAACAATAATTAATATCTCAAAGGAACAGTTGACTCGTAGTTTTAGTTGCTGAAAATCTATTCACTCTCAGGACATCCAACATGTAGATGAGTTTGTTTCTTCATCAGATTTGGAGAAATTCAGCATTCCATCACTTGCTCAGCAATGGATCCTCTGCAGTGAATGGGTGCCGTCAGAATGAGAGTCCAAACAGCTGATAAAAACATCACAATAATCCACAAGTAATCCACACCACTCCAGTCCATCAGTTAATGTCTTGTGAACCAAAAAACTGCTTGTTTGTAAGAAAAAAATCCATCAGGATGTTTTTTAACTTTAAATCATTCCTTCTGGCCAAAATATAAGTATATAATCCATAATAATGCTTCCTCCAGTGAAAACGTCCATCTACTGTTGTCTCTCACATCAAAATGCACCCACATATTTATTTAAAGCTGTTTTGGCTTGTAAATGGTGCTTGATCTGTACAGATTTCTCTCTTGATTCAGACCAGACGACTTTTTCACTGGAGGAAGTGTTGTTATGGATTATGGACTCGTATTTTAGCTGGAAGCAACAGTTTGAAGTTAAGAACGTCTCAATGATGGATTTGTTTATTACAAGCACGCAGCTTTTCACTTCACAAGACATTAACTGATGGATTGGAGTGGTGTGGATTACTTGTGAATTATTGTGATGATATTTATAATATATTAAATTATTTCACATCTTATGTACAGCTTTTAACAGTATTAAATGAAGAATATAATTCTATACTATAACATTTATAGAATTTTATTATTATATAATTTATAAATATAAAGTGTATGATAAATAATAGACAGACAGACGATAGATAGATAGATAGATAGATAGATAGATAGATAGAT
>NW_015554094.1:505573-515905 GCF_001515605.1 Sinocyclocheilus anshuiensis
AATTGATGTATTATCCAAAGATACTTATTCAAACTTATGATTCTGGTGCTAAATAGCACTATTAAATATAAAATATTATTATGTATTATAAATAAACATTTTGTAGATATATTTTGTGTGTTTGTATGTGTAATAGATAGATAGATAGATAGATAGATAGAATTCAGTATACTGATCTGAATAATCTAAAAGAATAAATATAATATAAACACTAATAATCAATATGTTAATCTCAGGCTTTTGGACAAAGTTTGGAGTGACTGATGAAACCAGCAAGTAAGCAAAGACGAGAAAACCCTGGCAGACGAATTGTTGCAAAAAGTATTTGTGTTATTAATAGCAGCATGTTGCAGCCATGGGGGTGTTTTCATTTCGATGGTGACTTTGATTTGTTGTGCTTCTGTTATGACATTCAATCGCTGTCCAAAATAGCAATGACAACACTTGTATACACACAAACGTTCATTATGTCCTCTATGATGAAATCCAAAAAATGTACAGAAGCTGTTGACAGACTGATGCCGTCCCAAACAGCAAATTAGATGAGAGTTTGATCTATTGCTATTTTTCACAAACCTCAATTCTCTAACTCGAGACGGGTGTATTTTTAACTTTGATTATGCCTGAGAGATTCAGGGTGACCTTAGCTCTGTTATTACTGGAGACGGAGGCAGCTGGGAGATATAAATGAGAGTTTGTCTTATATTTACACTGAGAATATGCACCTCGCTCCTGAAGAGCTCCCCGGGCGCTTTACGCAGCTGCTCCTTGCTGAAATTGAGCGGTATTTATAGCAGGTGACACACTTGTGCTCAGGAGACACCAGAAACACTCACACTTCATCCACCAATCTGATCAAGGCTGTTTAACATCACAGCTATCGGTTTTGTTACACGCATGTCTCCTGGGAAATTTAAATGGCCGAATGCGGTGAATGAGCACCGGTTACTCACCGCTCCTGTGATAATTAATTCCTTAGATTCTCGGGGTATGTTCAGCTGAGGTGGGCAAGCATCAGTGGCACTTCCTTTATATATTTAGTAATGTATACACGGATACACACTCAAATGCCGGCACATTCTTTGTTGGCATAACAGTATGGCTAACCTGGGATCACAAAAACCGGCTCATGCCAACCATGCATATTATTGGGTGCAAGCATATTTCACTAAATTAAACGTAAAAAAATCACTAAAATTAACTATTTATCTATAAAAATAATCTATTGTTTATATACTTTTATTTATTAATATTTTGAATAAGCTTTTATTCTTAATATTTGTAGTTTTCATTTTAATTTTGGTTGAAATTTTAGTTTTTTAAATATTTTTTATTTACTTTTATTTCAGTTAGTAATTGTAATATTTTTATTTTAACTTATTTCAGTTACATGCCAAGGCTACACTTCTCATTTTTGTTTCGTTTACGTTTTTCATCTAATATTTATATTTCATTTTTTCATGCTTTATTTTAAATATAAATATTTTTAATAGTTTAACCCCTTAACTGTCACTCACATTTTTGAACATAGACATGAAAGTGCACGATCCAAACTTAAATTTTTATAATTCATGAACAAAAACATTTTGTAACATGATATTGATGTACCCTTTTCATGGTAATGCAATGTGTGATTTTAAAATGGGTTTCAAAGGATGCATTTTGAGATTTAAGTTAACTGTAACAAAACTGACCTGCACTAGTGGAACTGCCACTAAATAACAGGAATCCTGTTCCTTTATTGTGTCCTTTATTTTATTTATTTATTATTCCACATTTACAAAAACTTGTAATTTATTTTTAATTAGTAGTTTTAATATTTTAACTTGAACTTATTTCAGTTAGCCAAGATAACATTTCTATTTTTCGTTTAGGATTTCATCTAATATTTCATTTGATTTCCGTTTTAACAAAAATATTTTAATAGTTTTAGTTAACTTTAACAACACTAACATGCACTAGTGGAACTGTCACTGAAATATACAGGAATGCTTGTCATTTTTATTTTATTATTTTATTTTTTTTATATTTATACTTTTTTTTTTATTTCAGTTGTTGTTCCATTTCAGTTAGTAATTTTAATATTTTAACAAACTTATTTCAGTTAGATGCCAAGGCAACATTTATAATTTTGGTTTAAGTTTTCATCTAATACTTATATTTATAATTTGTGTAATATTTAGGTTTTCATCT
Source organism: Sinocyclocheilus anshuiensis (assembly GCF_001515605.1). Classification (NCBI taxonomy): domain Eukaryota; kingdom Metazoa; phylum Chordata; class Actinopteri; order Cypriniformes; family Cyprinidae; genus Sinocyclocheilus; species Sinocyclocheilus anshuiensis. The sequence goes on from NW_015554094.1 coordinate 507,767, forward strand.
AATATCTCATTTTATTTCTGCTTTATTTCAAATAACTATATATATATAAATAATTTTTATTTATTTATTTTTTTGAACCATAACAGCCCTGGCATGCACTAGTAAAACTGGCATTGAAATAAACAGAAATGCAAACAGACTTGGATGGATGGATGGAGGTATTACAGACCTCCTTGGTTTCAACCCACTACTAACGTCAACCTCAACTAGATAACCAGCGTTAAACGACATAATGGCAGGTGGTAACTTTTGTGCAAATATTTCCTCCCCCATCCTCCACCATACAGAGAGACAGTCCTGAAATTACAGACATCTCCAGTTCTTGAGGAAAACGTCAAGAGTTCGTCTCAGCCGTGTGAAGACTGGAGGACTGTGACTAAATAAGGGCAGAGAAACTCTCACATTGACGATCTGTCTGGCTTAAACTGACATGCTGCGTTTGTGTTGATCATATGATTGCCAAAATTAAGCTCACGGTCATTATTTTAACACATCAGACAGAACTATGTGTACCTGGCCTCTCTGAGACAGAGAATTAGGTGCATATGTATGTATTCATTATTATTATGAAAGATTTACCTTGCTTTATATTCAGAAAATGTCTAATCAATGGAAAGTTATTAATCCACATGAAATTAAGATAAATGTCTTCAATATCTCATTTGTTTCTCAGTGACATCAACAACTAAATGCAAAAGACTTGTGTGTCATTCTCATTCTTCTCAAATGTTTCTTCTGAGGGAGAGAAAACTGGAGATGTGTCTCCTCTATATCAGAAGCGATCGTAGCAGCTCAGATCACTTTGAGACATTGCTGTCCACATTAAAGGGGTCATGAACTGAGAAATCAAAATTCCCTGGATCTTTAGAAATATAAGAGGTCATTGTACAATAAAAAGATCCTGTTAGTTTCAGAACTCAAAACTTTCTCATTAGTCTAAAAACAGCTTATATTGAAGCCGATCTGCCAAAACAACAGCTTGTGGGATGAGCCACTTTATGATGTAATAGTGTGTCTAAACCCCGCCTCCGCAGAAGATCAACGCCTGCTTCTAGCTGCCTGTTTAGCCCCGCCCACCGATTCTACATCACTGCCTGTTTAGCTACGTCCACCGATTCTAACTGCTTGTTTAGCTCCGCCCACCGATTCTACATCACTGCCTGTTTAGCCCCGCCAACATCTGACAAATGCATAAATACATTTTAAGGTCTTTATGTGGTATAATGAAAATATGGAGGAAAAAAGCAAAAACACATTTGACTATTGTAAGTGCTCAAACTAATTGAGAGCACAAAATGTCATTCAACAAGCATGTGGGTGATGAGCCGTCCAGCGCTGGCATGATGAGGACCACAGCCTTAATCTAATAAATGTGACCTGATGTCACACATGGGAAGGAGAGAGTGAGAGAGATAATATATATATATAGAGAGAGAGAAGACAGAGGTTGAAGAGTGCATATAAAAATAGGAATCATAAACTACAGCCTAGTTTAAAATGGCACATGATGAAAACTTGGAGTTGCGTTTTAGGTGAGAGTTCAAGAGGACTCTCATATTGTACTTCATGACGGTCACGCAGTACTACTGTACTGAAATTTGCCTCTTTTCTCCTCCGCATCACCTCTGTGCCACTCTAATTTACACTTGAGAGCCCACTGTCCTAATGTAACGGAATGTAGCGACTGACCAATCGGAATCAAGTATCCAAAAAGCTGTGCAATATATAAAGTTCTGTGGTAGCTGCAGAAAAATAATTCAAAATAATTTTGTGTTAGTAATGTTAAGTAGTGGTACTTTTTAGGGGGCAATAGTTTTACAATTGGCTAATCTGGATACTGGGGGGAAATGCATCCCCCTGTAGTGAGCCAACAATGTCTAAAGGGGTTATGAGAAGCCTGAGGTGGGGAAAAAAGTAGAAAGTCATAAAAAGAATGAAAGGACAAATGATTGGACGAATGAATGGATGGATGGATGGAATGAGGGGCCTGAGGTGGGAAAAAAGTAGAAAGTCATAAATAGAATGACAGGACGAACGATTGGACAAAAGAATGGATGGATGGATGGAAATGGAACGACAGACAGACAGACACAGACGGACGGACGGACGGACGAAAGACTGGATGGATGGATGGACGGACTGACAGATAGAAGGAAAGAACAATGGATGGATGGAATGATAGAATGACAGATAGAAAAGTACATGGATGATGGATGGAATGATAAATGGACCGAATGATACAGTGCTAAATGGATGAATGGATGGATGATGGATAGATGAGGATGGAACGATAGAATGATACATAATAGATATGATGATGGACAGATGGATGGATGGATGGATGGATGGAAGGAACAATAAAACATTGGATGGATGGATGGAACAACAGAATGGTAGAACAATAGATGGATGGATGGAAGGAATGATAAAACAATGGATGGATAGAACTTTGATGAGTTTAGTGAAAATATCTTGAACTCTCCACGAGGGGTTTAGAGTTAGAAATGTTGGTCTCAGGATGGGGATTTGGAAATAAACACTAACCTAAATTTGTGCAATAGCACAAGTCAAGTCAACATAATAATAAAAGCAAAAAATCCTGAAATTTTCAGAAACAAACGGAACTGAGAATGACCCAAGGTCAGCAAAGACTGCGGCAATGATGCAAAATGACGTGCCTTTTCTCAGGAATATCTCTGCTATCTGGAACATTTTTTCCAATGTGCAAATGGCTCCTTCAAAATCACCTCCTTCAGAAAGACATCTGCTGACCCAGAATGAGAAACACTCGATGTGTAATGACTTCAGGGTTAGCTTCATACACGCTTTGGGAGTCATTTATATCACAGTGATCTCCTTTGTCCTGCACGGCTGTGATTGATAAGCAAATGTTACTGATAAGCATGTTTTCATATAGCCGTATGGATCTGCTCCGATCGCCGGTCACAGTGGATGAATGACCAGACGAACAGATGCCTTTCTGATGGGAGGAATATGATGTAATTTCCCTCATACAGTAAAACAGAGGACGGAGGAAATAAGTTTAAGTTATTAAACTCTCGTATCACACTAACAGTATTTATGATACTATAGTAGTTTTTTATGCTGGAAAATATAACTGTCCACAAAAAGACCAGGAATAGTATTCAGGAATAGCATTCCGGAGATTTAAAGGAATAGTACACCCAAAGTTGAACATTTACTCACCCTCATGCCATCCAAGATATAGATAAGTTTGTTTCTTTATGGGAAAACATTTGGAGAAATGCATTGCATCACTTGCTCACCAATGGATCCTCTGTAGTGAATGGGTGCCGTCAGATGAGAGTCCAAACAGCTGATACAAACATCACAAACCGTTGCTTCTGGCCAAAATACCAATGCATAATCCATGATACAGCTTCCTCCGTTGAAAAAGTCCTTCCCCTGTTGTCCTCTCATATCAAAATCCTTTTTGGAATCATTTTGGACTGTTTTCACTTGTAAACAGTGCTTGAACTGTGATTATTTCACTCCTGATTCAGACGAGATGACTTTTTCACTGGAGGAAGCAATACTATGCATAGAGGACTTGTTTGAAGTTCTTAATGATTGATTTGTTTCTTACAAACATGCAGCTTTTTACTTCACAAGATGTTAATTGATGGACTGGAGTGGTGTGGATTACTTGTGGATTATTGTGATGTTTTTATCAGCTGTTTGGACTCTCATTCTGACGGCACCCATTCACTGCAGAGGATCCATTGGTGAGCAAGTGATGCGATGCTACATTTCTCCAAATCTGATGAAGAAACAAACTCATCTACATCACGGATGGCCTGAAGGTGAGGACATTTTCAGCAAATTTTCATTTTTGTGTGAAATATTCCTTTAAGAGTACTCAAATCACTTTGGATTAAAGAATAAACTAAACATCACATTAGTAATTAGTACTATGTCACAACTAATCCATCAGAAAAAAAGATATATAAGATTTCTGCTTTGGAAGAGTTCTGCAGAAAAAGCACAAAGCCACGAGTGACCCCAGATCTCTCAGCGTCTGCAGTAATGCTTTTGGCTCGCTGCCACGTTTTTTTCTGACAATAGGTGTGGGCTGCAGCAGAGAGATGACCTCACCACAGAGCCTGCTTTGGCTGTAATGATATAATGTTAATTCTGCGTCCCACAACTGTGTCATTTTTAGAGACACACACCCTTCCTGAAGGAGTGAAGACTGACGCTATACAGCCTTGAGTACTAACAGGTGAAGAGTTTAACATTTTGCACATACCCGATGTCACAGCTCATATGCAACAGCTCCTTTAAAAACAAACACACTTGCATTACTTTGTTCAAAAATACAGCAAAAACAGTGATATTGTGAAATATTATTACCATTTAAAATAACTATTTTCTAGTTGAATATATTAAAATGTAATTTATTTCTGTGATCAAAGCTGAATTTTCAGCATCATTACTCCAGTCTTCAGTGTTACATGATCCTTCAGAAATCATTCTAATATGCTGATTTACTGCTCAAGAAACATTTTTTTTTATTATTATCGTTGAAAACAGTTGTGCAGCTTCATATTTTTGTGGAAACCATGATACATTTTATTTATTTATTTATTTATTTTTTTTGATGAATACAATTTTTTTTTATTAAAAGAACAGCATTTATTTGAAACAGAAATCTTTTGTAATATTATAATTATCATAAATGTCTTTACTGCCACTTTTGATCAATTCAATGCATCCTTGATAAATAAAAGTATTAATTTCTTTAAAAAAGAACAGGAGTGTATCATACTCATACTATGGTGTTTACAGCAAATTGTACTCAAAAGAACTGCAAAGAATACCATGGTACAGTACAAGCCCAAACACATGGTGATACCATTTTCATATAGCATGGTATTACCATGTGCGTTGGTCATGCCATGGTACCACACACATACCTATATCATACTTCAAAGAATACCATGGTACCTTCATGTCCAAAACTATGGTAATACCATAGAAAATATATGCCATAGCACAAAATGATATCATATTCACAAACCACAGTACTACCATGCTGCATTTTCTAAAACTATAGGACTTTGATACATTATATGGTACTGAATGATTCATATTCAATGTATTTACATAGTTCTCCAAGTACTTCAACAAATACCTTAGTATGTACTTTTTCGTAAGTGCATATTTTAGTAAACTCAATAAAAAGCGATGTTGGTTGACATTTAGAACCGACGTGCTTTTTGTTAAAAATAAACGAAACACATTTCAATTAACTAAACAAACCATCTAAACAAACGGCCTGTTTTGTTGTCATGACGATGGCGAGGACCAATGGTACGAGTGCGAGCTTGTTGTTGTTTCTCAGATGGCGGTGCATAAACACATTTCAATTAACTAAACAAACCATCTAAACAAACGGCCTGTTTTGTTGTCATGACGATGGCGAGGACCGATGGTACGAGTGCGAGCTTGTTGTTGTTTCTCAGATGGCGGTGCAGAATTAGAGCGCTGATGTCATGCACCGTGTCTTATCGCAGCACGTCAGGTCATTAGTTCAGACGCTAACTGTGGCCGATGATTCTAAACTGGGCCGCTCATTCCGAGATGGTCCTCACTGCAGAACACAAGATCCAGGGGGCGAGGTTGGATCCAGATCCAATTCCTCCCACCTTACATATACCTAAACCTACCCGTCTCCACCCCCTGATCCCTAGACCCACCCATCTCCACCCCTAAACCTACCATCTCCACCCCCTAGATGTGGATCCAACCCCGCCCCTTGGAGGGGCTACTGCTCATTCCTGCAGGCATCAAAGAAATCAGACATATTTGTTTTCAAAAACTGCTGCCACACCGTTTCCAAGTGACCATAATAATGAACCATGGTATTGTGTGGTGCCTCCTCATAATGACAACGCACATGCTCAGATTCCAACATCATTTGCCAAATGCAATGTGAGCCTAAACACAAGCAGCTTTTCTCTTTCTACTCATCCATATGTGGACTTCTTCCACAAAACTGAAATGTTTAGACAGAGCCTAAAGTTCAGAGAGCATATTGAGTCACACAGGCTGATTTAAGGCATCATCTCTGTCACTGACGACTTCAAAGCGCTGTAATGCTGCCAGCCGGCTCCCGAGAGCCCGTGTCAGAGGAACTCCTTCAGTAGGAAATGGAATCGCTAAGTGCAATCTGATGAAGCGCTTCCTGAAAGCTGCCCTTTACTCACAGTGAAGTCAGAGCAAATATCTCAGTTACATGCTCACGGTGCACATAAACAGAAATAAAACTAGATTGTTTGTGATACTTCCTGCAAAAGTGACTTGCGGGTGGGCGTTGCTATATGGTTGGTAAAGTGGTTTTTTAATTGATTTATCTATTTGCCAGGTGGTTTTTACTAGACCAAGTTAAATATGGCTCAAGTCCCTCCCCCAATCCTCTAAATATGGATCAAGTGCCTCTTGCAATGTAAATCCAAATGTTTTTTTTATTTTTATTTTTTTATCCATATCATCATCCGCCAGGCAAAAATCATAAATCTGATTGCTTAGAAATGCATCAAGGCATGTCGTCACACAATATGGGGTAAGTTGGCACAAAAAGAACCTGTCGATTATAAGCTTCTCAGTTCATTTTAAACAGGTCATAACAATATAATGAACAAAAAAGCGAAAATGTAAAAAGAAACATACGATAAAACATTCAAAGATAAAGTATAATTTAATTGTAATTAATAAATACATAAAATTATAAAATTACATTTATATAATATACATATATATATATATATATTTATATAATGACTTTTATATACTGTATATGTAATTTTATAGTTTATTAATTACAATATACATATGTTTGTGTGTGTGTATATATATATATATATATATATAAATGCATATATGTATCCAATTTTATATATATTTTAATTTTATACAATTTATAAATTATAATTTATGCATGTTTGTGTTTGAACACATATATACACACACACACACACACACACACACACACACACACACATATAAACCATAACTATGTACATATACAGTATAGCAACAGGTTCCATCAGTTCCTCCTTTAAAAGAGTTCAAACCATTCCTATATTGATGATAAAAACATAATATGACTTTTTTTTTTTTTTTTTTAGAAGTGCACAACATACCTTTTTGATATGGTCCCAAGTTACAGGTATTCGTTCACAGATGACTTAGTGTCAAAGTCAGAGAAGACTTCAAAAACGTGTGAAAAGAAACGTCCACTTTAATGTCCATCTGTTCCTGGAATAAAGCATCACAAATGCACTCCTTCTTGCGGTCCGGTCTTTACGTTGTCTTCTGTTTCTACAGAGACTGTCCGAGCACTAGCGGTCTGTGAGAACTGTATTGTCCTCAATCCAAGTCTGAGCGAGCAGAATGACTGAGAAGAGAGAGAGAGAGAGAGAAAGAAAGAATGACCAATAAGACGGGAGGCAGAGATAGCCAGATCTGGTTGATATGAATCCGGCTCACTTCTTTTGCCTATTCAGCATCCTGGATGAGGGAAAGACAGTACGCAGAGACAGTTTAGAGCATCTGAAGAGACCCCTCACTCCTTTATGTCCTGACCCGTGAAGCTCTGTGTCGACTAAGAGCTAATTTTAACTCATGCGCTCAGTCTCTCGTAGCGTTTAGCAGCTGAGGGGGTTGAAACAGACGTCTGTGAACCCTGCTGACAGCTGGACCACGGTATTCTGCCAAATGAGGAAAAGACTGTCATAACTACCCGAGCAGTTGCTGGGATAGAAATGAACTTTCTGTGTCAGGTAGATCAAACATTGGCGGCTGAAGGGGAAACAGTGTAGGGACGAAAACTAATATTTGAGAGCATATCAGAATGAATCTGTCAAGAACATATCCAGGTCACATTTCACCCCATCTTTTGTAACATTATAAATGTCTTTACTGTCACTTTTCAATTTAATGTATCCTTACTCAATAAAAATATTAACTTGTTTGAGAAACAACCCTTACTGACTCCAAACTTTTGAACGGTGGTGTGTATTCTATATAACCACAATTTTTTTGAATATACACCATGGTAGTACCAGACAAAATTCTCTCTCTCTCTCTCTCTCTCTATATATATATATATATATA
>NW_015554094.1:515967-559590 GCF_001515605.1 Sinocyclocheilus anshuiensis
TTAAAAAAAAATATATAAAAAAATACATTTTGCATACATACATGTATGGATATACTGTATATGCATAAAACAAAATCTACCTCCGTATTCTTATTAGTGTAATGCAAAAATAAAATATTTGTAAAATATTTATACATCCTGGAAAAATTTACTGTACTGCATTTAACTTATTCTGTAAAAATAAAAATATATATAAAATAAAATAAAAATTAAAATAGTAAAAGTAGACTTCATTATCTTAATGCAAAATGCTAATTTTTGTAAATTGCTCATGCTTAGCTTAATTTAAGCACTGCTCTTAATTCATGCCAATTACATTTTTTTAAATATTTTAAATATATTTTAAAATCATAATTTTTTTATTATATTTAAAAGTTTTATAATTTTTTAAAATATATATTTTATAATATAAATATTGATATTTATTAGTATTTTTGTATTAGGATCACCATTGGAAATTCCAAAATTTTCAATAAAATATTCTGATGCAATCAGAATGAGATTTTTATGATTTATGATCATGAGAATTTGGGGGGTCCTGGTCTTAAAATAGGGGTAAACTGTGACCAATACGTGTTTTTGTGAGATAAACTCCCTAACCTGAAGCATGTGAACAAAATAAAAATAATCAAACATCTGATGATGACATAAAGCCAGCAGAACTAGGCCACAGTTATTGCCTTTCTTTTGGCAAAGTCTATCCACATGACAGCATGTCATGACAAACACTGACATAGAAGTGTCAGAAATGTCACATCAGAGTCATTTAAACAGGCTTGTGTTTACAGCCCGGTTTCTATAAATCTGTTTGGCAACAACACTTGTTGTCTTGCTTATGGTAATACCATGCTATTCTTCGAAGAACCATGTGAATACCAAATGGAAATTTGAGTGCAATGTAAATACCAAATGGTACATGACTAAACTAATCATTTGTAATTTAAAAACCCTTGGTATTACCATCTGTACCTCATTACAGTCACAGTACTTTTCTGTAAGAAACCATGTCTGAGTGAACTGTGATGCATAGGAGTGTGTGTTACCTGAATTAACTGTCAAGAAATGTCCAGAAAAAGTGCAATATATTACAACAAATCTTCAGAACATGCACAGCATCACCCACAGATGTAAATCTTTCAATCTTGGTCACATAATGCTGTTTTTTGTTAATCTACAAAACAAGACATCATAAACAACAACACAATGCTAGTTTACATCATCTTTAGCCCTGACTGTGGGCAGCACTGAAGCATTCCTGCATATTATTTCACTTTACAGAAATATAATATGTAGATTAAATGTACAGCAATAAAACAGGAGACTCATTCATCAGATACAGAGCTCATTTGGACAGAGATTTCATTGTCATTTTGTTGGCCATCCATTTAGAGTTAACAGTGTAAAACAGCGCACTCTAACGTCTGCTTTGACAAACGAAATACAAAAAGGTCTTGTTTGTTATTTTGGGGTTATCAAATACCTATAGCGTAGGTTTTTTTTGCATTTATGATAGACGTATGACCACAGTTTCATGTCATCTAAAGACTTTATTTATAGCTATGGTAAATCACATACTCATAATTCATAAGGAGAGCTTTTCTATGTTAGCATATTCATCAGACAATAATTACACAATTTTGATTATGTAAAACCAACAACATTACAGCAGCAGGGTAAAGATGTTTTCTTTGGATTGTTTGACTACTCAAAAGAGAATAATATATAACTTAATTTGTTTCCTGCTAGCTAAATTTCACATGCATGAACAAAAATCTGTCTCTAAACCTCTCTTTTCTTTATTCAGAGTTGATCTAGAGACAAGTATATGGAAACTATCCAAAGCTCTGTTCATCCTAAATAGGCCAAAAACCATGGTTACTACACTGTTACTATAATAAAATCATGGTTAAGTTTCTTAAACACCAGATTTGTATCCGTGTATACTTTCTTTATTTGTTTCTTTATTTTGTTTTTATAACTGTGCCACCTTAATGGTTTTATGTTTTGTACTGTTTAATAAAAAAAGAACGAAAGAATCAGAAAAAAAGATTCGCGATACGTGCTCCGAAGTTCCGTTCTGAATCAAATGATTCACGATCTGCGCTCTGAAGTTCTGATCTGAATAATGATTCGCGAACCCACTACGAAATTCCGATCTGAATCAAATGATTAGCGATACGCACTTTGAATTCTCGATCTGAATCAAATGATTCATGATATGCGATCTGATTGGAGCGCTTCGAAACAGTGAATCATTTTGCAACGAAGTGGTTTAAAGGCACAATATGTAATTTTTGCCACTAGAGGGCACGTATTCAAAATAAACAAATAGACAAAGGCGTAGTTTGATGACGCAGTGACTGAGTGTGGAATCATGGGAGTTGTGGGTCTTCATCCCCACAGCCGATGCAATCCGACGGGACTCGGGCAGAAATCATGTTCATGGATGAGCTAATGATTTATTAACGTAGTAGTATGAAGCAGGGTGAGGCTGAAAACCGTCGAAGCGAAACGAGGCGCTGAACGAGCGTGACACACGGCTGGAAAGCAGTGGAGCTTTTATTATGCCACAGTCGACCGCGTCCACTCCTTCCGGTCGTGCGTATGTGGGGTAAAGCAGCGCTGTTTTATCATACTAGATACATTTGAAAGTTCTGTTATAATGCTACTCTGTGCGGTCGTCACCGGTCTATTAAAACGCACAACATATTAAAGCATCTTCGGTGTTTCCACGTTTTCTACAAAACAAAGTTTTTGGATATTTTAATAAAAAAATCTTACATGTTGTGCCTTTAACTGATTCTGAGCTTCGAAAAGCTCAGTTTCAATAAGCTACTTTTCTAACGTATTTACTTGATCTTCTCAGGAAATATCAATGGTATGACCTATTTTAGATTCGGCCGAAATTACAACAACAGTGGTTACATATGCATATATTTAATTGTTTGATCAAAATTATTGCTATAACTTATAGCAATATAACTTATTGACATGTCCCTAGCATCCCTACTAAATTCTACGCCCTACGCTTCTTTTCATTTAATGGAAGAAGAACCTGAAGTGTACCCGAAGATATCATGTCCATATTATGTTTATCCTCCTCAGATGCAATCACCTCAAGCAACTGTTTATAGAAATAAATGAACTTTAAACACACCTTTACGTAATATAAAGTTAATTTAAGGAAACCTGAGTCTTTCACACCCTCTCACGTCTCCTCTCCGCTTCTTTTCTGTAGTCTGACTGAAATGAAACATGAAGGAACACGCAGTGTTGCCAACTAATTTTCAGAGAAAGTTGCTAAAGGAAGGTCGATTTGTTGCTAAAAGTTGCTAAATGACGTTGTGATGTCATTGCTCAATGACGTCATTGCGTAATCACGACGCAAAATTGTCACATCATCAAACCTCAGCAAAAAATATATTTTATATATGTTAATTTAGATTTGTTTTTAAAATAATATGCATGATATAATATTAAAATATAAATAACTGTATTTTTAAATACATTGAATTATTGAAAACGTACACATTTTTAAATGATTACAATTTAAGTTTTTTTAGTAGCTAGTAAACTCTACACATTCTCAACAATTATGCTTTAAGCAGTGTATTAGTAGTTAGTTAGTATGCTACACTCTAAGAAAAGTCTGTAAAAATAAGGCACAATCTACTGTTAATATGAAAGAATTTTCCGTAATGTTTTTTTTTACCTGTATTTTAAATTACGCATTGTGTTTTCGGGTTACAGGGTTACAAAGGATGATGGATAATGGATAATGTCCTGAAAGATTTTCCATTTTTCTTACAGTGTACTAACTGATCAACAATCGCAGGTACAAGCTACTAACAAAGTGTATCATAAATGAACAATTATTCAATTATCAAATTATTCAATTATTATTATTATTAAATTGAACAATTGCAAATAGCAGCTAACTCAATTCACGTGATGTGTGTACTGCTAGGCATCTGTGGTTTCCTCTTTTTGTGTAATTTGGATGGACAATGTGTGCCTTTTTATTGTCTGAGTCCTTATCAAAAGTTGCTAAAAGTTGCCAAATAAATGTTTAAAATTGCTAAATTTGTTGCTAGGTGCTTTTGGAAGAAAAAGTTGCTAGGGTAGTCTGAAAAGACTACAAAATTGCTAAGTTGGCAACACTGGGAACACGTCCATCTCTCACAATGGAGGCGCGATAGCAATGAACTACATTTCCCGAGTCAATGCGAGGCGTGCGTCGTGACGTCAGCGCGGCTGCTGTCAGTCAGACAAAGACAGTCAGTCAGTCAGTCAGTCAGTCAGGGCGAGTCTTCCTCACAACATCACATAAAATATCATCTTCGTCGCCTGACAGAGCACATTAAATGATCTGCTGCGCTGAGAGTTTGTGTGTTTTCCTCATTCCAGGTAAGAAACGTGATTTTATCCCTGAGGAGTCAGTTTTGTGCTGGCTCGTGCTAAGCTAACTAACGTTAGCCGCCTGGATAATTCAGTTCGTTTTGTTTATCTTGTTAAAACACGCTTCGTGATTTAATTTTAACCGACATATGCGTCTAGTTTAAATCTATACATGTCTAGATAGTTTATGCAGTAATATAATTGTCAGTTAATGAGTTATGTAGCCAGTTTTTCTAGTGTGAAAGTGCTGAACTCTTGTATTTATTTGTGCATATTCGTCATATTTACTAATAAACAGTCATGTGAATAACTCGTTGAGATTTATTTACGCATGTGTGCTGTTAATTTAAAGCCCTTTTGGTGTTTGTTTGCAAAGGTCAGGACACAGATGAGTCATGCAAAACTTATTTTGTTTATATAGGTTGAAATACTCAATGTTTCTCATATGAATTGTTATTTAATAAGTGCATGTTTAATATATGTATGCTTATATTTCGTATGCGGTTTTTTTTCTAATGCTGGATATGCTGTTAGTTTTCATGCACAAAGATGATGGGCGTATATCTGTGCTTTTATCACTATCATATGACATGCACTTAGAAAATATCCATATTTTAAATAGTCTGTGCTTTGACCGGTCGACTGAAGCCCCTTCACATGCAATGCATAAATGGAAATGAAGTTAAATGAAAGTGATTTGCTGATAATCCTCATTGATCGTGAGTTTGCTGCATGGATTTGTTCTGATCTGCTTTCATAACTTGAGTTACTTAAAATGCATTGAAAAACGATTTCTCTCCTCTTGGGATACATCTTTTTTTATGCACGCTACTATTTCTAGAAGCTTCTGGTCAGGTCTGTTGCAACACCTAAGCCAACTAAGCGGTTAAAAAATGCATCTTGTCCACCTTCAATGTGTGGTGTTTTAGATGTTGCGCAAAATGTATACATTTAAGTCATAAAACCTGTGTCAGACCATAACTCTATAACCATTAATGAAATTAATAATTATTTACACAAAGTTTGCTACAGCATGTATTACTATTTGTTGTTAATTTTAGAAACATGAACAAAACAGCCAAATATTAGAATGTCAATTTTTAATAATGCAAAACATTTTCCATCCTGCTTACTTCAGTCTAATTTTGTGTTTCACGATGACCACGTCTACATAAACAGTAGTTATTAAATGAAAATAAGAAGGGCGCAGGGATTCTCATGTGGGTTATTATTTAAAGCTCTCGGTGAACTCGTTTGACGTGTCTGGATGCAGTCAGATGAGCTGATGCACGTGTGCATGTGGTGCAGGACTGCATCCTTGACTTGCAGTCTCTGCAGCTGTGCCCTCATAAAGAGCCCTGCAGTGAACGCCTGCAGTATTTAATGCCACATGATGACTAATGCAGCAGGGCTTATGGGTGAGACCCTCGGTGCATGTTAAGAGATGTCAGAGAAGGATCGCATGCATGACAAAAGGGCTTCTTCATGACAGCGACAGCGTATTGTATCTTTCATCGCACACACAATTTCTGCCTCAGTCAAAGCCTCGCAGTGATATATTTTTAGAAACCCACAGCGGCTGCCACGTTCCTATCACAGACTTTTATAAGGATCATCTGAGATCTAAGTGGAAGCAATTATGCTGTACAAGAGCCCACTGAGCCCTTTTTTAGCAGTGAGTGCTTTGGCTCCAGCGGTGTAAGGTTAACGGTTAACTTGTGTAAATAGGCTATAATAGGTCTGGTTTAATGGAAAACTCCAAACCAGTGAGGAATTTCACAGCAAACCAGCTGTGCTACTGGGATACGTGTTACGTTAGAAGATTAGTTGCCACAAGGTCGCCGGGTTTCCAGTCTTTCCCATTCATTTTTGCTGCGACATAAAGATGAAATAAAGATTCTTAGTAGTCAAGCATCACTGATTGAATTGCTCATATTACCTGGTAGAGGATAGAATAGCTGCAGTTGGCTAGTCATCTATTACCGCCTGGTATTAATATGACTAACCATTAGCTTAATATAAAACCATGTGCTCTGGATTAGAAGGTTAAACAAAGCATGCTCCGTATTTGCATTCTGCGCTTTAATCTGGAGTTACATAAACTCCATCAGTCATTGGCTGGTATGGTTTCCTTGACAACAGCGACAGTAATTGCTCGTGCTTGTTGATGAAAGCCGTCTTGGATAAACAGAATTTTAAGTAGGTCAGATGAATCCTGCTTTTATCATCATAACTCGACTGCCATGAGATGGCGGAGCACTTGAAATTATGATAATTCATTCGTTTGTCTAAGGATCTAAGTCTTGACATGTTGGAGTGAATTCTGGGATTGTTCCTTCGTACTATTCTTATAGAAAATATGTGTTAGAAAGCTGTGCACAGTAAGGAAATGTACAACCTCTATCCCACAATGCAATGCACTCAACCTTCTGTTTACAATGTGACACACAGTTCCAGACTAAAACCAAATGACTATTAAACTGAGCTGTTAACTTAGTATAAGCTCTGAACAGTTCAGTGAGCAAGTCATTGGATTGATTCAAACCATATAAACATTAACTAGTGCATTTGAGAGTCATTTGTGAATCAGTTTTTATGAAAGAGAACAGGTCTTTTATTAAGGAGAACCAGTCTTAAAAGTAATGTAAGTGTTTATTGTTGCATTGTGCAAAGATGCTGATTCCAATGCACTGACTTAAACTCTAAAGATTTAATTAAATATTGACTCCTCATAATCATGGCTATTAGATGTTTATACAAAAATATGCTTATATTTACCATAAAGTTGCACATTTTATATAATAATAACTACAAACCCTGAGATTAATAAATCAAAAGCAACATCATCCATTATTTTTAACATCTTGATTTACTGTTTGTTGGGATTTTTTTTTTTTTTTAATGGAACTTGCATCTTAAACTATTACATATTTTATAATATTATATATTTATAATATTCATTTCATATTTTATAATATTCATTCATATAATATTATTATAAAGTTAAAAATCTTATAACAAACAACAACATTTTATTTTGTTGTATTTTTCTTTTTTTATATTTTATTTTATGAACAAACTAGAAGCAACGCCTTCCATTATTTATACCTTCGTGACTATGCTTAAAATTTTTATCAGTTACTGCTTGTTGCTCAATACGAGTTATTTCATGGCAATTTAATATATCAAGTATAAACCTGAGTTAAAATGTTGCATAATGTTTGAAACAGTTATTGGTGCATATTGTTGTTGAACTTCCTTTTTTAAATAGTAGGGAGTACACAGTACTGCACAGTATCTTTTTGTTTCTTTCTTTCTTTTACTAGTGACTGACCAATATGACAGATATTTTTACATTTATTATTTATTGTAGGGCTGCACGATTGACAAAAATCATAATTGTCGATTATTCCCTTGAAATTGTAATTGCGATTATTAATTACGATTATCACAATTGACATTGAATGATGTTTATACCATTGTTTGATTCAACTGCATGCCGTATTTTTATATGAAAATAAACAAGCTGAAAACACTCTAACTGAAAAACCTTTAGTGCTTTTCTATAGTATTAAGCCTCAAATGTCAACTATACATCGGATTGGTTTCTTCTTTAAATTATAAAAAAGTAAAAATATGAATGGTATTATAATGTTATACTAAAACTAAAATAATGGGAAAAACCCTTAAGATAACACGTAGAAAGAAAAAAACGCATCTTAGGCACGCAGAATAACAAGTGGACTTTGAACGATTAATTGCCGCTTTGAACGATTACGTAATTGTGCCATCCATAATTGTAATCACGATTAGAAATTCGATTAATTGGGCAGCCCTAATTTATTGTAAAGTTTCAAATTGTGTAGAATAATAATTATTTTATATATGTATTTTATTTATATATTTTTTATAAGTTTGCGACCATTTTAGTTGCATTCTGGAGCCTTGAGATGAATGAACTAGAAGCAGTATCAGCCATTATTTTTTACTTTTTGACTGTTTGTTCAGAATGCTTAACGTTTTTAGGATTTACTTAACTACTGGATGACCAATTTTTGTGTATTTATTTTTTTTATGTAATAATTTATCAAGAAGCTAACTGAGATGATAACTGGATACCATTCACTTAATCATTCAACATTTTGAGGTAACATGTCAAAAATATTGCATGTTAATGATCAAAATAATTGTTGCATAATTTTTTGTTAATAGGCAGGATTCAGTATGTAGGCCTACTGCACGGTATGCAAACTTTCAGTTCTTAATGAAGCATCTGTTTGTTTTTTCTGTCAGCATTCATGAACGCTCTCCTATAACAGCCATTGATGCACATGTGATTGATGTGCATTGTGTTCAATAATGTTTGTTTTTGTGTCCCGTCAGAATGTCTCACTACACAGATGAGCCACGCTTCACCATCGAACAGATCGACCTGCTCCAGAGACTGCGGCGTACAGGTATGACCAAACCCGAGATCGTGCACACGTTGGACACCCTGGAGCGACTCGACCGCGAGCACGGGGACAAATACAGCCGGCGCGGCCCGTCGGACTCCAACGCCACCAACAGCACCACCTCCAGCACTACACCCACCTCAAATAGCACTAGCAACGCCACCATGGCGACCTCCTCCACCACTTCCACAGCAACGCAAACGCAGTTCCACGGTAATTTATCACCGTCGCCCAGCAACAGTTACGCCACGTCTCCACCCGCCGTCTTACCCTCGCTGGTCTCTCTGGTCGCCATGGCGCAGAACGGGCGGGACGCTTTGGCGGCGACACCCAATGGGAAACTGTCACCGAACCGTTACCCGGTGAACAGTGCGGCAGCCGTGAGGTCGTACGGGCTGGAGGGGTCAGAGGAGGACCTGGATATAGATGACAAGGTGGAGGAGCTCATGAGGTCAGTCAGTCAGGGTTATTATAGTTAACTAAAACTAAAATACTAAAACCATTAGAAAATGTTCATTGCTTGAAATATAAATACTGAAATAAAAAATGAAATATAAACATAATAAAAGTGTATAATATAAAATATAAATAAAATCTACAAAAAATATATAAAAATAACAAAATTTCAGCTAGTTGTCAAAGCAACATTTATATTTTTTCATTTAGTATAACTTGACAACTTGTCACTTTATTTACTAAAAAACTAAGACTAAAACTGAAATAAAAATGAATTAAAAACTATATAGACATATTAAAAATTATATAATAATGCCACTCAGTCTTGCAAAAATATGTAGTAATGTGCCAATGTAGTATATTATTAACATTCAAAAAATTTGCTGAACACTGTTGTACTTCCTTTTTTATAACTGAAAGGTTTTTGTTTGTTTGTTTTGTTTTACTAGTGGTTTACCAATATGTATTTAAAATGGCAAAGTTAAAGATAAAGTTGTAATTTTTAAAATAATAATAATATTTTTGTATGTACTTATTCTTTTTTTTTTTTTTTTTATACATTTGCAATCTGTTCAGTTTAGCAGTCTGGAGCCTTGAGATGAATTAACTAAAATAATTAATTAAAAAAATAATAATTGTCAAAACATTTCAAATTTTCCTGTAGTTTAACTTGATGTACTAACTAAGGGTGCTTTCACACTAGCACTTTTGGTGCGCACCCGGGTTCGATTGACGTCAGAGTTCGGTTCGTTTGGATGATGTGAACGCTGTCTTCCGAACTCGGGTGCGCACCCGCGAACCGTACCAGAGTTCGCTTAAAAAGGGTGGTCTGGGGTACGGTTCATGTGAACTCCGGTACGGTTCGCTGCTGATGTGAACGTAATCGTACCAAATCGCGGAAGTGAACCGCTATTAATGACGTATTATTTGATAAAAATGTGTGTTTGTTTCACTCACTTTCCTGAGGAGCGTGACTGACGCACTGCAAACAGAGAGCTGAATATCTCATTTCTGTTCGCCTTCAGCGTTCTTTAGAGCATTTGCAGTACATTCGTAAGACAGACTTAAGTGCCATTATGTACCAAAGCTTTGTAAACAAAACGAACGGTTTAAAAACGTAAATATATAAAAGTGCAGAGAGCAATGTCGCCTTCTCCTGCGCCGTCGTTACTAAGCAACGGGGTAAACAGCTGCTGGCTTGATGACGCAAACGAACCGCGGTTCGGACCCAAATAAAATAATATGAACGCAGTCTAGCGGGGGCAGGGGGAGGGGGGAGCAGGACCAGGCAAGCGAACCAAGTGTGAAAGCACCCTAAAACTACAACCGAAATAAAAATGAATAAACAACTATACAGACATTTAAAAAAAATTAAATAAAAAAATCAAAGTCGATTCAAACTCACTCTAAACCGGTCCTGAATCTAGCGCTGTTGACATGTGATTGTGTTTACCGGGTTTAAGCAGTGTCATTTTGCTCGGAGACATTCTGTGATGAGTTTGATAACTGAATCTTCACAGACGTCATGTTGTTGTGGTGTTGAATTGCAGCTGTCATGTTTGCGTCCTGTGATGTGTGCAGGCGAGACAGCACCCTGGTGAAGGAGGAAATCAAAGCCTTTCTGGGCAACAGACGCATCTCACAGGCTGTGGTGGCTCAGGTCACAGGTCAGTTCACCCCATTACCCCAATTTGTAAAACATCTATCATGTTCAATCAATCATCAGCAATCATTTCAGAAATGTACTTACAATACAAGTCTATGGGGCAAGACATTGTACTGTAATAAAATACACAGTGCGTGAAAGATGCTTGGTACAGATGTGGGGCCATTACTGCGTCAAGTTTCACATTTGCACGTGTTTTTAAGTCTTGCCAATTAGTGGTTGACTGACTGATCAGTTTTGCAGATTAATCGGGACCGATAGCTGGAATATTCGGTTGTCAGCAAAAATACATACTTATAGTTTTTCAGGGTTGCGTCTGTTACTAGAGTGGCAGAGATGGTTAATTTTCTACATTTACTAATAAATTTTTACATTTTAAAGTTTTATCTGTTAACATGAGTTAATGAACTAACATGAATGATCAAGTTATAATTAATGTAATCCTATTTATTTCATTTAAAAAAGTATGGTACATTTTCATGGCTCAGTACTGTATCCATTAATTTGCATACATTTCCTGAACAGAAATCTGAACATTAGATAAAGCCAGGTTCAAAATAGTTTCTTCTTCTTCTTCTTTGGATATATTACAGTCAAAGGTTTTTACAGAGGGGATGTTTTTATAACTACATAAATCGGAAAATACAACAGCCATAAAAAAATAAATTTCACCATGTTTTTGGAATAAAATGTTAAATATATATATATATATATATCAGTCAAATTATATATTAACAAACCCCTCTGTAAAAAACCTTCAGAATATAGTTATGAACAAAATGGTAAAATGTGGTTTAAGTGCTACTGAAGTGAAGATTTCTGACTCAGTGCAGGAGAAAAAAAATCATTTTGAGAAAACGTATTTTTGAGAATGTAATGTATGTGTGTTGAGAAAATGTATTGTAACTGAAAATTCTCACATACTTAAAGTATAATAAAATACACTTAAATGTGTGTTTTGGATGTTGTCTTTCCTCTAGTCTGAAAGAAGACATGTTATGTAAGCAAAATAGATCAAAAACTCAAAAATTGACCAGTGTCTCAAAAAATATAAAATATTGCCTATAGTTTCTTGCCTTAAGTGAATGTAAACAGAAAATTGGATGCATGTCAAATATGTTAGATCTGTGCGTTAGGTCTTAAAGTGACAGCAGCCTAATATACCTGCTGCTATCTGTGTTGTTAATGTCAATCAAACAACAAAAGACAGAGAAAACTGCTCGACTGAATAACTTTTATAGCTTTAGTAAGTATTAATCTACAGTGAAGACTGCAGTGTTATTTGTCCTATCTTTAATAATGTCCTGTAGTGTGATAGATTCGTTTACTGAACTTGTCTTTGCAAACCACAGGTAGTTCATCTGCCAAGAATAGTAGTCCCACTGCTAGAGGGTTTAGACTTCACAGCTTAAATATAGACAGTTTAGACTTCACAGCTCAAATAACACTTTTGTACTGAAGCATTTACACAAGAGTCAAAATGACTCGACAGCATGTCACAGATGCTGTTTTGAAACTGGAATATTCCTAAAACACTGTCATAACCAGGTGTGATGAGACAAGTGATAAATCTCTTCGATTTCCATCAGAATCTTTGTTCACAACCGCAACAAGTGTATAGATTATTTTGTTGGCTGTTTGGTTTCCAATTTTGCCACTCGCCACTGAATACAGTTAATTATTCACAATCCGGTTTCACATAGTTTTTTATTAAACAATATGTTCTGATTAACTATGATTTTGTCGCCTTACAGCATTTCGCTTTCAGCAAGAACCGAAAACCTAAGTGTAATAGATTAAACTGTAATTACTAAACCAAAATAGAATTCTGAATGTAAGATGGGTTGTCGTTTCGTTATTGTTCTGTCTGTCAGTTTGACTCTGACTTGTGCATTGATTTGTTTTCTCTTTCTGCGTGTCAGGCATCAGTCAGAGCAGAATCTCTCACTGGCTCCTCCAGCAGGGCTCAGATCTCAGTGAACAGAAGAAACGAGCTTTCTATCGCTGGTACCAGCTGGAGAAGACAACGCCAGGTTAACGAACTTTGCTTGTTTTATTGTAGGTTGATAAATGTGCAAAGATAAGGTTGAACCCAATTACAGGTCAAAATGTTTAAATACACTGCCAACCAAAAGTTTGGGGTCAGTGAGATTTTTTGATTTTTTTTGGAAAGAAATTAGTATGTTTATTTAGCAAGGATGCATTAAATTGATCAAAACTGACAGTAAAGACACTTATAGTGTCACATTTCTATTTTAAATGACTGCTGTTCTTTTGAACTTTCTATTCATCCTGAAAAACAATGTATCAGTGTTTCAACACAAAATATGATGCAGCACAACTGTAATAAGAAATAAGACATGTTTCTTGAGCAGCAAATCAGCATATTAGAATGATTTCTGAAGGATCATGTGACACTGAAGACTGGAGTATTGATGCTGAAAATTCAGCTTTGCATCCCAGGAATAAATTACATTTCAAAATATATTCCCATATTTTAAATTGTAATAATATTAAACAATATTACAGTTTTTACTGCATTTTTGCAGTGAGCCTCAGTGAGCATAAGAGACTAAAAACATGAAAAAATGTATCGACCCCAAACTTTTGAACGGTCGTGTATATATTTTTTATATATATTTTCAGGTGCCACATTAAATATGCGTCCCACCCCTGTATCTCTGGATGAGATGGAGTGGCATCAGACTCCGCCCCCCATAAGCTCTGCCCCTGGAAGCTTCCGTTTGCGCAGAGGCAGTCGATTCACCTGGAGGAAGGAATGTCTCGCTGTGATGGAGAGGTGAGACGGAGATAACGCCCCTTCTGAAAAAAACGAAATGTCTGAAACTCCTTGTCAGTGTTACATCTCAATAATATATTTTAAATCAGGAATAAAATTTTCTCATAAAATGTGCTTCTTTAGCTCAAATCATGCCAGAAGCACGCTAGTCCTGCTAACTGTACGGTGTTTACGCTTTGTTCTCTCCTCAGCTATTTCAGTGATAATCAATATCCAGATGAAGCCAAACGAGAGGAGATCGCCAACGCCTGCAACGCTGTTATTCAGAAACCAGGTAGAAATGCTGGTGTGTCTGAATCTACACAGTGAGATTTATCTATTGCACTTCAAATGACATATCGCATTTGCATTTTAGCAGTCGTCTTTGACCTTTCAATCTTGTTTTTCCTGGCTAGGAAAGAAGTTGTCTGACTTGGAAAGAGTCACATCATTGAAAGTCTACAATTGGTTTGCCAACCGACGCAAAGAGATCAAGAGGAGGGCCAATATTGGTACCATATTTTAGTTGATTTATGTTATTTTAGTATCATTGAGATACTATTGTAGTTTTTGGTAATATTTTTAAGCTGTTTTTATTTTTGTATTTTCTGTTTTAATTTGTATTTTCTTTGAAAACATATTTTAATATGTTAATATTAAACACTTTTTCCATTTTAATTTTATAGTTAATTTTTTTTTTTTTTTAGCAACAAAAAAAAAAAAGTTATTTTAAATTTTATAAACTGTATATTTTATTTCAGTTTTATGGTTTTAGTTTGAGTTAATTTTAATACCCCTGATTTATATATAGTAATGACTTTGTTTTGATGAAGAAACATGTTCAAATCAGTCAGGATTTTACTGGTTCGGTTACTAGTAGTAAATCGTTAGCTATTTTTCGTTTGTTGTGGTAGTGGTTTTTAAAGAGTTTCAGATGTTTCATGACAGGGTCTTTTTTCCAAGAAGCCACAATCTTGGAGAGTCACGGGATCGATGTGCAGAGTCCTGGAGGACACTCCAACAGTGACGACGTCGATGCTAACGACTACAACGAGCAGGTGGGCAGGTGAATCAAACGACTCATTCGAACTAAAGGATCCGTTGTCTTATTTTTTAGATCTGCTGAACATGGGATGTTTGTTTAACACTACTGCTAGAGCTGATCTTAGTGATTTCATTACAGGGTTGTGATGTTTCCTATTTTGAAAAGAGAGGCATGAACCGACCTTTTGGTTACTACCGTCTGGAGCCCACCTCACCAACACAGGTATCACATGACATCACTGCCTGTTTAGCTCCGCCCACCGATCCATGCATGTAGAGTAAATAACGAGAGGCAAATGCAGGTCTATGCAGAAACCAAACGATAAAGATGCTCACAAGTTAACAAGACGTTGTTCAGAGCCAAGCTGTGGAAAAACTCAGCCTTTGCATCGCCTTCCTTCTGATCTAAAAGACGATGTTGTGCTGAATATATTGTATCTGACAGTAATGTCGCACCACATAAGTGTGAGGAACTGTTTTTATTACGTGCTCACTATTTGTCTGTTATTGCAGATCGTTTGATGTGTACTGAGTATTTATGCATTTTTAACCTAAATCACAGCAGCGTCCATCTATGAAGGCTGTAGCTGTCAAACATACACCGAGTCTACAATCCGTCACATCTATTCAAACAGAGCATTCTGATGAGGGGGTCCAAACAGGACAGAAAATAGCCTATTACTTCTCAATGATGATGTTTTTTTTTATGTAAAAATCTTAACATTATAAGTGGACCTCTGAGAACAGTACAAAATAAAGTAAAAAAAAGGCAGTTCATGACCCCATTTTGTGACTTGATATCAAATGTTTCACTGACATACACGTCTCTTTAAGGATGATGCTGGCAATCACGCAGACCACCAGGACCCCATCTCTCTTGCCGTGGAGATGGCAGCTGTCAATCACAGCATCCTCGCCCTGTCCCGCCCGGGAGGCGTGGCCAGTGAAATCAAAACAGAGTCACTGGATGATGACTGAGGAAGACCGTGGGACGAAGAGGATCAATGAGTGCGTGTGTAGATGTCTCCAGACGTGTTTATGGAGCAATGACCAAATCAATGCTCTGTCTCAAGCTTTTAGAATCTAATATCGCCTGCTATCGACACTCCTGTTGAACCACTTATCAAGCCCAGAGTCAATGACACACACTCTCGACAGGAACTGACAAGTGTGAGGTCGTTCCACGATGTTCGGCCATCACCTACAGCTCTTATTTAAGCCTCCCGAACCCTGGCTGACCCAAACCCCGTACCTCATTCCAGTTCCAGTACCTTGTATAATGTTTCGTGTGCTTCCTGTCTGTGTGCTCCAGTGACCCTCATTCCTTCATTCTCACAGATAAGCTAAAGGCAGATAGTTTAAGAGAGAGGTGAGTCTGATTTCTGCTTTGAATCCATGATCTTCCTCCATTCCCGCTACAGATGCTCTCAGTTAACAGGTTTAATGTCTCTACTTTACTTTTGTACGGTATTTCATCAAACAGCAATTGGGTGAATCTCATGAAAACTGTCAAAAATGTGTCTCGACACAAAATGAAAGGGAAATAAATAAACATATTTTGCATAAAATAAAAAAAATAAAAATTTAAGCACATTTTCCTAAAAAAATGCTGATAATAAAATATTTACATTGTAAAGCATTTGGCATACCGTATGCTGACTTGAAAAATAATAATTAAAAAAGGTAAACTTTTTTTTTTTTTTTTTTGAGGGAAAATGTGCGTAATTGGCATGATGCCATGAAAAATATCTTCAAAATGCAAAATATAATTTCTTATTACTTTCCTTTTGGTTTGCGGGAGACATTAAACCAGGATATTTATATATATTTTTTTTAGATTCATCCAATTGCATTACATTGTACTTTGATTTGAATTATGTTCAAAAGGGGCAGGGGGAGGGGTGAAATTAATTGTAGTGAAACTTGAAAGATATGGTTACATAACCGCCAAAGCGCAAGTCTCCTGGACTCTAAATGAACCTGCAAAGAGAGACTTCAGTGGGCAGACCGCTAGCTTTCTTAATTTTAAACCGTTAAGTGTCCAGCATTACCCAAAGTCAATATGCATTAAAGCGCTATTCTTATGTTTGTATTTATTTAGCTTTTACGTTTTTATTTACGTGCAAAGATTTCACGCAAAGACCGAAGCATCTGCTCTCATGATGTTTAGAACGAAATACGTCAATGTGAAATACTGGCTCAAGTTGACAGCAGTCAGAATTATAACATGTGCGAACTCCCAAGAACTTTTATTAATATTGTGAAATGACATCAGAATTCCACAGTGTTAATCGTTCACGAGAGACTGACTGATAAATGTTTGTTCTGCTGCCACACAGCTCTGAGAGTCTAACTCTCATCTAACATAAGCTTGATTCCAAATTGTAGCTTATTTTATTCAAAAAGGTTCTAAAATAACTATTTACTCGCTGGGCTTCATTCATTGAAACGAGCAGAACGACTCATTCGTAGAGCCGTTCTTACATAAATGATCACAAACTCAATGCAACACTTGCATAAAGCGACTAATGACATAAGAATGGTTTTACAAACAGCTAACAGAAACTGCTTCTGTCCATGTCATGAATGAAGCCTAGTTTTTTTTATTTTTATGTATCCTTCCTCGATTCTTCCTGTGTACAATTGATATTTATAAAATGACAATTTTTGCTTAATAATAATTCAAGATTCTTTTTTTATTTGATTGTTTTACACCGTTTTTATGTTCAGAGCAGTCTCCTGAAGCGTGTCTGATTCAGATCATGCACCCCCTTCACTCAAGAAACACTACTTTATTTGCCACATTTTTTTGTAATATAAGTTTGTTACAGGTCGTTTTCTAATGCTGTAATGTTCAAATGTGCTTTTACAGTTGTATTTCAAACTAAGGAAACGACTTGTCCACGTCTGTGTCACTAGAGCCTCTTTGTACACATGACAGAATGTGCCAAACTGCAGTATGACGTCAAGTATTGACATTTACATGATCTCACAGTGACATACAGATACTACGAATGACTCGTTCTGTTGCCTCAAGTGTTTTAATCCAGAGCAACGAACGCTAACCCCGCTGGTTTAAATGGGGTGCTTTCCATTTAGTTTTCATATGTCTATAAACAAAAAAATCTATAGGCCTATAAAAGCAACTGTATAAATAAACAGAAGACAGTAACTATGAATTTAAAGATTGTTTGAATCAAATAAGTCTATGATTTCAAAGCATTCTGTTGTGAATCATCTGTATCTCCCATTTAAGAATTTAGTGCCTTTTTTGGACAGTAGACTGTTCTGTAAGTATACTATAGTATATATGAACTTTTTGTACAGTTTCTTTGTTTAAAATGACTTTTTTTAAAACTTGTGTTTATTTTAGTACTTTATCTTCTGGAAAATAAAGGTATATTGATGATCAGCCGTGTGATTTTATTCTTCCATTACTGCGTTTTAAAGAGTTTGAAGATGGAATATAAGATCTTCTACGATTTCATGCAGATGTTTAAAGGCAAGATAATAAAATAATAAAGTTTATTACTCTCACCATTGCAATATAAAATCTTCAACATAATTTTTTGTCATTACTTTGATGTGCAAAATAAATAACAATTTGATCATAAATTACTCTGTTCAAGAAGAAGAAAAACAATAATTCAAAGGTACCAAACCAAGAGAAAATACAGAACCAACTCCCCATAATAACACTAAAAACAATCATTTATGAATAAAACTGTCTGGAGCTTTTTATCTCCACAAGTAAATCCCATCTAGCCTTCCTACTGTATATAAAATCATGAAATGAATCCATCAGTGTCCTGATTTTTCTAGGGAACAACCACATGGACATACTCCCTGACATTGGGTTCAGATAAGCGGGGCACTTTATGATATTAAAAACATAAAAAAAATAATAATAATACCAAAAATACTGCTTACCGAGGCTGAAAATACACCTCTAACATGGGCTTTTCGAACACTAGGCACTATGTAGTGTAGACATGCGTAAATCAGGTGGCAGTTACATCCCTGCAAGTATCAGTGTAGTGTTTCAGTGCCATACCAATACTGTCCTCCGTACACGTCCATCAACAATGATGCATTTTCCTCAGCTAACCCAAGACTTCCTGTTTTCACCCTTGCGTGCTCCAGCTTCTCCTTTGGCCATCGCTGTAAGGGCTGCCAGGTTGGGACTAGATCCCGAGAGGTTCTGATTGCGTTTCTGCCTCAACCGTTTAGCGGTACCCGTCGCTTTTACAACTCGATTTGGTCTCACAAGAACACCGTAACCAGGGTTGCAGTGGAAGTAATGGCGACCGCCGACCGAACCATCGTTTTTACCTGGACATGAAGAAAAGTATAATTATTTGGTGCATACAAGAGAAGAACATTTGCTAATTAATGGTCCAATGATCATGCAATTAGACATCATTTCTAATAATTGGAACAGTTGGTTAGTGAAGTTTATGCAAGTGTAAATTTCGCATTTTGATTCATACACAACCACAAGTCCAAACCATCGTTTTTATCTAGAAATGAATACGAACCATTGCAAATCAATAGTCCATTGATCATACGATTAGACTTAATTTCTAATAACTAGAACAGTCGGTTAGTGGACCGCTGTGAAGTCTATGCAAGCATAAATTTTGTAAAAAGGCGCTAGTGAGCACCATTTTGAATCATACGAAATTTCAAGTCCACAACACGTAATACCTGGGACCAGAGCTGCATTTCCCAAAAGCATCACAAGCCTAAGCAGATTGTAGAAGCCATTAGCTGCGTTTCCATTACCCTTCAGAATGCGCAAATTGAAATTGCGAATTGAAAATACGTCCAATGGAAACATGTAAATTTCACAAAAACTTGCATATATCGCAAAAAAGTTTTTACGCTCACATGAGGTGGTTTTTCCGGCAATTTGAAAAAGGAATATTTCATAAAACTGTAAACAGTTTTTTTTCGCATTTACAGGTCACCTGGCATATGTTAAAATCATATGATCATTCTTTAATATACTATTAACCTCCAAGAACTTCATACGTGGCCGCTCTCAAGTATAAGGAGCTTTCCTTGCCATTAATGCTTGGATAACCCCTTATTTACACTGCACACATCTGCCGCGCATTACGGCTCCGACACGGCCACTGGAGCTTATTGTGGCCACTCTACTCAATGCTTGTGTTTATACCAGCCACGCCACGGCACATTTCAGAAACGTCCCAGAAATGGCTCTCCGCGCTGCTTCTCTAAAGATAGACGCTTACATCTCCTTTGATTAAAAATAATGGCTAGTGTGGTGGCTGCGATATATGTAAACCTACCAACATCCGTCGCCATGACTTATCATGAGAGGGAAAAAGTATGTTTTAGTTGCATAACATCGACATTTAGAAAATATCGCAAAAGTTTTGCGCACATCTGTAATAGAAACGCAGCTATTGGCACCAATGATGCTTTTGGAAAACGCAGCCCTGGCAAGTACTGCAAGGAGGTGGTATTGTACACACTATTCTCTAGATCTACTCAAGTTATGCATGCAAATGCTCCTTACAAACAATATTTGCAAATCCATTGTCCAGGAAACACTGGTCAAGGGGTTGCAAGTCCTTTCCAATGACTGGAATCGGATATGCATGCCGGTAGTGTTGCAGACTCTATTGACATATTGATCTACTGAAGTTAAAGAGCATTACCAACCTGCTGGAACATCAAGTTCCACTCCAACCCAAACGCCCTTTGCAAAGTCAGTTGGTCCAACGTAACGGACTGTTCCAGTTTTATTGGTGCCCACAGTGACGTATTCCCCCTCCTTCAGCCAGTCGGGAGTCTCAAGGCTTTCCTCTGAATCAGAAAGGATCTCCAGTCTTTCTTGAGACTCGCTCAGTGCAGATGAAAAGTTATTGTGTTTAGTTTTACCCTCTTCCTCTTCTTCAGGCAGGATCCCTTTGAAAGACTTTAGGCCGGAGGTCTTGACTCTGTGGATTTGGAAAGGGTTGGAGGTGGGAGGAGTGGGTTTGACGTTTTGTTCAGGTCTTGATTGCTGGGCAGGCGCTGATGGCTTAGCTGTCTTCACCGGTACTGATGGATCAGATGCTTTTGAGGCAACTGGTGGTGCTAATGGCGTAGATGGTACTGATGCGGCTGAACAAGATGAAGAGACGCTGGCTTCAGAGGTTTCTTGAGGTAAGGAATCAGAAACACTGAGGATTTTTTGAGGAGACGCATCTAGAGGAGACACTTGACCATGTTCTTCTGATGTCTGGGATTCTGTAGGTGCCCGTTCTCCAAGTTCTAGGTCAGCTGGTTCAAGTTTTGACTGATGCTCCCGGGACGTGTTGCTTATTGGCACAAACTCTGTTTTTGGTTCAGTCTTTTTGGAAGTAGAGTCTATTTTGGCCTCTGTGCTGTTGAGGAGAGGAGGATCAACATTCGAGACCACACACTCGGAGAGAGTCATTATGGAGACACTTGTGGAGATGTATCCACTTGAGACATCGCTGATGGAGCTGTTTGTTGAATCACCAACTGGACTTTGCTTGGGGTCTTCTACCTCTACAGGAGCAGGAGGTGAAACCTCCTTAATCTCTGATGGAACAGTAGGAGCTAGAGACTCTTTGAGTCCTTGAGAAACAGAAAGAGGCAGAACCTCTCTGACCTCTGCAGAAACAGATGGAGACAGAACTTCCTCAGCCTCTGGAGAAACAGATGAAGGTAGAACCTCCTCAACCTCTGAAGAAAGATTAGGAGCTGAAACTTCCTCAACTACTGGAGGAACAGATGGAGGTAGAACCTCCTCAGCCTCTGGAGAAACAGATGAAGGTAGAACCTCCTCAACCTCTGAAGAAAGATTAGGAGCTGAAACTTCCTCAACTACTGGAGGAACAGATGGAGGTAGAACCTCCTCAGCCTCTGGAGAAACAGATGAAGGTAGAACCTCCTCAACCTCTGAAGAAAGATTAGGAGCTGAAACTTCCTCAACTACTGGAGGAACAGATGGAGGTAGAACCTCCTCAGCCTCTGGAGAAACAGATGAAGGTAGAACCTCCTCAACCTCTGAAGAAAGATTAGGAGCTGAAACTTCCTCAACTACTGGAGGAACAGATGGAGGTAGAACCTCCTCAGCCTCTGGAGAAACAGATGAAGGTAGAACCTCCTCAACCTCTGAAGAAAGATTAGGAGCTGAAACTTCCTCAACTACTGGAGGAACAGATGGAGGTAGAACCTCCTCAGCCTCTGGAGAAACAGATGAAGGTAGAACCTCCTCAATTTCTGAAGAAAGATTAGGAGCTGGAACTTCCTCAGCTACTGGAGGAACAGATGGAGGTAGAACCTTGTCAGCCTCTGAAGGAAAATTAGGAGGTGGAACCTCAACCTCTGGAGAAAGATTAGAAGGTAGAACTTCCTCAACCACTGGAGGAACAGAAAGAGGTGGAACTTCAACTTCTTGAGGACGTAGAATCTCCTCAATATTCTCAGAAATTGGAGTTTCCATAGCATGGCTCTGAGGAGATCATAGAGATCAAGCTAATTAATAATATACGCAGTAATAAAAGCAACTTTTAAGTTTCCCACTTTACCACATCACCAGATACTGCTCACCATACTAATAAGGAGCTGCCTAGAATACATGTAGACTTACTATCTGGATGTCAGACGTGGTTTCTGAGGATATGGTGGATGCTTCAGTGGTCTCTACTTTATCAGGAATAAATGGAAATATGGGCACAAAGGAAGCAGATTCTGATTGGCTGTCTTGAGCAGTTTCTTTTGATGGACCCTGTGGAGTCTTCAAAATAAAATGGGTTTCACTTTATTTTACTGTACGTGTATTTTACAGTACCATTCTGGGTAGTATAAGATAACCACATGGGTTAAAGAAAGGTTAAGGGGTAGGTTAAGGGTTAGTTCCTAGTTATTACCCAGTTATTGTAATTGCTATAGTAAGTACATAGTACGTACACGTGAAACAGTACTGTAAAATAAATTGCTACCATAAAATGCATCCAAAATGTTTTCAGCTACACAAGTTTAAACAAATTGTTTTATATAAATATACAATTATTATTACTATTAAAAAAAAACAAACAATTATCATACCAAACAAATATAAATTTTATTTTTCAGGTTCTAACTGAACAGACTTACCAGTTCATAGCTGTTGATGTCTTCAAGACTGGCAGACTGCACAATAATACGTGGCACATTCTAGGTGAAATTAAAGGGGAAAAATATTATCAAGTGTTTTACCAGGAATACCTGGTAAAACCAAAAATACCGCATTTTGCAATACAACTTGATGAATGTTATTTTACTGGTTTAGTAATTCTATATTTAATTTTTGATTATTATTACTTATAAAAAGCAACATCATTTAAATACAAATGAAACAACCCTGAACTCAAAATGTATAAATTAACATTTTTTCAGGACATTGTATGGTAATCACAGCTTCTAAATCTAGAAATGTTTCATAAACTAAGAGCCAAAGCAGGTGTTGCTACCTGCTCAAAGACAGCAGGAGGAGGCGTCTCTTTCTTCTCCTCTTTCTTGGATAACAGAGTCTTGAACATCTTGGGTACTGGAGACACTAGAGCTTTCACTGGGGAGAAATAAGATGCAGCAAATCCTGAGAGACCTGCAGAAACACGGGTTTGAGGAGCAGCAGAAGAGAGAAAGATGGAAGGACAGAAGAAAAGCAGAGGAGAAATGAGCAGAGAAGCCACGTGAGTATAAAGGGGAAAAATATTATCAAGTGTTTTACCAGGAATACCTGGTTTTTTGCATTTTGCAATACAACTTGATGAATGTTATTTTACTGGTTTAGTAATTCTATATTTAATTTTTGATTATTATTACTTATAAAAAGCAACATCATTTAAATACAAATGAAACAACCCTGAACTCAAAATGTATAAATTAACATTTTTTCAGGACATTGTATGGTAATCACAGCTTCTAAATCTAGAAATGTTTCATAAACTAAGAGCCAAAGCAGGTGTTGCTACCTGCTCAAAGACAGCAGGAGGAGGCGTCTCTTTCTTCTCCTCTTTCTTGGATAACAGAGTCTTGAACATCTTGGGTACTGGAGACACTAGAGCTTTCACTGGGGAGAAATAAGATGCAGCAAATCCTGAGAGACCTGCAGAAACACGGGTTTGAGGAGCAGCAGAAGAGAGAAAGATGGAAGGACAGAAGAAAAGCAGAGGAGAAATGAGCAGAGAAGCCACGTGAGTAAAAAAAAATGTGCAAAGCATGAATAAAGCAAAAACAGAACTACATAAGCAGATCAGCACCTTCAGTTAAAGCACAGTGGCCAAATGAAGCGCAAACCCTTTTTACTGAACCGTTTTACTTAATAGCATTTTGATGACATGCACCAAACAACTGCTGCAAACACAAACCTTTAATAAGCGCCATGCAGTGCTGGTTAATGCACTTGTACATGTACTAGTCGTCAGTAACAACTTTCAACAACTTATCTGAAGTTATCTGAAGTAAAGTGCCGCTTGCTGACAAGGTGCTAGAGAGCTTAGGCTGGTTGCTAGGGTGTTGCTAAGGTGTTCTGAGTATTTTAATTATGTTACTTTTCAATTTCAGTGGTATTATGAGTGGTTGCTGGGGTGTTGCAAAGGTGTTCTAAGTGTTTTTATGTTGTAAGCAGTTGCTGTGGTATTATGAGTGGTTGCTAGGGTGTTGCTAAGGTATTCAGAGAGACTATCATATTTGTATGCAGTTGCTATGGCATGATGAGTGGTTTCTAGGGCATTGTTCTCAATGCTGTTATGTTGCTATGGTATTCTGGATGGTTGCTAAGGTGTTGCTAAGATGTTTTGTGTGCTTTAATCATGTTGCTATAGTGTTCTGTATGGTTGCGAGGGTGTTGCTAAGGTGTTTTGAGTATTTTTATCATGTTGCTATAATGAGTGTTCTGTATGGTTGCTAAGGTGTTGCTAAGTTGTTATCAGTGCTTTTAACATGTTGCTATAGTGTTCTGTATGGTTGCTAAGATGTTGCTAAATTGTTCTGTGTGCTTTTATCATGTTGCTATATTGTTCTGTATGGTTGCTAAGGTGTTGCGAAGTTGTTCCAAGTGCTTGATCATGTGTTCTGTATGGTTGCAAAGGTGTTCTTGCTGTTTTTGCTGGTTTGTTGCTGTTGGCATGTAAGACAGCCAAACTCTAGAGTAAAGTCAAACAGGTAATGCAAGCTCTGGCTCACCTGTGAAGGGAAACGTGGACAGCAGGAGAGGATGAGGACAGTTACCTGGCTCCGAGTTTTGATTTTGTACTGACGCTGAGTGAGATGGACTCTTTGTGGCTGATGTTAGCATAGAAATCTCCTGCCGACTGTCCCAACCACTCTACAGAATGTCAAAGCACGGACATAAACCATCAGTAAACAAGCTGAACATCTGGATGGACAGTAAATAAGTAATAAAATGAACCTGAAAATGAAACAAAGACGCAAATACTGTACAAATTCAGGTATCCTGAATGTTACTGAGTGAAGGATTGTATCACAGTAATAAATCACTGCTTGCTATTAGTAGTTTCCCAAAACAGTGGCATACTAAGTATGTACTGAACTGTCACACAAACCAAACTATTGGAAATCTGAACTGCTATGCCACTATTTAAGGTGCTTTTTCTTACTTTATTGTCTTCTGAGTCTTGGCTGCTGGACAGATCTTTCCTACTGCCAGAGAGCTGAAAAATAAACAGCTTATATTTCATTTCTGGTTTAATTTTAAGCTGATTTAGATGATTTTTTCTCAGAGATGTTGTTCATGTCTTACCCGGTGTACATTGGGTGAACTGAGGCAGCGTTTGGGAATCTTTCCTTTATCTGTCAGATGTTCCCTCACAGAAACCTCCTGAATTCACAAAAAAATACAAAGATGACACATGTACGTGTATATAGCAAAAAACAAAGCATTTATATTCTTATTATTTGGCATATATAAAGTAGATACAGGAGATCATGAAGTATGTCAGACCTGTCTGAGACGGTCCAGCGTGAGGATGTTGTCCACCGCTAACACACTCTGCAGGTATTTCTCGATGGCAGCTTCACTTTCCGCTCCTGGGTTGTCGGTGCTGGCAGCCAGTCGGGCGAGCATCTCTCTGTCCTCAAATCTCTGAATGTCCTGTCAAACAAATGCACACACCGGTTTCTGTTACCTGCTTCTCATAGACTTACTGTATGTACAGTGCCATTCAAAATTTAGGTAAATCAGTACTTTTATTCAGCAAGGATGCATTTGATTTATCTAAAGTGACAGTAAAGACATTTATAATGTTACAAAAGATTTCTATTTCAAACAATTGTTGTTTTTGAACGTTCTACTCATCAAAGAACCAACATTGGTAATAATCAGAAATGTTTCTTGTGTAGCATATTAGAATGATTTCTGAAGGATCATGTGATGCTGAAGACTGGAGTAATGATGCTGAAAATTCAGCTTTGCATCACAGGAATAAATTACATTTTAAGATATATTCAAATAGAAAGCAATTATTTTAAATTGTAATAATATTTCACAATATTACTCTTTTTTATCACATTTTTTATCAAATAAATGCAGTCCTGGTGTGCATAAGAGACTTCTTTCAAACCCCAAACTTCTGAACACTAGTGTATAGTATCCAAATTCACATTGCAACTCATTTGCAACTCAAGAACTGCATGCCTAAACAAGAATAGATCATGTTGCTCTTCATGTACCCCTGGGATATTTGAGACGATCTCAAATGTGACTCCACAGCTGTGAACTGAGCTGCGGTGAGACATTCTCCTCAGCAGACTTTGAGCAAAACCCTGCAGGAAGAGATCCGATCAATAAAAGACCACTCAATAAAAAAAACACAAAAGTAACTTCATCAGTCACACCTGTCGTCCGGTGAGGTTCACGCAGATGCGCTTGCGTAGCACCAGCTGCATTTGTGCGGGATGACTGAGCAGAACGATGGTGCGGATGCTGAGGTAAATCCTCTGATCTGGCCCCGTCACTCGATTCAGCTCAGGGCTGTCATGAACGGTGCAGTCCCATGATGCCTCTGCCTTCACCTGTGGGAAGAGAGACAACTTCATGTAATGTGGAATAACCTGGTGCAGTTATCTTTTTTTACCGATAGCAAAATACTGTCTCCTCACCTCATTGTCATAGTGTTTGACTATCTGTAAGTCCATGAAATCATCTTTATCTTCTCTGTCGAGTGCAGCATCCAGACCTCCAGCTAGAGGAGCGGACAGATGATCATGGAAATCATCAGCTGTAGACAGACAGAAGAGAGAAATGTTGATCAGAAATAAGTCATACGACAGGGATTCCCCCCCCAAATTTTTTTTGTCAGCTTAACCAAATGTAAGATATTTATTCCCACTAAAATTTGAAGTTAATATTTCAATAATTTAGCAACACAAATATTTCTTTAAAAAAAAAAAAAAAAAAAAGTTGTTTTGAAGTTAATATTTCAATAATTTAGCAACACAAATATTTCTTTAAAAAAAAAAAAAAAAAAAAGCTGTTTTATTTGGATTGTTTTTATTTTATGTATGTATTTTATATACTGTATATTAGATTGTGTTATCAATAAATCAGCTTCATCTTAATAAAGATGAAATAAAATAAAATACAAATACATGAAAAACAAAATAAACTAAAATTAGAAATGTTTCCTTAGCAACTAACTGAAATAAAATTTCTAACTGAAAATGCCAAAAAGCACATAATAAAATTATGAAAACTTAAATAAAAAAGACAAGTAAAAAGACAAAAATAAAAGTCAATTTATATTAATAAAAATTAAATACTATAAAATACTAAAATAACTCTGCATAACATGCATTTAAACATATTATTTAGGTGTTTTATTTTGATTGTTTTTATTTTAAAATGTTTTAAATTTGCATTTATTATTAGCTTTTTTTTATTGGCAATAAAGACAGTTAAATTTAATTAAAATTGACAATTTTAAGTGATATTTCTGTTCATGTTCCAAATCATTCACTCATGAGGTCTATTTCAGTTATGATGCTCCCTTAGTAGGCAGCTGCCTATGTAGGAAGTAAACATCAAGGCAGCGCACCAGGATTTGGAACACGGTAAATATTTACCGCTGAGGTCCAGGAAGATGACTGGGATGTGGGTCTCCATTCCTGGCACAGGAACCCTGCAGGAACAGGAGCCAGACAGTGAAAATAAGGTTCATGTGAAGAATTCACTAAACTGAATTAACCAAAGAGGACAAAAACAAACA
Organism: Sinocyclocheilus anshuiensis; assembly: GCF_001515605.1. Lineage (NCBI taxonomy): Eukaryota > Metazoa > Chordata > Actinopteri > Cypriniformes > Cyprinidae > Sinocyclocheilus > Sinocyclocheilus anshuiensis. Next base: position 544,018 of record NW_015554094.1, read on the forward strand.
GATTGTGGGATTTAGGAGTTGGTTATGGTTAGATAAGGCTAGTTCTATGATTGTTTGAGAGGAACGACATATATCGTCACATACCACTCCGCCGGGGCTCCTGGGATACCACTGCCAGCAGAGGGCACCAGCACAGCGTTTCTCTCCTCTGTCAGCGTCAGACGACACTCCAGCAGCTGCGACTCGCTCTCCACATCCTCTTCTGACTTATCTGTATGTGCCATTACGTCAAACACTTTTCTCACTTTCACCAATGTCAGTCTATTCCACTGAAAAACACATTTGATTTTTTCATCAGCCCATAATGCAGTTCATCTAAATCTCATCTTACCTTGCTTGCTGACGAGTTTCTGGAGACGTTGGTCCAGATATTCCTGTCGTTCAGTCAGAGCCGTGAGCCACCGGGCCCTCAGTTTCTCCAGATCAACCTCCTACAGGTACAAACATGCAGAAGCTCTTTCATATTTTTGTAGAAACCATGATACATTTTTTCCAAGATTCTTTGATGCACAGAAAGTAAAAAAAAAAACAAAAAAAAAAAAAAAAGCATTTATTTAAGTAATAACCATGAGGAGCTTGTCTATAAAAAATCAGAACAGATAAAACAAGTTTGTGTAGCTGTTTCTTTAATGCTGGCAATTCTTTGATGCACAGAAAGTAAAAAAAAAACAAACAAAAAAAAAAACAGCATTTATTTGAAATCGAAATCTTTCTATAAATAACATTATACTTGTCTTTACTGTCACTTTTAATTAAATTAATGCATAATGAACAATAGTGTATATAAATACAATCATTCAGAATGGGTTAATTAACATATGACCATCCACATTTACATTTTTATATCTCAATGTCTACTCAATATTCAGCAACTTGTCCCGCCCTGATGAATGATAGTGACAACTATAGACATATCATAAACATTGTTTACATATTTAAAAAGGCTGAAAAGTCATTACCTGATAACTGTCCACATCTTTATCTCCCACCTTCAGAAATAACAAGAAAACTTTGGAGTTAAGACCTGTGTGTCTGCTAACACCAATTCTCACCAATAAACACACTCACCAGTCTCATTCACTACTATTGTGTACAAGTGTTGTCATGTGTGCAATCAGCAGGCGTTCAAACATGTACATTTTACCCTCATTCTGATGTTGATCAATCCATTATTCTAAATATAGAAGCATGTGCCAGCAGTTAATAATTAGCATAAGATACACCCAAACATCTCCATATAAGGACTTTCCACGCTTTCTCTCCTGTACAGACATTCCCTCATTCACACAGAGGATGCATGCATTAAAATCCACACACAGTGAAATCTTTTGAGTAAATCCAGTGAAATTAATATGTAGAACTGATCAGTTGGGTTACATTTTAAATATTAAACTATTAGGTTAAATTATAAAATAAGACTTATTGTAGGGTCACTTACTATCACTTCATTTTGAATTTAAAAGCTATAGAAGTCATTCTAGCTTAATGCTAGGGGTGGGTGATATGACCAAAATCTTATATCACGATACGAGTCATTTTATTTCATGGTAACGATATACATCACAATATAGTTATTTTTGCTTTAAATAAGGTCTTTATCAAAATTTTTGATACCATAGAAATTTCATAATTTTTGTCACCAGTGTCAATATCACAAAAACTAATACAAGCCTAAATTAAAAAAATAAATAAACTCAAGCTCACTGAAGACATGTAAACAGTCAGCGATTAAAAACAGAACAATGAAAAAAACTACAGTAGAACAAATAAATAAGAAATGCTACATACATTGTATAAAGTAATCAAATGAATAAAAACACTGCATATTCTTCACTGTGTAAATTAAATATATATTTCTTCTTATTAAAGTAACAAAAGTGATTTAGTCAAGAGCAGTGAGAGATTTTCTCTCTTTTGTTGTTTGTTTAACATGAAGGTCAGACACTGCTGTTGCTTTAAGAGCTGCCCGGATCCAATATACTGTTACACGTGTTTTCTTTCTCAGCTGTTTGCTTTCACTTTAGACCTAAATTACTGTGTTTACGAGGATACTTGCAAATACGGGCATTCTGACACTTACAAGTGTGTGTATTTAACCGTTAAAGGCTTATAAAGTGGCAAAATACTCCTGTGCTCTATGAGCATCATCTGTCTCTCTGATAGCGCGCATATAGCGAACGAGTTCTCTTTCTCTGCTGATTGCGTTTCAATGGCTTAAAATCACTTGTTTTTAAACCGCAATGCTTAAAAACACATGCAAACGAAGTTTTCGCAACCACATAGCACAGCAACGTCATGTGAGCATGTAACCGAGGCGATTATCCATAATCTCTACCGGCTGACAAATCTCTACCGGTTAATCATGTCTACTAGTACATAACCCCCCCTACTTAATGCATTCAATGTTTTTGAGGTTACCTGTGATTTTAGTGTACATCTGGTTGTACAGAACAGATCATTTTCGTTACCATATTAAATATTAAACTATTAAATCATAAAATCAGATTTATCGTAGGGTCACATAGTGTCACTCCATTTTAAATTCAAAAAATAAAATGTATAAAAGTCATTTTAGTTTAATGCATTCAATGTTTTTGAGGTTACCTGTGATTTTAGTGTACATCTGGTTGTATAGAACAGATCTTTACCATATTAAATATTAAACTATTAAATTATAAAATCAGATTTATCGTAGGGTCACTTAGTGTCACTCCATTTTAAATTCTAAAAAAAATGTATAAAAGTCATTTTAGTTTAATGCATTCAATGTTTTTTGGGGTTACCTGTGATTTTAGTGTTTGAGTTAGTTCTACATTTTCTTAAAGTTAGCCAACATTTGAATCAACATTTCTGCATGAAATTGTTTAAAACTGTTAATAATTAAAAAATCAAAACAAGGTAAAGATGAGTTTTTCACCCTCTGGGTCTCTGTGCTTTTGCCAGATCGAGTCTGATGGACCTCCACATTGCCGATGGAGATGTTGAGCGCAGACTCAGTGATTAGAGGCATGGTGCCGGAGTCCTGGACCGAACGCACCTCCACCTGAACACGCCTGGACTGACCCTGTCACACAGACACAGAATCAAGTCAGGAACTGCATCGGTAAAATCAGATCTTCTACAGAAGAAAATTTGTCAAAATCAAGTTTTACTATCATTAATGTCCACACAGACCTGTTTAAGCTGAAAGATTCCTCCTGTGCAGACATCCTTAGCTGGCTGAACCTCCACCGGCACAAACTCTCCAGCATCATTCAGCTCCAGGATCTGAACCCAGAGCTCCAGACTGCGGGTCACTTCACTCCACCTGCACGCACACAACACAGAAAAAAGCTTGAGTTAAACCCGAATAACAACCAACAAGTCCTGGCACCCTAGTTGGAGTATTCCTAAACCCAAACTGTTTTGTCAACCAAACGCTTTCCTTTCTGCCATAGGAAAGGACTTCTTTCATTAATTCATAGCCAAAACTTTCTATGAACGAGCATGCATATCCTCAGGTCATTGCTATTCTTGTGTATTGTATTGTATACTGTTTTACGCATGTTTCAAGATAGAACCACTAGTTAATGTAGCCTCACCTATACCATGTTTGGTATCTATGAATTCATATTTTGATGATTTTTGCTGATACCTATGCAACATATCAGTGCTGTAAGGATCTTTAATAGTTTTGCATCAATGCCCAATCCAGTTACATATGCAAAACACCATGTTCGAAGACAAGGAGTCGTAAACTTGTCCTCCGAAAGTTTAAGTTACCATTGGCTCACTGATCTCCTGGAGGTGTGACCTCCACTCCAATTTTTTTTACTTATTAGCTTATTAGTGAAGTATAGCATATTATATACAAGTATAACTATTAATTATGCATCCCAATCATCTGTGTTTAAGGACAGTCTAATAAATGCTGGTGTACCTCTCTCTGAGAGAGCGAGTCTTTGCCTGAATCACCCCCAGGTCCCAGAGAGCCAGATTCCTGCGCGGATTCGCCTGTTTGTGACCATAAACCTCGACAGCCACGGCGCCGTCCATCAGAAACTCCAGAAAGTCTTCAGTCACGGCCACTTCTAGAGTCTACAGATGCAGAAAGAGACGTGTGATGACCGACAGGGTCTGTAACATGGAAGGAAAAACAAGGAGAGAAACAGCCAGTGCAAATGCAATGGAAGGTGTTTTCACCTTGCAGTTGTCAAACACCACCAGACTCTGCGGCTCTCTGCTGCTGGGGGCCGTCAGACCCACTTCCGGGGCGATAAACACGGGCTCCTGCTGCTCCCAGAAATGATACTGACAGAAAACGAAGTTTGAGAGGTGCTGAGGCAATCCAGTCGCCTGCAACACCTTGAGCTGGAAATAATAATAAAAAATCACTCAACTACAGTTCATAAATATTGCATGTTTGTTCGGAGACGTCCTGTTTTATCTGACCATGCAGATGAGTTTGTGTTCTTGCATCTCGCCGTCTGGACTGCTCTCAGAGACCCCCGTCTCACGCTCTTCCAGTTCTCCACTCAGACGCTCGACTTCTACGTGAAGACGACCTGCCACCTGAAAAACGACAATCAGTGCCTTGCACTCTTTAATAAACTATTTAATTCTAATCAATCTATGTGCGCACACCTCCCCCTTCTGGCTGATGATAGGCACTGCGTACTGCAGCTTGATGTCATACAGCAGACAGGACAGAAAGACATTTGCTACACCGATCAGACTGTGATTCTCCTGCTCGTCGAAGAACGGATCGGCACGCTTGAAGTATGAACGCATGGCCTGAGCACAGACAACGAGGATGAGATGAACACCTTTAAGCATACTTCATTTATGATGGTCATGGGGGAAAAAAAGTAAAGAAATATTGACTAATTGTACATTACGTTTCCTTTAAGGGATTCCCAAACTTTTTTGTCAGCCAAATCTTTGGCCTAAAATATTTACTTGAAGTAAATCCCCTTGAGAATTTAAGTAAATATTTTAATAATTTAACTACACATTTACACTTTCACAGTTCTCTGATGTCACATGACATGCAGGTAAAAATATAAATATTTTATGTATATATTTATTGTTGTATATTAATAAAATATTTGTTTTCAAATTAAAATTACTTTAAAATCTATTTTATATTTACATTTTTATTTTCTAAAATATTTTAGAGTTTTAATTTTATTTATTTATTTATAGTTTTTCAGACAAAACACTAGTCGCAAGCCAGAACATACGGACATGAACATTTCACCACCATATATTTCATTTTAGTGTTTTATTTTGATTGTTTTAAAATTCAAATAATTTTAAAACTACCATTATTTACATATTTAATGTTTAGATTGTTATCTCCATTAAAACACAACATAACATTAACCAAAATGGATGGGAAATTATATATATATATATAGTTATTTTAGCAATGTTATGAGTTACATTGCATAGTTGATTTTACAATTTCTTTTATAATAAAATGTATACTTTCAGCTTTCATACCCTCAATTGAGAGACTTAAATATTTGTATTTAAATATAATTTCTATATAATAAAATGCATACTTACAGCCTCATATAAACTGAGAGACTTATATATTTGTACTTAAATATATATTTTTTTATAATAAAATTTATACTTAAAGCCTCATATTAATTAAGAGACTTCTATATTTTTTCCTAAATATAATCATTTTATAATATAATTGATACTTTCAGTTTTTATAGCCTCACATTAATTGAGAGATACATTTGTAATTAAAAATAATGAAAAATAAAATAATGAAGGTAAAAAAATGTATTAAATAATCTAATATTAAAAATAATGACAATATTAAATAATAAAAACAAATAATATTAAAATTACATAATAACAACAATAATAATACATGCTACATTAATAGCTCCAAAATAGCATTGTCACACAGCAGTTAATATTGCTAGAGTAAAAACACAGTAATGTGTACTATGGTAATTCTGATAATGTAGGAAGTTGTCATGTGATTTGACATACAGGATCGTCCTCGTCATAGTCTTTCCACTCCTGGTACAGCTCTCTCATGTCCAGCAGCCGGTTCTCCATCTTCTCCACGGACCAGATCTGCTTCCCTTTGCCCTTCCTCCTCACCTCCACCGCCGGCTCGCTCAGAACCGTGTCCCGCTGCGGTCAGAAAACATCCGTTTTTATTAAAGCGGCATTTTCACCCTAACCCACATTTCAACAAGCTCCTCTATTAGTATATACTGTAATGCTCAAATCACTTCCTCTGAGCCACTTTCAATGTCTGAATTTCTCTGACTGCTCATGTTTATAGAGACTAAACTCACAAAGAACAATTTCTGGCTGATGAAATACATTTTAGAATAAATGATAATAAAAAACAGACTATTGTTTAATGTTTGGGGTTGGTACGATTTTTTTTTAAGTTTCTTCTGCTCACCAAGGCTGCAATAATTTGTCTAAAAAAATACAGTAAAAACAGTAATATTGTGAAATATTATTACAATTTTAAATAACTGTTTTCTATTTGAATATATAGTAAAAAGTAATTTATTTCTGTGATCAAAGCTGAATTTTCAGCATCATGACTCCAGTCTTCAGTGTCGCATGATCTTCAGAAATCATTCTAATATGCTGATTTACTGCTCAAGAAACATTTCTGATTATCATCAATGTTGAAAATAGTTGTCCTTCCAAGTATTTTTGTGAAAAACGTGAGATTTTTTTCAGGATTCTTTGATGAATCTAAAATTCAGAAGAACAGCATTTATTTTAAATACAATTTTTGTAACATTATAAATGTCTTCACTGTCACTTTTGATCAATTTAATGCATCCTTGCTGAATACAAGTATTAATTTCTTTCAAAAAGTTCTTTTGAACAGTAGTTTATATATTATCCCTGATTTTTCCAGATCTTCCATGACTATGTGAACCATGATGAATAGTATGCCAATTTAATGAATATTTTATTGAACATTTAATCAAATATCGCTAGGTTTTCGAGTAAGTTATACAGACTGTGACAAACATGTCATCCAGTTCAGTTTCCTAAGAACGATTTACGAAGCCTTGCTTGTTGACTGAACCATTTAAATGAACCATTCGTTTTGAACGGTTCACAAATATGACACCACACATCTACAACATTAATGTTAAAAATATAACCGGACAAATACGTCAACAATCAATAACACGCACATGCACACGCACGCACGCACACGCACGCGCGCACACACACACACACACACACACAGAGTGTCTCTCCTGACCTTGCGGTTGGCGTTGAGGTTAGCAGCCGGGATCTGCAGTGTGACTTTATATTCGGTTTTCTTGTTGAGCTCTTCAGCGATGAATCCAGCCTCCTGAACCAGCAGATTGGCCTTCACGATCTGATCTTTGAGCTTACGCAGACTTCGATTCATCAAAACTTCCCTGAAAGCACAGAAACCTGATATTTAGTACACACACACACACACACAACTCAAAACACACTGAGTGCAAGTTTGTGCTGGGCTCTCACCTCTCGTCACTCCACTGGCGCAGTGGGCTCTGAGAGGAGACCAGGCGCTGCTGCTGCGGGTGAGAGCCCTGCGTCTGCAGCTCTGTCGACAGACTTCTGCGCAGCTGCTGCAGCTCCTGCTCGTACATCAGCCGCTGTCGCTCCAGAGCCGAGCGCTTCTCCTCCTCATGCCTGCGCTCCAGAGAGTGAAGCACCGACTGCAGCGGCTCTGAGACACACACATTTCACTCATTAAAAACAAAATGGTCAGAATAAGCATATCCTTTTCTGAACTATATCTGATTTCAAATAGACTGGCTGGTTAATGCTTTGTCTTCCTTTGTGTATTAAGATCCCATCCAGCGCTGTTGTTCTTTATATATTGCTTTTGTTGTTTTGGTTTTTATTTTTATTTATCTATTTAGTTTTTTTTTATACTTTCTCTTCTTGTGCAGTAAAATAATATCTCCTGAACCATGTGCATGCTTTGCATGAAAGAGTTGCATACTAAAAAAATAAGTTGGTCAAAATGCAGATGAAGACACATTTAATTAAAATACTTTAAATATGTTTTATTTATTTATCTAATAAAGCTTTTAGTGTCAAAATATCATGGAAAAACTGTCCATATAAAAAGATGGAAAATATTATTTTTTTAAATATAATTTGATTACTTTTATTTTAGAAATTAATACAAATTACATAACATACACAAACACATATATCGATAAAGATGGAAGTGTTGAGTGTTAAATATATTTAAATGCTGGGGAAACAAAAAAAAAAATTCCATGACAGATGAGAAATATTAGTGGATATTTTTGTTTTCATGGGCCCTCTAAAAAAGTCTTTCTACAATACATTTAAAAAAAATACTAGAATAAAGAAGGGGAAAAAAATATGCCATAAATAATTTCTCATTTTTGTTAAATCTGTTTAAAAGCCTGAATTCACATTTTATGTGATGTTATTCATTTTAATGAAAAAAAAAAAAAAATCATGATATATGAGAAATATTAAATGTTTTGTTTACAAAAAATGTAAATTAAAAAAAAAATCTAAAATCTTTGATAAACATTTTAAGGTACATGTGATGTTATTCAATTAAAGAAATATATTAATGGATATTTTTGTTTACACATGCTCTCTAAAAAGTCTTTCTAGATTAAATTAAAAAAAAGAATAAAAGAAAAAAATTCTAATTTTTGTTATATCCATTTAGAAGCCAGAAAAACTATATGTAATGTTATTTATTACAACAAGACAAAAAGGAATATATTTTTTATTATATATGACAAATATTACTAATTATTTTTGTTTACACATGCTCTCAAAAATAGGTATGGTGATTAAAAATGTAATGCAACTATAACATTACAGAAGAATACTGGTACAACTGCCATTCAATTTAAATGTAGCACCATTCAATTTCACTTGGATCTCAAAGTGTTTTTTTATTAGTTTGTAACACTTAAAGCAGCCCAGAATCACCCTTTAAAAGGGGTTATATTGACAGTAACAGGTTGTCTGTTGTGTGCCGTGCCTCTTACCGTTGTTTCCCAGCGCTTTCATCATGACTTCCGTCTGTGCGGACTCAAAACTGAAGCTGTTGTCACTGGAGGCGTGACTGAGACGGTCTACATCCACATCCAGATGCTCAGGAAGACCGGCCTTCGTCGTACACCCCTCCTCATCCTCAACACCAACACGATACGCGTTCGACACGCTGATCCTGAGAAACACAAAGAGAATAGTACAGTCAGTACGCACTCACACACACACGGCTTTGGGTCAATTTGACACTTTTTTCAGGGGTCGTTTAAGAAGAGGACACATTAAATGGTGTCTTTAAGATTTTAATCTAACTAAACAAATCCATTTTAATGGACATCAAATCGATGAAACACAAATAAACCCAGCACCCGAGTGTAAATGTGTCTCACTGACCTGAAGAAGTGGTTGTTTCCCCAGAGGATTCGATCCCCATGATGCAGCTGGACGGGAGACGAGACCACAGCGCCGTTCACACATGTGCTGCACACAGAGACAGACACTATACGAATCATCACATACACACATATTCTTACATACTATCACTAGCTATAGAGACAGACTAATACATAGTTACGAGTATGTAAAGCCGGACATCAACATTTTGGGTTTAAGCTTTATATAACAGGATTTGTATATAGCAGTTAATATAACTGTCTACTGTATATGCAATATATAGTTTATTCTAAATATTATATACTTTAATTGTTGTATTTGATTATTAGATTAGCAATTTACAATTTATTTACAATACAATTACTTTAAAATAATTATAAAATTTGTTTATTTTAAATATATATATATACACACATATATAAAAATATAATATAATGAATATATAAACATAAATATGAATGGATAAATAAATACCATTAAATCACATTTTCTTTCAATTGTTATGTACTGGTTATTTATGTGCACTAATGGTTTTGCACATAAATGGTGCACCATTAGTGCAGATAACTGATTAATTAGTGCACATAAATAATGCACTGTTCGCGCAAATAGTGAATATAAACTGGGTTAACAGTGCAAAAAGTGCAAAACAAACTGAGTGCATAGTGCGCTATTAGTGTAAATAACTAATTAGTGCAAATAAATAGTGCATTATTAGTGCAAACAGTGCATATAAACTGGGTCAATAGTGCAAATAGTGCACATAAACTGAGTATATAATGCAAATAGCGCACTATTAGTGCAACACAGTGCAAATACATTTTGTTACTAGTGCACATACATAGTGCACTATTAGTGCAAATAAATAAATCATTTAATTTCAGCATAATTTACATTGAGTGTTACTTTAGTATCATTGAGACACTATTATAGTTTTTATTAACATTTAGAATTTTTTTGAATTTAAAATTTAGTTTTTATTTTTATTATTTCATTTAGTTAAGGTTTTTGTAATTTTGTTGCATGCTTTTGTCATTTTCATTAGTTTATAAATAAATTACAAATATAATTTAAGAACATATTAAAAAAAGAAAAATGTAAAAATATCTACACAGTTTTTATACATTTTTATTTCAGTTTTAGTTTGAGATATTTTAATAGTTATTTCAAGTTAAACTAAATGAAAATGTTGCCTTGGCAACTAGATGAAATAATTTCAGAAATAAGCAAAATACATATTTTATATTTGATTTATTTTCAATTCATGTTTATTTTAAAGTTTTAGTAATCCTTTTAGAAATCATTTACTATTTTAGACAGTTTTGTGTAAATTTCACACTGTTTTGCGTGTAATACTCCGCTTGCCTGAATCTGTGTGTGTGTGTGTGTTTGTGTGTGAGATTACCGAGCGTTTCTCTTCGGGGTGAGCGTGATTCCCGTCTCTAGTTTGATGTCTATAACACAATGCTCTGATTGAATTGCCAAACCACACAACTGAATGTCCTGAGAGTCTGCAGAACCCACACGAGTTATGTGTTCCTGCACATAAACACACACGTCAATGAAAATACAACACCTCATCCACACCAAACTTCACCAAAACATGGCACTTTCAAATGAACAAATATTACAGCTGATAGTCAATCAACATGCATGCATATGAATAGTTTTATATAAAATATTCAAGCGGAGACCGTAACACTGATCTGTATTAATCTGTGTCTGTACCTTTAAGTAATAGACGAGCAGCTCGTTGAGAGCGGGGTCTGCGTTCAGGTTGACCAGGAAGCATTTATCATCAATGACTCTGATCCCAGACGACTGCAGAGAAATTCCCAAACTTTCCAGCTGCTTCTGTCGCTCCTGAAGAAGCAAACATACTTCAGTTCAGAGGAATGCCATCCACACTTCTGTGTGTGTTTTGCTGACTGTCCTGAGGGGTTTTATCATTTCTTTAAATGCAGAAGATCCTGACAAAACCCGCATGCGGTGATATGCTGACAATTACAAAAAACAGATCAACAATTACACACTGAAACAGTATTTTCTTGTAAAACGCTCTCCACTCATTTTTGTTTTATTTACAGTAAAACATCTGTACATTTTTGTTTTATTTACATCTTAAAAATTTCATATTTATTTCAATGTGTTACTTTGTAATTATTTGTGAAATTTACTAGCAATTTCTGAGCAAAAAGCAAATCCTACAACATTTACAGTAAAACATCTGTAAATTTTTGTTTTATTTACATCTTCTTAAAAATTTCATATTTATTTCAATGTGTTACTTTGTAATTATTTGTGAAATTTACTAGCAATTTCTGAGCAAAAAGCAAATCCTACAACATTTTTTAATGTACAATTAAACAAACTATACAAAAAAATAACAAATAAATAAAAAAGTAAAAAATGGGCCTGAAAATGTCAAAATATTTTTTGATGGAAAAATAGGGTAAAAATGTGAGACAACTAGTTATTATGCTACTATTGCTATATATGCTACTATATATATATATTTATTAGTGGTTCAACGGATCACAAATCTCACGGTTCGGATCACATTACGGTTTTTGACCCACGGATCGGATCATTTTTCGGATCAGCAAGAAAAGAAAAATATTTCAATTTAACTTGCTTTCCATTTATTACTTAAAGTGAAGTACTTCTTTGATACCACAGCAAATACTACTAGATTAACTAAGAAAGTTTAAACATGATTAAAGAGACAAGAGAACAGCCAGTAAAAATACAAATTACAAGCATAGATAAATACAACAGAATATGTTACAAATAAAATAAGGTTGGTAGTATTCAAATACAGAAATGTAATAATTAGGGAAAATAACACCGCATAGTGTTCACTGTATAAATTAAATATAGATTTTTATCACAGCTGTTTTGTTGTTTGATGATAATTAATGACAGCAGCAGTATTTATAGGCCGCTGTCCCTTTAAGTCAGAGGATTCAGAAGAGGATTCAGTTCAGTGTTCGTGCGCCGTCTGAAACGTGTGTGTGCGCTGTGTGTGCGGCTGTGCGGATAGAGAACAGCTCGCGAGTAACGAATCGAGTTCCCTTTCGCCTTTTCTCTCTGGAATTGTTTAAAAATACACACACACACTTGAGGGGATCAACCTTGTTGTGCTCATATATACTCATAATAAGAGAAGACAAAAATTAATTAGAAAAAAATCTATTAAAAGTTAATAAAAATGGTCAAAAAGCCATTAAACCATTTAAATAAATAATTAAAATAAATTAATACTTAATTTAAAATAATTTCAATGAATGCTTGGTTTACATAATCGACCCAAATCACAATCTACCAATGTAGACAGTGTAAAAATGGCCAAATATCAGGCAATTAATCAAATCAATGAACCTTATATGAAAATATGTAAATATGAAGGGATCAAAATATAATTCTAAAAATTATTAAATAAAAAATATAAATAAATAAATAAATGTGAATGGGGCAAATAATCATGTAATTAATTAATTTTTAATTAATAATTCAAATTAATTAATTAAAATGATTTAAATGCTTACATATTTACTCAATTCACAAAAAATGCAACTAAAAAAAATATATATATTCTGGCACACACATATATAAGCACGTGTGTGTGTGTTTAATACCTGTGCAATCTCCTCAGTCTTCCTGAGTTTCTCCTCCCAGCTCACAGTCATCTCCTGAATCAGCTTCTCGGACTCCTCCAGTCTCTCTTTGAGCTCAGGAGCTTTCATAGACTTTACACACACAGAAAACACACTGATGAGCGTGCTAGAGGTGAACGTTGAGCTCACTCACAGCAGACAGGTGTTCTTGTGCAGTACCTCAGCCTCGGTCAGCTGGCTACGGAGTTTCTCCACCTCTTCTCTCAGCTCTCTGATGATTCTGGCGTTTGGATCTTCGTTAACCACGGCGTGATTAACGATGCTTTTGGCCCGGTCGGCGTACCGTAGCGTGGACAGAGTCTCGTCGTAGTTGTCGGCCGCTGGACTCACCGCTGCAACCATAGCTGTGCGACTGTTTCCTCCTAAACTGTCCTGATGTGCAAAAAAAAGAGGAAATTTCAGAGTTTTGAGGAAACAAAGCCAAATCTATGGCATCCTTTCCACAGATTTTTTGAATTTCATATAAATGTTTTTTTTTTTTTTATGGTGTTTTTGGAATCTTGACAGCAATATGGACAACATGGAGGGTTTCTATGCATTTTTAAAAAGCTGCATAAAGTTTTTTATGCAAATAAAGTAACAGCATACAGGCACTGAATAACGTGAGAGTGGGAAATGAATAACAAAATGTTAATTTTGGGCTGCATTATTTCTTGAAAACGAATGATTGAATTCTTAAAGGTTTGTAGTAGTAAAATAAAGTTTGTCGTCACCTTCAGTAACCATGTGAGCACTGAGTCTCTGTAAGGAACAAATTTACTCTTGTTTTTTCCTGCACCCTGCTCCGCCAACGCCGAGATCACCAGTCCAAGAGTGGTGAGGGACCTGAACACAAAAACATTCACAAGACTACACCTGAATGTGTGCAAATGATGGTGTGTTTGTGTGAAACCAAGTAAATTAATAAATAAATAAAAGAATTAAAAAAATAAATACATTGATTAAATTAAATGATTAAATAACTGATAAAAATAGATTTATTAGAAAAAAAAAATATAGACAAACAAATGACTGAGAAAGCAATGAATTATTCCAATAAATAATTAAAATAAATAATAGTTTAAATAAATGCTTATTCACAAATAAGCATTAGGAATTACAATTATTTGTAAACACAAATATTTAAAATTTTTAATAAATAAAAAGAGAGAGTCATGTAATTAAATAGTTAAAATAAATAAAGAAAATTTTATTTAAATAAATGCTTAAACAAAAAAAAAACAATCTGACACACTATCAGACAGGGTCAAAATGGCCAAATATTAGCCGATGAACAGCAAAGTCAAAAATCCCCAACATGGTATAAACAAACATGTGTGTGTGTGTATGTGTGTGTGTGTGTGTGTGTGTGTGTGACCTGTTAATGTTGCTGCCTTCTTTGAGTCTTTCTCCTCCAGCTCCAGTTTTATCTGCTCTTTCACTGCCGGCCAGATCCACCAGACTGAGTTTACTCACCTTCTCTCCACTCGTCTGAAATCAACCCCGTCCGCACAAACAATACATTTCAATCTATGACAACAATACAGTCAACAGACCTGCCTTTTCTATTAAGTCAACATGAAGCAGAATTTACTTCTGTATTGTGATGCATTTCCAAATGACAAGAGGAACAAAGGTAAGACAGGACTTTTTAATCATCATTTGCTAATTGGATTGTGAAAATGAGCACTGCATACTGGAATGGAGGCAGATCTGAATGTAACTGGCTTCACAGCAGCACAGACTTACATCTGCCATAGACATCATGTGAACATAATCACAGGAAGAGCAAGTTATCAGATTTCGATTCAAGATTACTGAAGTCAAAAATCTTTTACAAAAACAAAAATGCATGGATGAATTGTTTACAATAAGACCAGTAACATGCAATAAACAGAGTAAATTTTGATTTCATGCTAACTTTAAAGCAGTGTATGTTTATTTACTGAGATACTATTACGGTATAGTTTTTATTCTGAATTAGGGTTTTATTTATATATTTTCTGTTTATTTTAAATTTAGTTAAAGTTTTAGTAATTTTTTCTATTTTTTTATTTATAGTTTCAGTTCATTTTTATTTCACTTTTAGTTATATTAGTACATCAAGATAAACTGTATGAAAATAAGAAATATTGCCCTGACAACCAACTGAAATTATATATATATATATATATATATATGGGTCAAAGACATTAAGATGTCCGCATCAAAAGAAATTTACAAAAGTGATTTTATGTCCATAGAATGCACATTAAATGTAAGTAAAGTGTCTACTTTTAAGGTTTCAAATAAGTTTTTGGAGAATAAAACGTCAAAATTTGGTTGAAATAATGTTACATTGTCATTAAGTGTAACAATATTTATGTAAAAATTCAAACAACATGCTTATTCTGACGTGTACATATTCAAATATATAAAAGAATAAGGGAGCATATTAAATTTTATTGTGTTTTAAATGAGTAAAAAATTCTTACTGACAAATGGGCAA